>NC_046237.1:14566760-14917358 GCF_009819885.2 Catharus ustulatus
TTGTTCCTCAGTTTACACCTCATTACCCACAGTCTTCAGGTTCAGATGCAAACACTTTTAAACAACCAAAATGTCCTCTCATTTTCATTCCAATGCAAAGTTGCTCAATTAAGCAAACCCTTGAAACTATTTTAGACTCAGCTGAATAAACTCTTTCAATAGCTACTTATTCCATTTGCATTCCAACATGACTGCAATCCATATTACATTATTTCACTTTCGTTACTATATTATTATTTCTCAGAATTTTTTTTTTTAGTGTATTTATCAAATTAGCTGCATTTCCACACAAAGTCCGCTGCTCTGAATTCTAGAATTTCTGAGGAAGAATGACAGAGAGGAAGATGAGATTAAAAGCATCCTATATGCCTCTGATGCAGGAGAAAGCGATCCAAATCAGATTTCATTCCTGCCAATTCCAAAGCAGGAAATTGCTGAGCTTGCCCAATGATGTGAGGGAAGCTGAGAGTTAGGGAGGCAGGAAGGTGTTACAGCCAGCTCTCACTGCAGTCTCCCTCTTTTTGCTGGAGAATAAACTCAGGAACTTTTGTAAGAACAGCTCCCTTCTTCATGCTTCTGCAAGGATCAAATATTGATATAGTGCACGTAGAACCAAAATGCTCATCCATATCAGAACAACATTCTGGTTTGTTCATTAATTACACCAAAATCTGATTCAAAGTATTATTTAGGAGCTGGAATTGAGCTGTCATAGCTCATTAGAAAAACTGTAATTGAGATTTATTCTACTGTGAAAACTTTTTAATAAGCAAATAGTCTTGTAAGGCTTTGCAAGCTCAGAGGAAGAGCTTTGTAGACACATTTATTGATACTCCCAGGCCACACTGAGGCTGGGTGCTCATCAGTAAGACCAATGAAAACAAAATCATAAGAAGAATTTTCTTTAATGATTAATGGATGTGTTTTTCAGAAGGTGATGCCAACTCATCTGCTCCCTCTGAATGCTCTGTCACTTCCACAGCAAGGCACTTGTTACAGCAGTGGTTACCATTGTTTTATTGGAATCTATTTGGATGGAGGAACTGGTGTCTGTGTTAGGTTTCTAAGTCACCCCAAAGCTGCAGACTGGCCATACACTTGATGCTGACCAAATTACTTTGCCCAGGTTTCCACATCTGGCCACAGACTGTGTCCTCCTCCAGCTGTAATCTGAGATCACTCGGACAAGCCATACCATGACTGCATACAACTATACAGGAAAGGCTTGAAAAGCTTTTTTCCAAGGCCTATTAAAGTAGCATGCTTTGCTTTACCTTACAGCATTTCTGCATTTAATTTTTGTACTAGTTAAGCCAATTAATGTTTGTCACAAAAGATCACTTGCTATAGATTATGTGAGTTTTTCAGTCCACAATTAAAATGTCCACGAGATTATTAATTCCATCTTCATAAGGAATCTTGACACTGCAGAAAATGCAGGCTGGGGCTACATACTGACTAACCAAAGGAAAAGCTTAAATATTGAACAGTTGCTCAGTACTTGATGCCATCTTCTTTTTGCACTGAACTGAACATGTGTGCCTAGGAAAGGCAGCATAAACTTCAGGTTAAAAACATGATTATTCAAAAGGGCCAGACTGGTGCAACCAGAGTCACATCAGGAGCTTCATGTGCTATTGCCACCTTTCTGTTTGGTTCTAAGAACTTAATTTCGATATGTAGACATTTCTGTGTTATAATTTTCTGTGCAATTTTTTTATTTTTTCCCATTTTTCCCTGATTGAAAAACAATCCCCCAAAGTACCATCAGGTGGATTCCTGTTAATGCCCCATGGGCTCATCTGCAGATAATTAAATAAAGGTAATTAAATAAAGCATATCTGCCTTCACCATTTGAGCAGAATAATGGCACAGCAGCAGCAGCTACCACCCTGTGCTGGGTGAGAGTGAACTGTCAATGGCAAATGCTTACAGGACAGTTGGCCAAGAAAGAACACGCTGGCCAAAGAAAGAAGAGATTCTGCAATCTTGTATTCTCACTAAAAAGACACATTCATTCATTATCTTTCAATCTTTTCCACTGGCCTCCTTCCTCTCAAGAGCTGTGGGTTTTTTTTTCCTTCCTAATCTCTGCTAGGCCTGGAAGACCAGAACTGCTTGGATTTGTTAATCTCATACCCAGAAAGTACCACATTTTTCCCTCTAAATTCTAGCTGCAGCTTCAACTAAGAAAGAAGTCCAGCTCAATTCCAGGCAGAAATGTGTCAGGATACACACATGATTCAGGAAACAACCCCCCAAAATCTGTCCTGCACATGTTATGTAGAGGCTTCTAGTTCTTCTGAACATACTTCCCACCCTTTGATTGTGGCTGTCACATTGCTTAAAAAAGGCAGCCTCCTCTTCCAAGGGCTGTGGCATCATGGGCCACATGTTAAACTTCCTTCACCAGTAAGGGTAAGGAACAATGCTGGTAGAATTGGGTTTATAACTGAGTTTGGATATTTGCATGTCATTTTTAATCTTGAACAATCATTCCAATGACAGACTCTTGAGAGAAACTGCCACAATGTGGACAAAATACAAGTCCTTTCTCACCCATTACTTGCTGATAAAATATTGACAAGATGCCTGTGGAGTTTCTTCATGCCCCTTATAAAAAACACTGTAATATTAAACCTACGTTGTTTGTTCTAGCTGTTGATTATTTTTCTTCTTCCTTGGAGGCTTCTTCTTCTTTGGCTTGTTGGCATTCTGGTTATTCTGTTTGTTGTTCACACCAAAGTGCCCTGCTGAGATATCACTCTGGAGTAGGTTAACCAAGAGGGGACTTGTGAGCGTCACATCTTTATTGACAGGAAACACAGGGTTCTGCCCACAGGAAACCTGATTCCCATTGGGAGTTCCACTAAACCCTGTATTGAAAGGCAGCCCATGGCCAGAGAAATGACTCCCTGAAGCATTGTTATTTCCTTGCATTCCTTGCATATGAGAAGGCACCATGTTTGGCTGCTGCACAGGAACCTCAGGTAACATCTGTGTCAAGTTCCCATCATTGTTCGTTGTGGTCGCAGTATCCCCAAGTTGCTGAGAGATGTGAGGACCAGGTCCAGTGGGTCTTAAAACTTGCCCTTGAATTCCCATCACCTGAGAAGGATTCCCATTCACAGGGCCTTGCTGTGCCATCATCTGCCCAGTGAACTGCACCATGTTTCCTTGCATGTTTGGGGTTGGTCCTCTCATCAGTTGAGCTGGCCCCGTCATAACATTGGACTGGTTTTGAGTATTAAAAGGCTGTTTATTTCCTTGCATCTGAGTGGTCATCATCTGTTCCATCATTGAGTTTTGCTGTAGCATGACCTGGCCCTGAGGTCCCATCATCTGATTGTGTGTGGACATCATCTGCTGTCCCTGCTGGGGAATCATCTGTTTGGGTGGGGTCATCCTCTGGGGAGAGGGACCAAGATTTTGGTTCTGAGGTGTCACCATCATTTGGCCTTGCGGCATGAGCTGAGTTCGAGAAAGTATCATCTGGTTTTGAGGGTTCAGCGATCCCTGAGCCTGAATGTTCACCATCTGTCCTTGAGAGGACACGATTTGCTGATGCATCCCCATAAGCTGGGACTGTGGTCCTTGCTGAGGCTGTCCCTGCATGTTGCCCATGTTAACCTGTGGCACTCCACTAGCACCAGCCTGCTGGTTGTTCATATTTCCATGAAGTCCCATTAGATTGGTCTGCATCATATTTGGTGGGCCATGCGCTGCTTGCAGCTGAGTTTGAGGAGGTCCAGATCCTTGTCCACCTTAAGAAAATAAAAAGAAAATACCAGTAAGAAACTACAGTAATTTCATGATTACAAGCCGCACTGACTATAAGCCGCATCTCCGGGTGTCGGCAACATTTCGTTCTTTGTCCATACATAAGCCGCACCCAATTATGAACCGCTCTGTCGTTTGCAGCGAGGACCCGCGTGCAACAAAGTTGCCAAATAGTAACAGAACCGCGGGGTTTACTGGCTCGGCTCGGGCTGTGTGGGCTCGGGGCTGCCAGCGGGGCCACTCGGGGTTGGCCACCGCCACCACTGGGCTCGCTTGCCCTGGCCTGCCGCTGCCCTGCGGTGGCAGGTGGGGATGGAGCCCGCTGGCACCCGTGGCAGCGGCGGCAGGTGGGGAAGGAGCCCCCCGCCTCCCCCCTGGGCCACGGGGATGTCAGCACGGAGCTCCCCACCTCTCCCCCAGGCTGCGCGGCCTGAAGGAGGGAGCCCCCGCCTCCCTCCCCTCCACGCTGCCAGCACGGAGCCCACCTCCACCCACCGCACAACAGAGTAACCAATTTGTAACAATCGCGCAATCCCTGGTTTTACTGGCAGGTGCTCGGCTCAGCACCTCGGCTGCACTTCTGGGGTTGGAAATTTCAGAAAATTTTTCATATATTAGCCGCTCCTGAGTGTAAGCCGCATTTCCGGGGTGGGAGCAAAATTTTAGTCAAAATGGTGCAGATTGTAATAGTGAAATTACTGTAATTGGAGTGGCACAAGTTTTCACACCTTTAAATGTTGATTACTCCAAAATTGCTTTCCTCCCTTTTCCAATAAACTGGCATACTGCAAACATTTGCAGTCCTTGGATGCAAAATTTGACGCTATAGATACACGTTAGTTGCCAAAACAGGACATCATACATCTCAAAATAAACATTTGGACTGGTACTTCCCCTGTATCCCACTGCAGAAGACAAAACAGAAACTTAATTTCAGTTGTTATGTGCACCTAAATTTGAAAATCTTCTGCATTGTCACCTAATTCAACAGAGTAATTCCTTAGCAAAATGAGCTTCAAACCCTGAGATTACTTTATAATGGGTTAAAGAATAAATGCATACGAGTACTGATGAAATTTCATCATCAGGGTATCCATAATCCAGCCAAAAGACTAATAATTGAGTGATTAAATGGAGGCAGACATTTGTGAATTAAAGATTTCATTTTAACACTTTTAAGCAGACTTCTGAAATTTTTGAAGTAGTAATCTTTTCAAAGCAGAACAAGATTATTTTGCTATCTGCTTCTAAGATAATTACACTTTTTTTTTTTCTGGACAAGAAGTTCCTTTTGTCTCGTATCTTTATTACGCCTTGCCTCCAAATTTCAGTGCTACCTTCCATTCAATTTCTCAACAGTTGCTTCTGAAGCCCAGACCCCAGTCCTCATCAATAACAGCTGGGTTTTGAGAAACATGAGCAGCCTTATGCTTTTCTTTTCCCTATCTAGCACTACATCCAGAGCGCTGCTGCAGCCCCAGCCAGCAGCTCCCTCTTAATGGCAGGAGTTCAATGGTTTGGGACCTGTGAGACACAGGAAAAGGCATCGTGTGCTACAAATGGAAAATGGAAAAAGCTGAGGAACACCCCAGTGCAGTCAGACCTGTGTGCTGCACGTTCTGGCTGGTTTGCAGCTGTGGTGCTCCGCTGTTGCCTGCTGTTCCTGGAGCTGTGGAGGGCACCTGACCTTGCAGGAAGTTCTGGTTAGCCTGGCCTGCAGGGAAGCCCGGGGGGAGCCGCTTGGGCATTCCTGAACATGAGAATTTTCTGATTAGTTAGTATGAAAAATGGGAAGAAAAAAATAGACAAAATCTATAATTGGAGAATACCTTTGAGTCTGTGCTGTCATATGACAGGTTTAAACAGAAGTTGTTCTTTGCCAATATACAAAATCCACCGAAGACATTAATAGTTCTTACCTGTGCAATAATTCCGTCTAATGAATTACTATGATTAACTTCAAACTATAATTGAAGTACAAAACTTACTACCCAGAGAAGATGAAAAGTCCATATTTGACCTTTTAGAAACTAGAAATTAATGTGGTTTGCTGCTTTCTGCTCTACCACATCTCTCAGCCCACCCCTAACTCATTCCATGTACACAAACAGAAATAACTGGTATTTTTGTCAGTGACGTGCTCCTCTCACCAACTCTGACACACCAGGAGCATACTCCTTATCAGTCCCGCTGTGTGCACACACTCAAAGGGTCTTTTCATCCCAGAGTGGGCTGAGGAACCCCACAGCTCAGCACGTCCAGACCTGCTGCTCATTCAAGTAACTCTGCTCTTCCTCTGCAAAAGCAAGGAATTCCTTGAGGCCGGAATGTGGCCCAACACCCACACTTTGGCACATCCGAACATCACTGCTGCCCTGGGACAGAGAGAAAAACCTCCCCTCTACCTGCCAATGTGAGCTGCAGAATGGATAGATTTAAGAGAACCCACTTCTTTTTAACTCACTGTCCACACAATGCCTCAGACTTTGAAGAAACCGTGCCCACCACTCCCTTTATTTTCCTGACCCAGTGCCAGAATGTGACTTCAATTCCTCCTGCAGTTACAACTTTCTTGCACACCTAATTTTACTGCTTGTGCTGATTATCTGGTCTTGGGTTGTAATTAATATTTCAAGGTAATCAAGTCTATAGGCCAAACACCAAATATATCTGCAAACACAGAAACACACTTATTGAAACACCACATCACTGGACTCCAGCTTTAGTTCTGCTAAACTTTTAGAGAAGTTTTGCACATAGGAATACTTGAAGTGAGAAAAAAAGAAAGTGTTAGCTTGGCCTATTCCAAATCTGATATAAATTATGATTTGTTAAATTAGCTGTGTGAAATGCAAAGTGTTTGAATGCATTCATTTACACCAAACCTTTAAATTTAAGGTGGCTTAAAAATGGAAAGATCTATAATGACAAATTAACATATAAACTGCAGCAAAAAGAATGAGCATGCACAGAAGTTAGGCAAAAATCTCAGTGGTGGGAGCAACATAACTTTGCTGAAACCAAGGAATCCTGTCTTAAAATCACCTGAGGATACAGCTCATAGCAGGACTGTTTATTTTAGCAATAAGATCTACAATATGACCAAATAACATATTTTGATAGTTTATTTCTGGTGTGAGTTTTAACACAAAAAATTTGAGGTTTGTTTGTAGGAGGTTTAGCTAGGAAGCAGAGCATGGAGATTATACTGGTTAAAGGTCATGGTTAAGATTTCTGATGGGGACATATGGTTGGTGAGGCAAAACTGTAGGGAAATATGATTATAATAAATAATGAATAACTGCTTCCAGACGGAGACAAAATAAGATACACCAAGTGTAGGGCACTGGCAGATCCAAAGAGAGCCCTGAAACAGAAAATTCATCTGAATTCAAACAAGACCCATGGTACAAACAGTGAAACAAGAAGCTTGTCCAGATCAGCAGACCAAGAAACAGGAATTCCTTACAGTGTTTGGACAGATTTTGGATGGACAACATGAGAATGCAAGACACTAGAATGTACTTATGTGTGTGTAGATGGACAAAGAATACGGGCCATGTTTTGTGTACATAAAGAAATATTTCAAAGGCTTAAACAAGAACTGGTGTATAGGACCTGAGAACAGTTATCCGAGAGGAGGATGAACAAATGAGTGAGCAAAGAGAAGCATGACAAATCTGCGTGGAAATACAAAGGGCTCAGGGGGGAAAAAAAACACCAAGGACACAAAAGAGATCCTGGGACTGACAAAAGAAATGCTTTCATTGTTAGAGAAGAGCTCTAGGAGTAGTAAGGAAAAGAAGTGAGTGCATTTGGTCCAAAGAGAAAACTAAAGACAGCCAAAAGAGAAATTAAAATATCCCTCAACCTATTAATTTTAGGGTAGAGAGTACAACAGCATGGCAACAATAGCTCTTTCCTCTTTATATGGGAAGAAACTGGTGACAAAGATAGGGTGAAGAAGAAACATCCACAGCTTAGAAAGGAAGATGCAAAACAATGCCTCGCTTCTACAGCAGAAAATGTAAATGGTGACAGAGGAACTGAAGAGAGAAAAATAGTGTTTTCATTACACTCTCGCAACAAATCCTCCCCTTTCCCGCCAGAAAGAACAACACCAAACTTAAACAAAATCCCTAACCATCTCTAAATAGCCTAAGCTTGCTTAAAGGCAACAGAAGAGGTGTCAACAGGATGACTGGCAGTAATAAGAGCAATGCACACAGCAACTCCTCCTTGACTCTTTGGGCATCTCTGTGACACTGCAGGACAGAGACAGAGTGATGCTGATGCTCATTAACCAATACCCACCTCATACTCCATCTATTCCTTTATTCTGTCTCATAAAGGATTGTTTCAGAACTAACAGCAACATCAGTTCTAGACACTTTATGTTTCTTTTCCTTTTAAAATAAAAGGTCTCAGTACTCCTTACCTCCTAAACCAGGATGTAAACCTTGTGGACCTTGGTTTTGCTGCTGCATCACCATGAAGTTGGGGGGTAAATTCCCCTGTTGCACCATAGGATTACGACTAGGAGAACTGACAGGCTGCTGGAATCCCTGGGGAAGAGTGCTATTCTGGGGAGGCCTTGGTCCCAGCTGCTGCTGCGTCTGGTTAACAGTTGGAGATGAGGCAGGAGAGCCCTGCTGGAAGGAGGAGGGAGAAGAAGCAGGAGACTTGTTGGTCAGGTGGGGCTGTTGTAGTGGTGTAGGAACCCGTGAGGGCCCTCCCTGAAGGCTTTTCATTTGAGGAGCAGTGAACTGGCCAGGATTGCTCATCTGGGGAAAGTTTGAGTGAGCCTGGGAAGCTTGCTGGCTTCCAAAAGGATATGGAGGTGGAGGATGAGTAGGAGTTTGTACTGTTGCTAGAGATGGTCTTGCTTGAAGCTGCTGCTGCATTTGTCCAGGCAATGGGGCCTTTTTCCAACCCTGGTTTACTGTCAATGTACCCAGTGCTCCCTGGGTTGGAGGAGGCTGAAGTGCTCCAGAAGGAAGCTGGTTCCAGCCAGGTGGAACTGGAACCTGTGCTGGTGAAGTGAATGAAGGTCGGATACCCTGCTGTGGCTGCTGATGTGGCTGGGGAGGCCGATTCTGCAACTGCTGCTGCTGCTGTAGCTGCTGAAAGTTGACTGAGTTCATCTGCCTGTTTACAGGAACTGACTGCATTGAATGCAGCTGGGGAGCTAAAGATCCAGATGGATGATTTTGTTGCTGTATATTTAGCCCAGATAAGAGTGGGTCCATTGCATCTAATAAAACACCAAAGAAAAAGAATTAAAAAAAACTCCCTACTGTAGACAAAACTCATCCCAAAACAACAAAGGCTAATTTGCTCGCTTGCATTTTCTTACTCTGTATAAAAATTCATATTCCAGAGAAGCCAGGTCTTATCAATTTATATCCTCTAAAATAAAGGACAACAGCCCCACAATGCTACAGACTGATGTGAGCCTTCTACACATCCAGAACTGCAGAATCACAGAGTGTCTCAGCTGGAAGGACCATTGAGTCCAAATCCCTGCTCCTGGCAGTATCACCTAAAATTAAACCACAGGACTAGGAGCATCATTCAGATATTCCCTGAACTCTGTCAGGCTTGGTGTCATGACCACTTCCCTGAGGAACCTGTGAAGAATAAACCCTAAACATTCATATCCACCAGACCCCCAATCCTTAACTTACCAGTCTATCTACCCTTCCTGAAGAGGGGGGGTAAAAAAGAGCACCAGAAATATTCCTACCTCGTTGAACTAATCCTCCTCTTACCTTCAGCTAAACATAAAGCTCAGTCATGACAGTTCAAATGCAAAAATACCATTGCCATTGCTGAACACATTTGAACAAAATACCAAGCAAGGTGGTGTCTTATTAGGCACCCAAATGATTTGAAAAAATTTAACAGATTAAGGGGGAAGGTAGGTTTTCACAGAAAGAGTAGTTCCCAGAGCAGGGAAAATGCTCCAGAACAACTCTGGAGCATTTTCATGAGTACACACTCAAGCCTGTGTGCTGAAGAATCAAAGTTTAAGAACATTTTTCAGATCAGTACTATGATTAAATTTTACCACCTGGCTGTGAGGAAGGCCGAGGTGTTCGTGGCTGCAGCTCAGCACTAGCACCACTTGCCACCATAGAGGAGGGCACATTTCCACCCTGGGCCATCATAACAGCTGCAGCACTGCTCATTCTTATTAAACCTTAAAAAATAAAAATAGAAATTGTCAAGTCTTGCAGTTACATAGAGAAGAATTTTAGAATTTTTCTTTTAACAAGAAAGAAGTATATTTGTCAGTAAAACATTTCTTTAGACTTCAAGAATTGTTTGTCCAAAATAACCTGAGGACACACCACTCTGTCTGAAAGCTCAGACCTCCTGGTATCAAACAACTTCAAGTCATGCTGTAGCTCTTTCTTTAACACCAAATTTTTAAAAAGCGTATGAAAGGAAACACTACTGACTAATGAATTAAGGTGAGCCTGACCTCCCACTGAAAGCACCAAGTGACAAGATTGTCTCAAAGCTGTACATGTAACTGGGCTTTTGCAAAATCTGAAACCAGAAAGTAACAGAGATGTCGCAAGAGACGAAAAAAAAAATCAATGTTTCATTTCCACAGGCTGTAGTTTCTAAAATGATTGCTGTTGTTGCCCTGTTGGTTATATTGCTGTTATGTTGTTGACCTGCAGACAGGAAATGAAGATGCTGATGGGCACAGTGGAGAGTCGAGCCCTTCTTTGAATGTTTTAGTCTTTGTCAAGGACAAAGATTTCACTTTAACTAGGTTTCTACAAAGTTGAAATGTTCTTTCCATTCCTTCTTCTCAATAGCCACAAATGCATCTTAAATAAACTGACCAAAAATGCTCCTGGTTTAATTGCTTTAAATCCTATTTACTAAAATATTAATTATTTATTTTGCCTTATGAACCAGCTATTCTAATAAATTAGATACTAGCTTTCTTTGCAAAAACTCTTTGTCAAATCTGATTTTTTTAGTTAAAAATCCCTTATGAACATACAATGTTCTAAAATATAGTTAATAAACTATACCTTTCCACAAAAATTCCTTCTTTATAATCAGGTCTCTAAAGTTTATCAGAAAATAAGAAGAGAGTAACAATGACAGCGTCCTTAAATGACTGTCCTTCCCATAATTCTAATGGATTTAATCTAAGTCAGTTTATTGTACACTTGTGCACATTTCCATAAAGGAAATCAAACAGAATACTGTGAAAATTTGTGCATATTTCAAAGTGAATTCACTACACTCAACTCATCTGCTTCAATAGGCTGTAAGTAAAAAACACCAAACAAACCAACAAAAAACAAACCACTACACCCTCAAAATACCCAAAAACAAACCAACTGGCCCTGCCAAAATCACTCCAATGTTTGTGGGACACAACACACCCAACAATTCATTTACATAACACAGGACATGGTTTGACAGCATGGAACAAGAACAGACATTAATTTAAATGGCAATTAGAATTCTGCGAACAACAGCTGCTGTAACCAGCGGAGCTTCATTAGCCCAGCAGTAAATTTTTGAGCGTCTGAAGTGCCACAAAGAAGCCCCTGGGGGATTTGCATTGCCCCCTGTGCATGGGGAAGCCCTGAGGGGAGTTACCTTGTCCCCCCTGCATGGGGAATCCCGTGTCCATGCGCATGGCGGTGCTCGCTCCCAGGGGCCCGTTGATCCGCACATCCTGGCTCCTGCTCTGGGCTAAAGCCAAGTTGATAGCACCTTCCCCTAAAGTAAGGCACAGGTTGGGTGAACAGAACAGACAGAGAAGCAGAACACAGACATTTGCAAAAGGACATTTAAGAGATGCCTAGGAAGGAAGAACAGGCATCATCTCCACTGCGCACTTCAGAAGGACACCTACACATCACATCACTCTTCTGGAGGTCAGTTTTAAGAACAAATGTCATGACAAGCATTACCTGCCCTTGACTTCATCCTGACGGTGCTCCTGGACAACTGTCCAGAACTGATATGATAAATGTGAAATCCACTGAAAACTTGTCTTAAAGAAAGCCTCATATGAAACAACAAGGAAAGAAAAATCAGCCAATCGTTTCCTAGTCAACACACAGAAAAGCTTTTTCAGGAGGGTTTCTGGTGCCCAGAGCATTTTCAGTTTTCATTTCTATTATTAGTAAATTTTATTCTTGAAAGAATAAAAAAGTCTCGAGCTATCTTCTTCACTGAAGCCAAAGTATTAGCTTCCAAGTTTTGTAATGTTAACCAAGTACACAAAACTGCTTTTTGAGTCTACTTAAATCTTTGGAAGCAGATTTGGTGTGAAATACCTTCAATCTGAACAGAGAGAATGCCCAGATCTCGGAGCTGCTGGTTGTTGTTCTGAGCCAGGATTCGCAGCCGCTCAGCAGCTTCCCGGGGGATGTTGAAGGTGACACGAACGCTGTTCCAAGGCTCTATCTTCTGCACTTTCAATTTGTCAGATTCTTAAAAGAAAAACAATCAAAGACATTTTTAAAAAGTCTGATGAAATGGCTTGGAGAAAAAGTTGAAAAAAATGAAACCATATTTGGCTTTGAAAATTGCCAGTGCTTAGTCTGAGGTACAGGAGATTTTTCCTCACACAGGTGGACAGCAACCAATGCTGCCAAACCACATCAGGGATTTTCCAAAAAATTAGCAATAAAAAACCTACTCAAACGATAACCAATGCAATAGGTAACATAATCACTTGATAGTATTACTCAAAAATTGAAATATTCTATGGATAAACCACTTTGGAAATATAAGAAAATATCTAATCAAATAAATTTCATACAATTATAGGTATTAGATTTGGGTTGGAAGAGACCTTCAAGGCTCATCTCATTCCACCTCCTTCATGGGCAGGGACACCTTCCCCTATCCCAGGTTGCTCCAAGCCCCATCCACCCTGGCCTTGGACACTCCCAGGGATCCAGAGGCAATCACAGTTTCTCTGGGCACCCTGTGGCCGGGCCTCCCCAGCCTCACAGGGAACAACTCCCTCCCAATATCCCATACAAAATCTAGACTCCTTCATGTTAAGGCCATTCTCCCTTGTCTTGTCCCTCCATCCCTTGAACCCAGTCCCTGTCCAGCTCTCCTGGAGCCCCTTTAGGCACTGGAAATGGCTCTGAGTTCTCCCTGGTGCCTTCTCTTCTGTAGGTGAACACCCCCAGCTTTCCCAGCCTGGCTCCAGAGCAGAGGGGCTCCAGCCCAGTGATACAGCACATTTGTTTGTAAACCAGATGAATGTGGGAAAAAACTGACTACAGGAATGAAATGCTTGAAATATTTGCTCTACAAATACTTGTCGAAACAATTTTATTTTTTTTTAACAACACCAGTGCAAACAGACTCCTAGAAATATTGCATTAATTTCTACCTTATTATTAAGTATTTCAAATCCACTGCCAAAAAACATCTCAAAGTCATGCAAAATATTTACTTGAAGGTTTTCTGAAAACCTCTGCTCTACAAATGAGTGTTTCTACACAGATCAGTGGCTTTCAAGTAACAGCAGAAAGGGCAGTAAGGAACAAAGTAACAGCTGGGCAGTAATGTTGGATACATGATCCAAAGTGATACCTACCTAAATGATTACTACAAAACGGAATCAAAAATATGCTCCCAAACTTTGTAAGTTTCCAGTTTCTGACTTTCTGTAAAGAAAGCTCCTCTCAAAACAGAAAGCATTCACCCAAATTTTCATCAACCAGCCTCTCCACTGTAACCATAGATCTACTAAACATTTGCTAACTTTTGGAGTCTGAAAAACAGGTTAGTTAAGAATGCCAACACTCATTCCTATTTAGGAAGATCTTATTCACCACTAATTCACCAAGCCCCTTTTACTGCTACAGTAATGGAATTATTAAACTCATCTTCGTTCTACCTATAAACACAGTTTTGGCTGGAAACATGGCAGGAGTTTTAAAATCCCCTTTTGTGGAGATTTGAACAATCCCATATTTTCTGTTATTAATGTTCAATATTTTATATAGGAAAATTGTATCATCAGTTTCAGTATATCTATGTGTTTGTACCCAAGTTTTTAATTGTTCAAACACTGCATCTGCCAAGATAACCCCATGTGATTCACTAGCTCCACACTCAGGATATCCTATTTTGCACTGAATCAGTGTAAATAACTTCTCACATGGATAATTTTCAAATTAAGTTGACATTGGCTTTAAAAATTTGCTGTCTTGGCTGAGGTCTGAATCATGTTTATTAATCCTGGCATTAAATAAATCCTGGCATGCAGATGCCTCTATATAACAAAGACAACTACATGCAGTTACAAACTGAATTTATTTCACATCAGACACTACACAATTAAACTGTGGTGTTACACACAACCCTTCACATCAGTAATGGTCTGTTAGTTTACATCTCCTTCCAACTGTTTGTAAGATACAGCTCAAAACTGGTATTTCTTCACAGTATTTTTGTCTTATCTCAGCTTTTTTATCTCTCTAAGCAACAATAGCAAGAACCCAACAAACTGATGCCAACTGACTACACGGACAAAACTGAATGAAAGGAATAAAATGACAAAGAAATTCAGTTTGGTTATTGAGAAGTAATGTGTTATTTTCCTGAAAAGGTGTTTGACATTTTTTGACACTTGTTGAAGAAATCAAGGTTACCTGAGCAGCCATCAGTAATCAGCATAGGACCTTTTGCAACATGCTCAGACAGGGGACAAATGTCTTTTTCCAGATCTAAACATGTTGGTAAAAGATGTCTCAAAAAGCCTGTTATCACTGCCTTGCCATGGAATTGTTCCCAGAGCTGGGTGAGCATTCGGGGGTATGTCAGAGCATTACCCATTCCCCAACACCAGTCAATCAATCAGGTAGAGTAGGCCAGAAAAGGACAGTAATGTCACAGGTATTGTAAAGTGAACCCATTCTCAGATGATCTGCGGTAGTTTAAATTGGATAGTTTGGGCAGTAAAACGCATCTCCTGTGTGAACAACCTGGTTTCACTTTCGTATAACACAGCCATGTGCACTAAGAGGGACATGAAAGAGAATAAAACAAGGTAAAACGTGGAAACAGAAGAGAAATGAATGAAATTGCTAAATAAATCAGTTTCAAACAACAAAACAACTGCAGACAAGACAGCTGCATTGCTGAGAACAATAACTTGCAAATTCACTAAGAACAACCCCAACAAATACCATTACAAACTAAGTACCTCAAACCCAATATAATGTATTTTTTGTGCAACTACCCCGACTACCTAAATAAGCATTCTAAGGACAGCTGGAAGGTGACAAGAAGGTACATTACCCATGTGTAAAAGGCTAGGCACATTCTCCAGTATGGTATCCAGCTTCTGCTCAAAGTCTCTGTCACTTATATTTCCTTTAAAAGCTACAAAGATCGTGGAATCCCCAGGAGCAGCCTCCTGTTTCAGTTCATCTTCCTCCAGTCCTGAATCAAAATCCACCTCTAAGTCTTCCATAGCTGAGGAGTACAAGGAGGCATATGTATCTTTTAAGTTGGGTAGATCATCCAAAACCATTGTTTCCAACAATGGGAGCCTGTCAGATGTCAAGGTGATGCTTGAAAAGGAAAAAGAGAATTACAATACATACAATAATAATTGTGTAAGGACATTAACAGTTTCATTTGGTCATTGACAGAAAAACCTGCCTGATGACTCAGTGTTGGGCCCTGTGAGACCAACTGTGTGAGGCTGACAATGGTGGCCATGGCAGTGTCCAAGCTGTTTCTCCACGAGGACAAACAGAAGGTTCCTGGCAGAATCACGTTGC
Organism: Catharus ustulatus; assembly: GCF_009819885.2. Taxonomy (NCBI): domain Eukaryota; kingdom Metazoa; phylum Chordata; class Aves; order Passeriformes; family Turdidae; genus Catharus; species Catharus ustulatus. The sequence continues at coordinate 14,582,342 of NC_046237.1, forward strand.
AGGTGACTTGAGAAGTATTTCAATTGATCTAAAAGACACACAGATAAAAAGGAAAGTAAAGAGTAAAAAAATCAGAGTAAAATGAATTGTATTCATTTCTGTAGTGTAGAGGGGACAAGCAAGAACCTGGTGCCAATGCTGCAGTGCCTGTCAGGAGACTAAAACTCACAGCAACAGCTGAATTATAGAATGATAGGAAGAACCACCAAATTTAGTTTTAGAGACTGCAAATGAAACAGATCCAAAGAAGTAGGAAAGCCACAGCATATTTTTACCAGGAGAAATGTAGCATTTGACAAATATTTTACTCACATTTAATCTCAGGTATACTATGCCTACTTTCCTAAAGTCTGTAAAGATTCGGGTGTTTTCAGCTTCTTATGAACTTAACAACCTGAAATCTGCTCTCCCTGTCACAGCCCACAACTCTCATCATGCCTCCACATCACGCTCAGGTAAGAATGAATCCAATAAGTCCCACACCTGATGGATTTTGCTTAATAAAATGCCTAAGCTTTGCAATAAACTTTGACATTATGACATTAATCTAAGCTGTTACAGAAGTACAATCTGTGATAAAATTATCCCCAAATTTACAGTGAATAATGTTTACATACACATTTTCCCACTCCATCTCAAGGGCAATGGCACTAGACTTTCCAGGTGCTGCTCTAACACTCAGCATTTTGCAAATACTGCTAAAAGGTTCAAACCGTCTGTACAAACAGCCAAAAGGAGGTCTGCTTCTGACCACCACTGTCAAAATCAAATCCATTCACCAGCCAGGACTGTCAAGACCTCATAACTCCAAAGTTGTGGGTATTTGGCACAGCCCGCCCAGATTGCTTAGCTCAGGAGAACATACCCATGAACAGGATAGAGATTGGGCAGAGATTCAAGTTCCCAACACAATTTAAAACCACAGCTTTGAGATTAAAGGTGAGCTGCATATCCTGGCCAGAAAGCAGCCTCTTCTAATAAAAAAAAAAATCTAACAATCTTAGACAAACACAGATTTGGCTCTGCACTGTTTGCACACTCACACAAGGCTGCTGAAGGAACAATATTACAAAGGAAAAATAGGGGACTTGGAAGTCACAAACTCTCCTCAGCTTTGGGTCAGATCTCTATACATACACTCACTAGATTTACAAAATACTGAGTTTTTTTCTCCCTTGCAACCCTACCCCACACGAGGCAATCCAACAGCAGTAAGGAATAATCTGCTGTTTACATGGAGTTTCTCTCTCACCCCACAGCACCAGCCTACATCCTCAGAGATTTCTCTGACTAAAAAACCAAGCAAATTTTGTCTCACAAGCTCTTCTGCAGTCCTGCATCAGAAAATAAGTTCAATGTTTCACAGGTACTGATCTGTTTCCATAGTGCTTTCATACACTTATTATTCCCATGGAAACTTTAAAGATGGGCAATAGAGAAATAAATTTTTAAAATTCAATACCAGGTAAGCACAGAGACAATTACAGTAATTTCATGACTATAAGGTGTACCCTTTTGACTAAAATTTTGGTCTGAACCCGGAAGTGCGCGTTATAGTCTGGTGCGCCTTATGTAATGTACAAAGTTGTGAAATTTGTTGACTCCTGGAGGTTCGCCTTATAGTCCGGTGTGCTTTATAGTTGTGAAATTACTGTAAATCTCCCCCCACCAATCCACCTGGCTGCTTGGTTTTGTATCTAAATTACTGCTCTGAGTGTTTGGCACCTCCATTAAGGCTAACTTCTCAGTTTCATGTCAGGTGCCCAGATTATGAGAATCACAATTAATAGGAGTCTGTGAAAAGATGTTTTAACTGATTTTCATACAATTTATTGGACAGGTACAGTAGTTTCACGAATACAAGCCGCACGGATTATAAGCCGCACCCCCGGTGCCTCGACAATGTTGCTGTCTTTGTCAATAGATAAGCCGCACCCCGAATATTAGCCGCACTTTCGTTCGTAGCGAGAATCCGTGCGCAGCTTTCACAAATTGGCCAATTAGTAACAGGATCGCGGCATAGCGGGCTTTACTGGCTCGGGGCGGGGCCAGGAAGGCTCGGCCCGCTCATGGTGGCCGACGGGGCCGGGTGGCCCAGCTCAGCGCCACGCCTCGGCGGGGCTGGCCGGGTGGTACTGCCGCCGCCGCCGGGCTCGCTGGCCCCCCTCTCCCGTCAGCACCGCCCCGCTGCCGCGTTCCCTAGCCCCGCCGCCGGGCTCGCCGGCCGCCCCCTCCCGTCTGCACCACCGCCGCGTTTCCTCGCCCTGGCCGGCACTGCAGGCCCCCGCACCGCCAGGCTCCCCCACGCTGCTGGCCCCGATTCTGCTGGGCTTCCCCCGCTGCCAGGCAGCCCCACCCGTCGGCCTTCCTGCTTCTGCCATGCTCCCCTGCACTGCTAGCCCCAGTTCTCCCGGGCTCCCCCGCCCTGCTGGCTCAGGCTCTGCCGCCCCCCCTGCCCCGCCCTGCTGGCTCAGGCTCTGCCGCCCGCTCCCCACACTGCTGGCCCCGCCTCTGCCAGGCTTTCCCACCTCAGCCGGGGCCGGCCGGGCTCCAGTTTGGCTTGGGGCTGCCGCGGGCTCTCACTTCCGTGTTGGCAGCTTTTAGAATTTTGTCAATGTATTAGCCGCCCCGGAATATTGGCCGCACTTCCGGGTTTCCACCAAAATTTTGGTCAAATTGGTGCGGCTTGTATTCATGAAATTACTGTAACTTCCTTACCCAAGCTCGCTTACACTAACAAGGAGAGCAATCTTTCTCCTTCTGCATTCCTACATCTTTCATTCCACATCTACTGACTTCAGGGAGAGAGGAGCTGAGATTCCTACACAAATGGCCTTTTTAATGACCAAACACAGTCATTCTGTGCAAGGAATGAGGCAAACATCCGTGAAATATAAGCACTGTATTTTGAGGAAAATTGCATAGAACATTATTTGTCAGAAAATGGTGAGTACAGTAATTTCACGAATACAAGCCGCACCAATTTGATAAAAATTTTGGTGGAAACCCGGAAGTGCGGCCAATATTTGGGGGCGGCTAATATATGAACAATATTCTAAAAGCTGCCAACACGGAAGTGAGAGCCCGCGGCAGCCCCAAGCCAAGCTGGAGCCCGGCCGGCCCCGGCAGAGGCGGGAAAGCCTGGCAGAGGCGGGGCCAGCAGTGCGGGGGACGAGCGGCTGAGCCTGAGCCAGCAGGGCGGGGCAGGGGGGGCGGCAGAGCCCGGGCCAGCAGGGCGGGGGAGCCCGGCAGAAGCAGGGCTGGCAGTGCACGGGAGCCAGACTGCATAGGGGAGGATAGCAGAAGCAGGAAGCCCAGTGGGCAGGGCTGCCTGGCGGCAGGGGAGCCCAGCAGAAGCAGGGCTGGCAGTGCACGGGAGCCAAACTGCATGGGGGAGGATAGCAGAAGCAGGAACCCCGGTGGCAGGGATAAGCCCGGCAGAAGCAGGGCTGGCAGTGCACGGGAGCCAGACTGCATAGGGGAGGATAGCAGAAGCAGGAAGCCTGGCGGGCGGAGCTGCCCGGCGGCGGGGAGAAGCCCGGTAGAAGCAGGGCTAGCAGTCCACTGGAGCCCAGGAGAACCGGGGCCAGCAGTGCCGGCCAGGGCGAGCAAACGCGGCAGCGGCGGTGCAGACGGGAGCGGGGAGCCAGGGAGCCCAGCGGTGGTGGCAGCAGCACCGCCCGCAGGGCGAGCAAACGCGGCAGCGGCAGTGCAGATGGGAGCAGGGAGCCTGGAGGCGGCGGCAGCAGCAGCACCGCCCGGCCGGCCCCGCCGAGCCGTAGCGCCAAGCTGGGCCATCTGCCCCTGTCGGCAACCATGAGCGGGCCAAGCCTGCCTGGCCCCGCCCTGAGCCAGTAAACCCCGCTATGCCGCGATCCTGTTACTAATTGGCAAATTTGTGAAAGCTGCGCACAGATTCTCGCTACGAACGAAAGTGCGGCTAATATTCGGGGTGCGGCTTATTTATTGACAAGGACAGCAACATTGTCAACGCACCGGAAGTGCGGCTTATACTCCGTGCGGCTTGTATTCGTGAAACTACTGTAAATTTTTTAAGGAGGGAAATCCCAGCTCAAAATAGAGGCTCCTACATGTTGAAAAGGTACAGTTACTTGGAGGTGATGGGGTGTTTCACCTGCAGCAAGAAACACAAGTACACCTGACAATCCCTAACACCAAAGAAATAGGAATTTATCTACAAGAACACAAATATTTCAAAACTTTCATTTTTAATGGAGGTGCCTGAAGCCTCCATCTTCCCTGTGAAAAACAGAAGACCCCTAGATTGTTTATATCATGGTTTTTAAACAATTCATAAAAATGCTGCAGCTTAGACCAAATTTCATCAACCTCATCTGAATGTGCTAAAATCTGACAGGATTTGTTGAACACTATAAAAATTTTGGTAAGCACTATAAAAATTGAGTTTTCTAAATCCCAAAGGACTACAGGCCTTGTTTCACTTGACTCAGAGAATCACAGGACCACAGAGATATTGTGAGTGAAGGAAGCAAACCAAGACAAAGCTTTACATTTTACCTCCCAGATCAGCACATATAGTTACAGCTCCCTTTGCATTTTTTCTTTACATCATGCTCCTCAAAGATCTCTGCTAGATTCATCTGCACTCCTCCCCTGTCAAACACATGAAATTTAGTCTGTCCCTGTACTCAGGTATCATTTATCTCAAGCACAAAACGAGAAAGTGATGATTTGCAATATTTTCCTTTTCAGGTATTCAACAGCACACCATCCATGTCAGAGCAAATTAATTCCAGCTGCACAGCATCCTGACAACTTCTGTAATCTCATAGTTTTAGGGCTGGCTTCCATAAATCCTGAGTAAGTACTTCACCATAATTAGCAGGTACCTTCCCTCAACACTCTTTCCACACAAACATAAAAAGCCTTTGGCATAAGCACACACAGGTAAAACACTGCTCATTCAATAACCCACGTAAACCAGAACTCCCAGCAGGTTATGGAGGGTCTCTGATAAGAACCCCACCTGAACTGATCTGCACAACCACAGCACACTTTGGGAACTCAAGCACCCATGCTCACTTGGCAGCACAGGAAGGTCTCTGACCATCATCCTTCAAAAAACACACATGGCCTCCTTCCTGTCCCTGCTCCTTTAGAATTTCCAAATTAGTATTTCCCATTATACAATTGTTTCTGTAAACTCAGAGCAAGAGCTACCATGCGGCAACCATTTACCCTCAAACCTGGCCTGGAACTGGCTACAGTAGCAAAACCAGTGTTACGCCTCTTTATTACATAAAGCTGATCTTAGTACAGTCTAATTATTAAAAATACCTAACTGAAGCAAGAGAGGTGGGGATAAACAGCCAAATAACAGACAAATGGCCAAAATGCCCCTGCATTGTTCCACAGGGACAGGGGGTGGAAGAGCTTGGCCCACAAAGACCAGAGTGTCCAACCCGAAGGATACAGGGCACACCCAGGGCTGCTGGAGTCAGGAGCTCCAGGAACACTCAGCTTATGGATAAAACAACTGACCCACTAAATGTGCAAAACACAGACTCTTCAGAAGAAGAATTCCCATGTGATAGAGGATGCCACAGTTGAGGCATGGGCTGATGGACAGCTGGGTCACACACACACCACCAGGGGCCCTGAGGCATTTTGTTGTGCCCTGTGCTGTCCCCACCAGCAGCCTGACAGGCAGCCTGCACAACAAACCCAGCACTACGTGTTTGGGCAAGGCTTGGAAAATCCCTTCCAGACCCCAGGAAAAATGGCATTAAAGCAAAATCTGAAACAGCCAGTTGTCACTAACTAGGGAGCAGCTGAACATGGGAAAGCTAGCAGGCTCTGGAGTACCTGGAAGTGCTGGGCTCTGGAGTGAAAAAACAACACAAAGGAAAAAAGATCCAACTGATATTTTGGTATTTTTGCCCCAAGGTTCACTAAACTGATCCCAACTTATGTCAATTTGTCTCTTAAATAGAACTTGAAATATCTTGCCCACCTATTGCACTACACAGAGCACACAACCCAAACCAAGGCTTTGACTGGCCACCTGTCCCAGGTTTTCTGCTACAGTCTATTGGTTTACAAGGTTTTTAATGTATTCAAAATAAACACTTGTTCAACTGATGTCACACCAGAACCTGCACCCTCCCAAGACAAATAAAAAGTACTAAAATCATGCTCTACAGCTAAACAAGTACAGTAATTTCACGACTATAAGGCACATCCTTTTGACTAAAATTTTCTCTCAAACCCAGAAGTGTGCCTTATAGTCCGGTGCGCCTTATCTGATGGACAAAGTTGCGAAATTTGCCAAACCGGAAGTGTGAGCTGTGAGTCGTGGGGGAAACCGGAAAGTGCCACGGCAGCTGGTTGGGGGCGGGCCCGGAGGCCCGCGGCACCGCCCCTGCCAGGTGGAGGGGGGCCAGGGGGCCCATGGCTGCCGGGTAAAGGCGGGCCAGGGGGCCCGCGGCACCCCCCTTCCCGGGTCCAGGCAGTCCCGGGGGCCCATGGCTGCCGGGTCCAGGGGCGCCTGGTGGCTTGTGGCACTGCCCCTGCCGGGTGGAGGCGGGCCCGGGGGGTCAATGGCTGCCGGGTTGGGGCGGGGCCTCGGCCAACAATCGCACGGGGTGAGCTGGGGGTGGAGCCTCACTGCAAAAAAAAAGTGCACCTTATAGTCCGGTGTGCCTTATATGATCTACAAAGTTGCGAATTTTGCCGACTCCGGAGGGGTGCACCTTATAGTCCGGTGTGCCTTATGGTTGTGAAATTACTGTACTCTTCCAAATTACACTAAAGATTGGGAAGGATGAAAGCAGAAGGAAGGATGGATGGATGCCCTTCCCTAGCAGATGGCACAAGTTGGCACTAAGCAGGGTCCTCATCCTCACACTGACCATTTGTTAAAGTTGCAACAGGCAAGAGAAAGACATGAGGTTACAGTCAAATCCCTTGGGGAAACCAGAACTGAGAGTAAGAAGGAAAAGTCTTGGGTAGCAGTAGCAATGTAATTTCTAAAGGATTTAAATTGCATTCGCTGTCACTGAAAAATGGTTTTCAAGCAACTTAATAGAAAAAACATCAGGAATAAAGGATGCCTTGGATAATATACTTTAATGTTTTCTGATTCTTTTGTTTTAGGGGCCAGTGAGAAAAATACCTAGAGATTTTCATGATGGAGCAGAAGAGGTTCCACATTGCCAGAATACTGCTGAGAGGATGGCTTTCTTTTGCACACATTCACACAGGCTGAAGTGTAACACCTACAAACCCCAGAAAGACTGACCATAACACTGTCTCTACTGGAGATTGTTAGCAGTGTATTAGCCTCCTAAAACTGTTTCTTTTGTTGCCCAGCATAGTGATCTTGGAGCTTGTTAAACCTGATCAATGAATAAACCTAGACACCCACATCCATTCTATGATACACAGATAAAAATAATATAATGGTTTTGGGAAAAAACGAAACAAACCAACCCAAAACAAACAAACAAACACACACAAAACAAAAACCCAACAAAACTTTCAAACAAATTCTAGGCAAGCGTCATATAACAATGTAACACAAGGAGATTAAATAATGCTAAGAATCACTGTTATAATATGAAAGAATACCTAAAAAAAAACTTGAATATGTACTAAAATTTCCTCTAAAGCAACTTAGCCAGGGTTCCAGTAATTTTGACGTTAGATGAATGACACCACTAAAGCATCCCAACTATTCTCCTTGGGAGGAGTAGCCACAGACCTGATGGCAAATCCCCCTAACCCTGTATGAGCGAGTTGAAAGCCAGCTCTGGAGCCAGCCCAGTCCTCCAAGCACATACAGCAGTGAGGACAGGCAGGGGGACAATGTAGAAAAACGAGATATTTGCATGCATCATATGCTTATTTTACCTACCAAAACAAATTTCACAACTTCAGTATTTTGGGGTGTGCGACAGAACTTCAGGTAATTCCAGACTGGCAAACATGGTTAAACAGCAACTCCTAAATATGGAATCCTGAAAGAAAATCATCACATTTCATCAGACAATGATTCGAAATAACAGAAATACTGAACATACTGGTGAATATCTCCTTTTTTAATATGCAGTTTTGCACCCAGTCAAACACTCTCCTCAGCAATGTAAAAACCATGTTACTATATTCAGATTCAAACAGCAAAACCTGAGGAGCTTGAAAAATCAACCTTTATTATGGGCAGAAAAGGGAATACCTCCTTTAGCTGGAAATTACATTCTAGTCTTCTAAACAGGCCAAGTTTTATCTAGAATAATGTATTTATTTAAGTTTTAGGACAAACTCATCTAGATTAAACTAATCTTCAGAACAGAAAAACTGGCACAGCCAGGAGGTCACTCAGCTCATCCTTAGGCGCCTAAACCAGCTCAGATTAAGCTCATTCCAGAAGCATGTTCCGAGCCCACAGGACCACCTCAGACAGACATTGTTGCTGCAGGCGGCCAACACGGAGAGCTGCATCCATTCCTAGCCACTGCTCCTGGTCACAGGCTCACCAAGCTGCACACCAGCTCTTGGGATCATAAAAACACAGCAGTAAAGCTAAATGGATTCGGGACAACAAAACACCACCCCTCGAATCAACGGGATTTATAGGCACAGCCCAGGGGTGGTTCTCCAGGAGATTTTCTGCTGATGTGCTTGCCTGTTCACCAGTGGGAAAGGGGACTGCCCAAAAACAACCAGGGGAAGCAGAAAATGGAAGAAGGCTCAGAAAGAAAAACCAGAGATTTGTTGTCTTCTATCTAGACAACAAAGCAAAATTGCTTTAAAAGCCCTATTGTGCTGTAGCCTGTGCACTTTGCACCAACCCAACAACTCAGAGGGAAGGAAATAGGTTTTACATTAAATCACACGGTATACACTTTGCAGCACTTTTAATGGTCATCTAAAACTTTTCACTCTCGTCTTCTTGTATTTCTAAGTAATAGTAACTCAGGAAGCATAGCACTGAGTTGAAGGCCTGATGACTAATCACAAGCAGTGACCAGTTATATGCACCTGCCTAAATACCATGACCAGACACCAGGCTGAGGAGTAATATCAAAATCTGAAATAGGAAATTGTTGTATAAGCTAAAAAAGGTTTTCACATTCTACAGCAGATATAGCATTAGTTCTACTTTTTCACCCTTTTCATAAAAGGATGGTCCACAGCCTAAAGCTTAGTCCTGTGACAAACTGGTTGGTTACCTCCAAAGCCAGGCCAAGGCTTCACAGGAAAGGCTGGGCCTTGGAAAAGCTTTTTTTTAAGGAAGCCTCCAAGGTGCAGCAGCCAGTCCCCATGCTGAGCACCTGTGCCTTAGCCCAGCAGGGTGAGGGTGATGTTGGCTAAAGGGTGGGGAAGTGAGGGTAGAAAAACTTTCTGAGCTCCTTGGTGCAAGAAACCAAAGGGGTTTTGTTACTTCAGATCTCCCTTTTGAGTGTCCCTCACCACAACACCCAACTGCTCCAAAGAAGGACTAGGAAAGACAGGCTGCCTTAGCAAGATCCAGTGAGAAACTGAGCATGGTCAGCCTGGGCTACGGCAAGAAGAAGAAAAAATAACTGCTACTGTCTCCATTCCCACTGTGCACATGGGGTGAGACCAAATTTGGTTAAGGAAAATAAGCAATCAACATTGGTCCATTAACTCCAACTTTCACTACAGTAAGTTATCTGACAGACCTGGACACTGAGCACACACCTTAGCAGACCCCACAAAATCACAGAAACAGTCTTGTGAAGTGCTCCTGCTACAGAAAGAGGTTTTTTTAGAGTTTATGGTTTCCCAAACACAAAGAAAATAAACCAAGTTAGTCTCCAGCAAGGCAGGCTTTGTTCACTCACACTCATACAGGACTGGCCACTGCTCCTCACACTGGTCTGCTGTATTCCCATAGCCCTCAAGCATAAAACACTGAAACCCAAATGTTTTTGACAAGGAGAAAATTACAGCTTGTTATAACACACATGACTCTTTGCAGTGATATCCTGATGTAGCCTGACAGCAGGTTTAATGAAACATCAATTTATTAAAGTTTCATGCAGTTTGCTGAAAGCCCACAACTCAAGCCAAGCTACAATGGATGCACCTCAACAGAGCCATTTGGCTTTATTCCAACAGAATGCGACTGCTGAGATGCTCGGGACTGCTCTGAAAAGCAGGATGATACCTTCAGAATAAGCAGCTAAGTTAGCCACATAGAAATTATCCCTTTCAGCAGCCAAGATACAAACCAAGGCAGCTGCCAGGCACAAGGGAAATGGGAATCAGCAATCCTCTTGGATGCTGCAGTCTATCCAGCACAGTATTTGGTCAACCAATTCCCATTAGCTGAGTTACTAATTTCCCCTGGTAAGGATATTTTCATTTGGAAGAAACACACTGTGAATACTGACAGAGCTTTGTAGTACATAACTTTCCACAAAGATCCTCCAACGCAATCAGTAAACAAAATGAGATGTTATTTAAAATTAGGAGCATCTTGACTGTGTTTGATTTTGTCTTCAGAAGTTATGAAAATCACCTTTACAAGTAGCAATCTGTGCTCTGTGTTTCAACAAACTTTTAATTTAAACCTGAATTTAACCACTAACAGACTTTTCCGGGCCGACACAACCCACAGGTGCTCCACTATCACCAAATACTCACAGGGCTTCCTAAACACTAATATAATCAGCCCAGAAATTCATGTGATCATCAGCACTGAACTAAGGTCTCACTGAAAATTGCACCTTCTGCAATATTATTCCTTTTTGAATTTTGAAATTATATAAAGGATGAAGAAAAAATTGAAGATAAAACAACCAGCTTAGAAGTAATTCTTTGATAGGAGATGCTCAGTATCAAGGAGATTGTTTTTCCTGACCAAAAAACTAATCTTCACATAACAGATGTAGGTACAGCTTTGGTTAAAATCAAGATTATTCTGAGAGTCTCCTGACTGTATTAAAAACTTGCAGCTTATTTTGTGTTTCTCTGGGCTTTTGAAAAAATCAAATTTCAAGTGTCATTTATTGTCACTGCTGCCATTAAGAACCATGTAATCAGCTTAGAACCTTCTGATAAAATGTGGATGTAACAGAACTGGAGAGCAATGCATTCTTGCAGGGATGGGAAGAGCATTCCCAAAAAAACCCTTCAAAGAAACACTTTGCCATGCATGTAAAGGGGTTGGAATGAGGTTGTCTCTAAGGTTTCCCCCAATCCAAACCATTCTCGGATTCTGTAAGTGCAGACCAGAGGCTTAACTCAGTCTCTGTGAGCACCACACAGAAAACACAATGAGAAATACAATCTCACACCAGCTGTGTGGTCCTGGCAGGTGATTTGATTTTCAAAACAATAAAAACTTTAAATTAAATTTATTTGCATAGGACTTGGAGAATTCAGTAGCATTCATCTTTTGGTGGAATAACTAGATGATGCCCTTTCATCCATCAGACCTAAAGCTTGGGATGCCATACATGCAACTGAACATAAGAAACTTCCTGTCCCAAATTATTAATTTGCACAAATTAATTTAGACAAGGTACCAGTCATTTCTTGTGTTTTACTATTTTCATACAAATCCAATCCAAAGTCCTGTGTAGGGCTATGCTTCAGGGCACTCATGCCAGCTGGAGAAGCAGGCAACTGGTCTCAGTTCCAAGTGTGGAGTCCCACATGTGTCTCCAGCCCTCACCCCAAATCAACAGTGACACACACTGGTTGCCTTTCTTCTTCCCCAAATGCATAAAGAAGGGTTATTTACTGAGTTAAAGCCTCAGGGCTCTCACATATACATGACCAATTCAATACTTATTTCTATTTTCGATTATAAAATCAGCAATTTTTGATGCGCCATTCAGCGTGCAGGTGGGATGCTGTTCCACTGGATGGAAAATGATTTCTTGATTGACTGAGAAAAATCACCATCTCTGGGACCTCTGGAAAACTTCCACTACCATCCTACATAATCCAAAACTTAGATTAACTTTAAACACCAACAGCATCATTCTAACTAGCCAGGACACAAGACAATCTAAGTTGTCTTCATTGTCTTGAGCTAAACCTCCACCTCTCCTTGCTGGAACACACAGACTCCATGGCTGAAACACTCAGTTATCTGCAATTGGTGGGTGGCTCGTGCTGAAAAACATCAGTGACCTGTTCTGGAGGGGACAGCAGAGTCTGTGTCAAGACAAAACAGAAAATATCCACGGCTCTGGCAAAACAAAGGTGACTCGCTTGTCTAGCTGGTGGAAATGGAGAGACTCGCCTGGAGATGGAAAACACCTCACCTGATGAAGCATCTTCCCTGCTGCCTCAGCTCAGTATCATCTGGGGTTATTTCTCCTTCCACTGCTGGCCCTTAGTTTTTCCAAGCACTACACATTCTTTCTCATTCCTTCTGCTCCAGCTGTGCATTAAGGCAAAAGCTTACGCTTGAACACAGTTTTTGCAGCACCGAGGGTCAAGCCCAGCTGCTCAGTGCCTTACAGGCCAGCAGGCCTCCTGCTCCCTCACACCATCCCTGCACAACAGCTTTGTGTTTCTCAACAGAAACCACAGGATTTTGAAAGACACCCTCATCATGCCTTCTGCCCTTCAGAGGTTCTCCAGCAACCTATAAAATTTCACCATTCTCAATGCAAATCGTTACAGCCACATTAACTCTTGCATCCCCTTCAGCAGCAAGCCCCTTGCCACTGCAAATCTATTAAACTTAGTGAGTTTGTGTAATTGGGTTGTAACTCCAGCTTTCATCTGAAAGCAATCGTTATTGTACTAAAAAATCAAAATATACTGCCAATTTAAGGTTTAGTTACCATGTTGAAACATTTAACATCTCCCACAAAGGCAGGAACCTTTGTCGTACTCAGGCAGCACAAAGAGTGACACAAGAGCCGTTTGGCAGAATTTACCTCCACAACCTGTATTTTCAAATATCTAATTTGAAACAGCAACACTTCCAGATGTACAAGGACATGGAATTCTTTGGCTTCTCTACACAGTTGTTTTTTATGTTAGAGAACCACCGACTTTTTCACTAGAAAAATGTAAAATTACTCCATCACCTGGAAGCCTGTTGCAAACAATTCCTTCCTCTGTCTGGAAGGACAGGCCTTCCAGAGAGAATGGCTGGAGAGCGTGCTGGGAGATTTCCAGCCCAAATCTAACGTCTAAGAGAAGACCCTTCCTTGGGTTTAAAATACTAAGAGATGTAATTTCTCTGCTGAAGGTCAGGTCTGCGTGTAGCCCCTTATGTCTGATCTTCTCACAGGGGTCTGGACACAGTGTTACTGTGATAGTTTCCTCCTGGAGCCGGGTAACTTTTAGAGGAAGCTACAGGGCTCAGTGGATACCTAGAATCTCTAGCAAACAGTCAGAGCCCTGCTGCAGACACTGTGAGCAGTCCCCAGGCTCCAAACCTGGCCATTCTGAACACACGCCTTGAAATCTTTGTTTCTCTCTCCACAAGATTTATAGAAAAGCCAGGACCATTTTCTGTAACTCGAAAAGAGCTGCCAAATCCAAAAGTTGTGGTTGTTACACTTAGTAACCTTTATGGAAAATGTCATATTTGTTCTTTGGGGTTGTTTTCACATACAGGAAATACTGAAAGGTGCCTTAGCTAAAGAACCAGTCAGAACAACACACAATAATTATAAAACCAACAAAAGGCATGATCTTTCTTCTAAGAGAGGTTTTACTACAGTAAATCCTCTGAGAAAGGTTTTACTACAGTTCCCAGTGAGGGGAATGAGCAAAAATGTGTCTACGAGGAGGCTGTGCGGTTATGGAGAGACAAAGCTCATGAAGCTCCAACCTGCTGCCAGGATGCAGACCCACAGAAGAGCTCTGTCCTTCCATTCCCCAGAGCAGAGGGAAGGAATCAGAGTACACGGCTTTCTGAGATGGTTTTAAAGTAGCTGAAATTTAGACAAACGCAGAAATTATACGGAGGGGACAAGTGAAGAGCCTTTTTCCGACTGGTTTAAGAGTCACCGAGGACTCGAACAAAAGCGAAACGTCAACGCGCCCCGGCTGACACGGCACAAAGCCGTCACCGCCCGCATGAGGTCAGGGCTGAGGGACCGGGCTCACTCACACACACCGGCCGGACCGCGGGCAGCTCCCGAGCCTGACAGCGCTGCCGGCCCGGCCGCGCTCGCTCTTCCCGGGCCGGCGAGGCCGGGCCGAGCCGCGGCCTGGGAGCGCGGCCGAGGCCGACTGCGGGCCGGGCAGGGTCGGCTCCGCGACGGGCGCTGCGGGACCACAGGCCGCGGGCGGGTTCCGCCGGTGCCGCGGCTCCGCCGCACGCTGACAGGCTCCTGCCGAGAGCCCCGACACCGCCGACACCAACGAAACGCCGCGGGCGGCCCGCGCCCGGCACCGTTCCGCGCCCCGCCGGGCCCCGCCGCCCCTTCTCCCGCGCCGCGGGCTCGGCCTGAGCCCCGCCCGGGCCGCCCCGGCCCCGCCGCTCCCGCCCCAGCGCCGCCGCTCCTGCCCCAGCGCCGCCGCTGCCGCCGCGTCCCGACCCCCGCCCCGCCTTCCCCTCACCTGGACCCGCCGCCGCCGCCGGGGGCGCGCGCGGGGCCGCGGGGGCGCGCGGGGCGGGGGTCGCGCGCGGCCCGAGACTCCAGCGCCGCTCCGCCGCCTGCGCCGCGCACGTGACCCGCGCGCGCCTGCGCCCGAGCGCGCGGGGGCGGGGGGGGGCCGCGACCCCCGGGCCGGCCCCGGGGACAGCGCGGGGAGGGCGTGGGGACGGCGTGGGGACAGCTCGGCCCAGGCCGCGGGGACAGCCCCGGGACAGTCCCGGGACTGTCCCGGGACAGCATGGGCACAGGCAGCCCGGCCCCGGGCGCCACACGGCAGCCCCGCCGCACCCCTGGCCTCTGCGACTCCCGCTGCGCTCCCCCTCCCACCAGGGCACCCGCGGTGGCGGCTGCTTCTTGGAATGGGGACAAAGCATCTGCCAGATGAAGCTGAAGAATAAATAATAATTGAAGCCTTTATAGGAAATTTACGGGAAATTAGGTTTTTAATTCGGATGAATTTTAATTCAGAACGTTTCATCCAAAGGATTCAGACTCTTTGAATATCACTGAGTTATACTTTCGTTTTACCAGTGGGGAGATGGAGAAGAGGCCAAGGAGTGACCTGCTGTGGACTCAGCAAAGGCCACAATCCTGAATTTTAATAAAAAGTCCATAAATTTGATTAATGAACAGGCCCATGGGCTCAAAATCCCCAGGGGGCAATGCTAGATCCCTAAAATATCCCCTCAGCCCACAGGGGCTCCACAGCTGAAGGGACCCTCACAGGGCACACAGCCCATTGGTTTGTCTCTTCCTACATTCTTTATTAATATGAGAAATTATTGATACAAGACTTCTAAAATGTCTGGTTTCCGGTCCATAGTTGCTGTGGGCAGAAAGCTCTTGCCTGGCACTGAGGAAGAAATGACACATGATTAAAGGTCCTTTATGGGAAAAAGAATGACTTTGTTCCTACAAAAGCAAGTGTGATTCAGTAGGTCGAGCAGGTTCAGTGCCTTTGAGGAGGTGTTTCAGGAGAGTGTGTGCAGCTGGAGCCAGCCCTCACAGCCACCCTCAGCTTCATGTAGAATACCGCTGGATAAACAACATAAAAAAGGGAATATTTTTATTTTTTATTTTGTAAAACCTTTAAAATACAACAAACTCACATCTCATTGGGGACTGTAGCTTGCAACATAGAGAAAAACTCTTTCTATAAATCCACGTGTAACTGCATCCCACAAAACCCATCAAAACAAAAGAATTAATGTCATGGTTAGCTTGGGACTTGTCTCGAGCGTTAAATTGGGTCAGCGTGTGCGGAGCTGCAGGCAGATTGCTGCCTTCCTCAGCTCTCAGGCTCCCCACTGGCAGAGGGTGAGGAATCCTTCACTCAAAGATTGTCCTGCTTGTGCCTTTTTGTTTCTTCCACACTCTCTGGGGAGCAATCCCGGTGTGCTGAGACAAGGGCAAAGTCCCACAGGCCCCCGAGACCCTCCGGGATGTCAGGTCAGAAGAGATGAGGATCAGTCACAGCGGTAGGAATGAGGAATGCTCAATTCATCTGATCACCTCTTGGAGTTTCCATTTGTCTTTGTGGGGATGATTCCCAGACTTTGCCTAGCCCTGCTCCTGGATTTTGGGACTGTCTGCAAACACAAGGAAGCTGAGAGAAAATTTCTTTGGTACCAAGAATTAACCTTTCTTCCTCAAATGACATCATGTCTTTCCCCCACGGTATTCCCCCAGCACAGAGACACCAGAGTGGTGCTTCCAAAAATCTTCCAAAAAACTTCCCACTCCTTTTGCTGTGCTTGTCATGCCAGATTGTCCCTCAGCATTCTCGGCTGGCTTGGTTTTATCTGTATTATGCCCATTATTACCAGGCACCTCTCAAATCCCTCAGCAAACAAGAACTAGACAAATGCCGTTTTCCAGAGCCCAACTTTTCTGGAAGCACAATACTGAGGTGTCCCACCTAGATCTGCTCAAGCCATCCGAGTGCTGTGACTTTCTGATCTTGGCTTGAGACATCCCACACGGACAACTTCCCTGTGCCTAATCTCAAAGGGAGTTTGCAATTAAGCCCTCCCTTCCTTAGCAGCCTGAGGCCTGTACATCCACTTCACTCTACAGAGTATGCTGTTTCCCATGGCTTCTGGTGCTTCTGCCCACTGTTGGGAAAGACTGGAACTGGTGAATAATGTGATGTGGAGGAACGAGAGGGAAGAAACATGGGGCAGCTCCAGACCTGCCACACCATACCCCTGCAGCGAAGTGTGCTGAAGACTGATCTCCAGAGATGAGCTTACTGCCCAGCCTGGGAATTCCTGGGTCTTGGCCAGTATCTGTACAGTACAAACAACACAGGAGAAGCTGTGGCTGCCTCATCCCTGGCAGTGCCCAAGGCCATGTTGGACAGTGCCTGGAGCAACCTGGAATAGTGGAAGGTGGATAGATAGTGGAAGCCCAGGGCAGGGGCTGGAACCGGTTAAACTCTAAGGCCCCTTCCAACCCAAACCATTCTGTGATTTTTTTTGTTATTCTGTTTGTGGAATTCATCCAGGAGCAGACCCTCAGTTTGTTTGGGATGCTGAAGCTTTGCTGCAGGTAGCCCTCCTTCCCTGCAGGTGCTCTGGTATCATTCTGTGTTATTGTTCTGCAGCAAAGGCAGGTATTTGAGCTGCTTCATTGTCCATGACAGAGCACAAATGAATTTGATATCAATCAAAATCGTGGGTTTATTTACACACATTTTCATATGGCAGTATTTTCAAACAACAGGTATTACTCAGAAAAATTACTTGATATCTTAGGTTGCAATGCAAGATGTAACCAGAAGTATGTATTCTATCACCATCTGTTAAAACCAGGTGGGGCAGTGTTCTTTATCTCTTCCACAATGATCCTCCCTCCAGGGGGATACCTTCTGTTAATGGCCATTGAGTGCCACTGCATGACTGATAAAATTACATCATCCCATTGGGAGATGCTCCAGCCAGGGAGCCAAGTGTTTCCTATCTGGATAAAATCTGAGATTTGGAACACCACAGACAGCCTTTTCCCACTAGATTCCAGAGGAAAACCAGACCCTTCTACATCATCACTGGACCTCCAGTGGAAAACTGCACCCTTCTACAGGAGCACTGCTTCAACTGAACCACAAACCACATCTGTCACTCCAGGAGGACTGCAGCCATCATTTAATCAGACTGCTACCAACACCTTGACAACAGGGTGTCAGGTTGTATTCTGTCTCTGGTTTTGTACTACTGCATTTTATTTTAATTTTCTTATTAAATTGTAGTTCTGACTCAGGATCTCCCACTGATTTGCTTTCAAATAGGCACATTAGAACAAAATAATTTCTCCTCTAACACCGGTACAATGCTCACTTGGAGAGAAGGAAGGGAATCTATAGTCGCTATCACTTTGGAGCTTGTGTTTTCTTAAACTGTGTAGTGAGAAAGAGAGAGGTGGGCCATTGGCTACAGATGTGGGGGCAAGGCAGTGTTATAGGTTACACAGGAGTTAATCTCTCCTTTTCAACTCTGAGGATATGGAAAGGTGAAACCTGCTGGATGGGGAGTCCTGGCTGTGCCAGGAACTATCCTGGTGTGTGAAGGTCCATGGCTGCCCAGGAGCTGTTTTAACACGGGATGCTCCCTACGGGCAGCCAGGGTCAGCTCTGCCAGGACAATCTGCACCTAAAAATGCTGTGACCACTGGAGAGCCCTTCAAGGGCAGCATGTGTCAGTGCTTTGGTGCTCCTCCTCCACCTGCCCTCCACACAAGTGTGCCTCATTCTTAATGGTGCCTTGCCTCTCTGAAACCAGCTCTGCCTGTCAGAGCTTTCTTTCCCCTGGCTAGGTGCCAATTTCCATCACTGAGGGGTGGAGGAACTTTCGAAGCCGCTGAAAACACCTGGGTTCTACTGGAGATCTTCTTGTTCCATCTGATTCTTTGCAAAACTCTACTAATCGCTATTTGATGTTCATAAAAGAGATGCAAGTTTCCTCTCAGAGTGTTTACCGAGGCCTGACTCCCCTTTATCTCCCGGATCAACCCTCTCGAGTTGGGCTGCAGTGGAAGGAGGCTCTGAGATGATCTGGCCGGAGTCTCCAGCGGGTACCCGGAGGGTGACCCGGCCGGCCGACACCCAGTGCCACTTTCAGACTTGCTGCCCCAGCTGAGGGACCCCTCAGGGTGACACTGGCAGAGCTGCAGGACGCTGGTCATCACCCCGCTGTGGCAGCAGCGGCTGCTCTCTGCCCTCCCCTGCCCCCGGCAGCACCCGCTTCCCCGGGGGAAGGATACGCTCTGGGAGCGCAGGAACAAGCGCTGTGCCCAGGGCTGCTCTTCAGCAGGTCCCACAGCCGTGCCCAGGGGTCCCTTGTCCTGTGACAAGCCATACCAGCAGTGACTGACCACCCTGACCACCCCAGCAGCCCCTGCCCCCCCGGAGTGCTGGGAGCAAGGCAGGCTCCAGCCCCTCTCCAGGTCTGGGCATCCAGGGGACAGTGATGGGAACAGAACGGCACAGCTCAACCCCCAAAGCATCCTCATCCCTACGCTGCAGGAGGGCAGTGCTGCCTCCTGCCCTGCCCCCTCTGCTGCTCACTGTGCCCAGGTGAGCAGCAGTGCCCAAAGCCACCAGGCAGTTTGTCACCTGTGCTCTAGAGGTTCAGCCCCTGGGAGAAACATGGATAAATTGATGATGCTCAGTGGCAGAGCCTGGCTGCCGCTCATCCTCATGCGAAACCAGCACACACTGGCAGGCAGCACTGCAAACCAGGGCAGAAACAAGCTGGCCACCTTCCAGATTACAATTTGTCACATTTAGTAAAGGCATAATTTAAAAATGTATTATTTTCTTTGTGTTTATTTAGTTCCTTTCTAAAATTGTTTCTGTTTTTCTCAGCCCCTTTGTATTTTGTGTTCTGAGCTCCTCACTGAGACTTCCGTGACAAAGTTTCAGGACAAATTCTGCTTCAGAGCTGTCAGATGTCTGCAAGGGCCAGGCTGAAATCAGCACAGGTACTCTGCGTGCACACATCACTGCAATACAGCTCCTTATTTCACAATGTCCATCTCACTTGTACTGAGTGAAATATCAGGTATTTCTTGGTATCTCATGTTAAATTCATCAGATCTTAAACTCATTAGATATTAAATTAATCAGATCACAGCAGACGGGCTTAAATACTAGAGACATAGGGCAGTGAGAGAATTAAAGATGTCCATGTTGGATATACTGTGCTATACTGATGCTGCTTTTAAACAGGAAAAAAAAAGGGGGGAAATAATTTGGAATACCTTTATTTCTCTTAGTCAAAACCTAGGGGCATATCTCTCATCTTCCAATTATTTTCAATTTTCTCATTTTTTGAAATGCAGGCCATGATCCAGCAGAACACTTTGGAACATGCTTTATTTTAAGATTCTGCATAATTGCTGTGAAATTGTACTTTGGGACATAGGAGTGCCCTTTTTAATCAAGACCAAAGTCTTTTACACCCAAACATATACACAGTATCCAGCATCAAAAGTTGGTGAATTCAGTTAATAAGGAGGAATTTAATCTTTTAAGGTGTTTTGTGACATTTCATGCAAAGCCCTGCACTGACAGGGTCTCAACCACGTATTTTGCAGCTGTTCATAGAGAACCTCCATGCCCGAGGGACACATCTGGGCTGGGACAGACCAGAAACCCCCAGATCATCTCCAGAGAGGTTCAACACACAAAACTGCCTCCTTCCCCTCCCATGAAGCCTGGAGAGGTCTGCTCCAAGACACATTTACAAGCTCTCCATCCTTATAGAGTGACCAACTCTAGTGCTGTTGACGGAGAAATAAATTAATAGATTTGGTGTCTCTGTGGTGAAGAAAGTCTCTTCTTGGTGGCACAAAGCACATAGTAGATACAACATTGTGCTTCCCCTGTCCCAGCTGAGGGCACGGATGCACTTGGAACAGGAAATGCTGCTGATGGTTCTGCCTGTGGGAGCTGCTGTGCTCCTCTCACGGGTGGCTGCACTTCAGCAGAGTATGAAAACACCTCTGTTCTCACTCAGTCCAACATGCTTCACTGGGGTGTTCTGAGATCTGCAGCTCTCAGGTGGCAGGAACAATTAGTCCAATTATCTGTCCTGTGGCCCTGACTGCCCCAAAATCAGCCCACGGCATTGAGTGCCAGAGGGTGGCACAAACAAGGTATCAATGGGTGCCTGGGGAGGAAGGTCAGGGTGAGTGGTCTGATCATCAAATCAAAGAGCAAGACAACCATAAGCAAACATACATATATAATATGCACAGTGGCCATGGGTGTATTTGCACCATGAAGGAAAACATCACATTTTAGACTGCAGAAAATGATCAAACTCTGGATTTTTTTAGTGCCAAGTGTCTTTAACTTGCCAACAAAAAAAGCAGGAAATGTCCAAATGTGGGCTGAATGACCTGGTGCAGATGTCAGCTGGGGTATTCTTCCCTTCTCAATTTCAGACACGAAATGCAAGAGCATCCGTTTATTTTCACTACATATTGTAGACAGAAATTTAGCTTGGTTGTGTTTGGTTTGGTTTGTACTTTTTCTATCACTCTCTTCAGCTTTTCCAATAGATTGTAAAACACAGAGCTAAGGTACAGCCATTAATTCAGAAATTCCCAAGCCTCTCTGTAGGAATGACCCAGGCTTTTGGAACAGGCTGAGATTAAGGCAGTGGAGAAAAAGCTCTGAACCCACCCAAATGCTCTCCATGTGGTCTTCAGTCCGTGATGTGTGGTTTTTCACAGTTTTGTGGAGTACTGCTAAGATATGTCCAAAAGTGTCTAAGAAAGTTAAACCTCGTCACCATTAATCAGTGACAAGGTTGAACCTCTGTAAGAAAACTACTGGGGGATGCACAAGTTGTTAGAGGAAGAAGTTGGTAGAGCTGTTGAAAACCATCGCTCCGGTTACAAAATCAGATTGCCAGTGAGCCTGTGCAGCAACTGGATTCAAAATACTTACTGCCAAAATTCAAGGTATGTAGTGATGTGAGTGCAGAACTTCCCAGGGATGCTGCAGGCTGGTAAATCAGCTGGCTCAGATGAAGTATTAGAGGATTCCCCAATATTACAGCAGCAGGCACCTACAAACACTACATCCCACTGTATTAATTACTGACTTACACTGGAGGCGAAGAAGGAACTTGGGAAAGACAGGGAGATGAGAATAATCATCCTCAATACTAACATCATCATCAGCAGCAGCTGTTTTTTCCCTTGTTCATGCTCCTGACCCCTAAAAGTAAGATGCTGGCTAGACTGGGCTTTGGAAAGACTGAACTATTAGCAAGACTGCCAAAAGAAAAGTGCTCCTGCCACTCCAGTAACAAGGACGGCGCTGCTTGCAATCCAAATAATTGAGAAATAAAAAGAAAACTGGATGTTGGTGCTGTCCTCTGGTACTGTCAGGGTGGTGAGTGCAGAACCTCTTCCCAGCAGTGTGCAGGGTTGGAGAAAGGGCCACTTCAGAACATGCACATCACTGGTGTGATGCTTGTGTCAGCCTTGGTCACAGAACACCGCCCTGGGAGCTGCTACAAGGTTGTGGCTCCAGCAGCATCTTCACTCCTGGGGTCCTTCAGGCCAATGATGAAACTGTTGGTTCTCCTGACTCCATGAACCAGGGATACCACTGGGACTTTATCCACCTGATGGCCCCTGGCCACAAGAAATTCAATATCTTCTTCAGGAAACTCACCTGCAGGAATTTGAAAAGAGGAGTTGGTAACTGAAACCAGTGCCGCCTTTGATGCAAAGGTCTGTCTAAGAGTGCTGGGGTCTGCAGCGGGGGGAACCTGCCAGCAACCCCTTCAGAAGATTCCAGCTGGGCAAGCCAAGGGCCAGGAGCCCCTGCTTTGTACCGTGGGATATGGGAGGATCTACAACACCATTAAAGGATGTGGAAGATTGTCCTCTTGGGAAGAAGGGGAAGATATGTGGTTGACATGAATTGTAGTTATTCTTCTTAGAGAACATGAGGCAGTGCCCACTCTTAGTTACAAATAAGAGTATTAACTATTATTAGTCAAAATAAGATGCAAGAGAGCTCAAAACAAACTACAGTAAAACAAGTTGCCAAATGATAAACTTTGTGCTAGGCCTCTTCCAACTTCCCCCGCACATATTTCTTAATCTTCCAGACATGTACCTCAGGTTGTTGCTCTTCTGCTTTTATTTGGTTCATTTGATGGTTTGTAATTTCTGTATAAGAGCCCAAGGCCCTGCAGCTAGGGGTTCAGCTGGACAAATGGAGCAGGGACATGGAAACCCCACTGCTTTATATAAGCTTTATATGTTGTGTCCTAACATGCATCTTGTTGATGCCAAATGCCCAAACTCACAAATTAGGACCTTGTGAAGTTTTAGATTTATTTCAATTTCAGTTTCCAAGTCTGCAGGGCACACTGCAGGACAGATCCTTTTTAGATTTTTCCTCTGAAGTGGGAAAGTCCAGAAACTTTGGCTATTTGGTGTAGAATGAGAACCAAATTTCATTTATTGTTCGCTTTGGCAAAGTTTGGGGCAGTGTGAAAAACACCAAATAGACCAAGACTTAGAGTAACGAGGACAAGAGCTAACAATACTGACTGCAGAGTGCCAGCTTCTAGAATTAAGGGACATGGACTGAAAAGTGAAGGAGTATAATTTACGCCCATGGGAATAAAGTGCAGGAAGCTTTGAGTAAATATCTGAGTGAAGTTGAGGCTGAAATCATGTTGATTTGGATATTGTCCATGGCATCTGATCTCCAGAAGGGTTTAAAGACAGGACAAGGCCACTACCAGGAGATGAGCTTGGACAGAGGGAGGGTTGGGAAGAAGCACCTGAAAGAGCTTGGAGAGATGGTGCTGGAGGGGTCAGGAAGCCTTTCCAGGACAAGAGGGAAAGGACATGGCTCAGCAAAGGCTCCAAGCTTTGAAGAAGTTGAATTCTGACTTTTTCTTCCCCAAAACCCTCCACACCCCAGGGAACCCTAGAACATGGTCACCTGTGGCATTTCCCCAGCGTGCTAGGAAAATCCTCTCTTTTCCTAAACTTGATGCATTTGTAGGCTGCACCCCACCCCATGTCCATACTCACTGTCAACCTGCAAGGTGTTGGACTGAAGCTGAGGGTGAAGCCGACCAAGTGACAAACTTTCACTCAGATTCTTGTTAAACGATAAAACATTTACCAAAACCTGCAAGAGAATAAATTATCCTCAATAATTTAAAAAGTTATGAGAATAGGAGAAGCCAACTTCCCAAGCATCCCCAGATGCACATCTGCACATGCAGCAGGCAAAGGAGATTTTTAACCATTTACTAAACTGCATGAAGTGCTGCAGGGCTGTGCATACACTAAGAGGTTGTTGGAATAGGGCCTGTATGTTGTTGCTTGTAAAGCAGGATATGTTCAGGATAGCATGGGCTTGTGTGTCTGGAACATAATGTAAGCTCTACAGAAGTGTTTGTTACAGCCAAATGCTCAGCATGTGACTTCTCCAAACAAAGCACTAGGAAGCAGTTCTTGGATTTGGTTTTGCTCTGAATAATGCTTTCCAAAAGGTAAGGAAACTGGGAGCCCTTCTCGGGCTTTTCTTTTCAGCAGTCCATTACTGCTGAAATCAAGCTATTGGCAAGTACTTCACCTCGTTACAAATCATAAATTAAGAGGAACTGCACAATTCATATTCAGTGTTGAGCTAGAAGAACTCAGTTGAGAATGCCCTAAAAGGAGCTTTTCATGTGGAAAAGGGCTAAAGGGCTGCCAGTTTCCTGCAATTCTCTGAATAACAAGATGCTCCTTTTTTTCTTAATCATCCTTAAGATGAGTTTTGAACAGGTATTAGAGTGACAAAAACCATTACAGATTTTGCCAAAATGATGCTCCTCTACAATTATGAGTGGTGCCACCAGGAAAAGTGCAAGAAAAGTAAACTGGTAACCCTTACAGATTTGAAAGAACCAAAATGTGGAACTGGTGACACCAAAGGTTGAACCAGTAACCTGTGGCCACCAGTTCTGACCCAGCCTGGGACAATTAGGAAGGGAAAGGAGGGGACCCAGCTGCTCTGAGAGGACTCAGTACCAACCTGGATGATGCTGCTCAGGGCTCTGTCCCCGTTGTTGGCTCCCAGACACAGGTAAGTGCCACACATCCCCTCAGAGGGCCTCACGATGGTGGGCAGCAGGAAGGACCGCGGCCGCTTCCGAGGCTGAAGGAGGTTTTGCTGCAGTTGAAGAAAAGTTGCACCCAAAAATGTCAACAAGCCAACTCTCCCACAGAAGGAACATGGAGCTCTTCCAAAGAACCACCCCAACAAACGTCTATGTATGTTTCTATCCAAGACCTGAAGACATATTTCCTGCAACCTGTTACTTTTTAACCTGCAGAGCAACAATTCATGAAGAGGGTGCTTAATACAAGTCCACAGTTACTTAAAGTGCATCTGGACTGCAGTGAAAGTAGGTAATAGTGGTGCTTGATAATTTTACATTGCAATAATAACTGATGGACATGGAGCCCTCTGTTTTCCCACTTTCAGTGGCTCATATAATGAAAAATATCAGCTTTCTACAGGCTGTTGTGAAGATGAGAATAAAATTGGGGAAAAAAAAGGTAAATAAAGAATTTGTCATGTCATTCATTACCGGCCTGGGAGTGGAGTGGTTTGTTGTTTTATTTTGCCAGGAGAAGTCCAACATCTGGCTGTTCAGGAGGATTCCAGAGGGTGTTACTATTCCACTGCCAAAGGGACGGTTCAAAGAACTGAGAAGAAACAGAAAGGAATTTCATAAAAATCATCCCAAAGATTTTTGTACATCTTGAGGCTTTCAGGGCTCCACCTTGTCTTGATAGAGATTCTTTGGTGGTTTTCTAGGGCTGGTGAGATTGAGGAGAGACAATTTCCATGCACTTACGAGCCATGTATGCCACAACAGCTCTGTCCCCCTCCCTGTACTTGAGGATTCCCTTTGCTGTGATGGATCTGCCTCCATCAGTCCTACATTTGCCATCATGTCTCCCCCAGGGAGCAGATACAGGCCACTCCAGCCAGTTTCATTGTCAGAGGGCTCTAAGATTGTACACGGCAGAACAGCACTGCAGGACTGGCTGCTCCAGGTCTGGTCCCATTCTGTCCCGCTGAACCTCTCCCTCCTCCCTGCTTGCACCCTGAGCTTGTTGTGGAGGGGGAAGGCCAATCCTTTACCTCACCACGGCGACAATGAAGTCATCAGGGCCCATGACCAGGACCTGGCTGGCAGCGGTGCCGCTCTGCAGGGCCGAGTGAGGCACGCGCAGGTCAGACGGGAAGGACTGGGAGTCATTGATCAGTTGGCGCAGGGAACTGGCTTCTGATTTACTTCAGCAAGCAGAGAGGGAGAGAGGAAAGCAAGCTGTGAGCTTGGGCAGCTGGACATGTCCTGGTGTCTCTACACAGCTACAGCCAGGTGTCCCTGAGGGACTACATGAGGCCAGGGGGGTGTTTTGGTTCACCCCAAGGAAGGAAGGAAGGGGTGATAAGGTGGCTCAGTCTGCACAGAGAGGCATTCAGTCTGCCATGAACCTCCAAAGGCTCTGTCTACTCCTTTTAGCCCTCATCAGGAGTAAACCCACCCTTGATGGCCAAGGTGACAACCCCAGCTGGATGCCAGTCTTTAGCAGGAGGAATGCCAGTCTTTAGCAGGAGGACAAGTCAGGTCCAGCCCAGTCACCAACCGTGGCTAAACCTGGCTCTAAGGTGGGAGGCTGGGCCGAAACCCCAGGCCTGGCCTCTCCTGCACATCTGGGTGCTCTGCAAAGCCCCGAGCCCCACAGTGAGGCAGAGAGAGGCAGAAGTGGCACACGTGGCCATGCCCACAGGGATGGCTGTTTGTCTGATACACTCAAAAGGGAATGTTTAGGTGGGAGGGAAAGTGGGAGGAACCCTCAAGCTCAAGCTGGTTCCAGGAAAGCTCTGAATGAGGACATCCTGTAACCCATTGCCCTGTGGTATCAGCTGTGATCCTTGTGAAAGGATGAGCCCTGGGAAGACACTCAGGGTCTGACCTTTCCTTCATAAAACAGAGGATGAAAAAGCTCAGGGCACAGCAAACCCAGGAATGATATCCAGCCCACACATACTGCAACTGTCACCGTGCCTGTCCTCCTCAGACATACCTCACCATGCCTTCTGCCGTGTGAGTGACAGACACGTCACCAGATGGGTCTCCCAGGTTGCTCGCCAGACTCAGGGCTATTTTTAGTGTCTAAAGAGAGAAAGAAAGGAGAAGAGGAAGAGAGGAGAGCAGGAGGAAGAGAAGCAGAGGAAAAGAGAGGAGAGGAAAGGAGAGGGGAGGAGAAAGGAAAGACATTAATGTGGTCCTGGAAATACCACTTCTGATACTCCAAACTAGAAGAGGTATCTGGTGTCCTGGTGTCTTTGCTAAAGCATATGAAGAAAAATTACCGGAAGTCTGGATTCTGGGAATTCAGTGCAAAGGGCTGCCACATGGGGCTATGGGAACCAAAGAGCCTCAGTCTGGCATGGCAAACTGTGCTGGAGGAGCCAAGTGAATCCAGCAGCATTTGTACAACCACAGAATCACAGAATGGTTGGAGTTGGAAAGGACCTTAAAGCGCATTGCATTCCTCCCCACTTCCACGGCCAGGGACACCTTCCCATGTTTCTCCAACCTGGTCTTGAATGCTTCCAGGGATGTGGTAGCCACAGCTTCTCTGGGCAACCTCTGCCAGCAGCTCACCATTCTCACAGGGAAGAATTTCTTCCCTATATCCCACCTAACCCTGACGTCTGGCAGGGGGAAAATCACAAGTGCAACATCCCTGGCAAGAGTGGATGTTCAGCTCAGTGGTTCAGCTTTGTTGCCAGCTGGCAGACAGGGTCTCCAGGATGCCATTTACTTTCTCTTTCATTCCTGAGTGGTCATCACAATAGCAGAGACCAGACTGAATCCCAATGGGACAGGGGGTGCTCGGCTTGCTGCTACCTCTGGATCTCAGCTCTGCTGGCCAGTAGAAATGAGCTGCTCTACTCCCCAGCTGCTGCCCAGTCCCCGTCTGTAAACCATCCAAAAACCTTGAACAGAAAGCATCAGTCCCAGCACACATTAGGGAATGATGGTGCAAAAGGAGGAAAGGATCTGGTTTCTCAAACATGCAGAATCCTCCCTGAGGCAGCCCACTGAAAATGGGAAGATACAATTTCAAAGGACACAGTTTATCCACCCTGGGACTACAGCATAGCCAGGGCAGAGCCATGAGGAGAGAGAGCTGCTCCACAGCCAAGCCATCCTGCGTCGAGCAGAAACACACTCAATGTTCAGCTTGCAGGCCGTGCCATGGTCATTCAGGATCCAGAACAGTCCACTCCCCTGCAGGCAGACAGCGAGACATGACTGCTGGTCTGGAATGTGCCACACAGCAGCAGTTTCTCCTTGGCTATCAACTGTGTGGAGAGTAGAACATGACAAACCTCTGGAGAAGGCTGCATTTCCATGGAGCAGTGTCCTGACCACCACACCATGTTGGGGGGACAAGGGCTTGGAGGCCAGGGAAGAGCTCCATGGAAACATGCAGAGCATGTCCATCCCAGAGGTTAAGGACATCTTGGTCCTGCTTGTCCCAGGGCTGGACACCTGAAGCTGGCTTAGCACTGAACCTCAACCGCATGTTCAGCTGTGAGACCCAGGCAATCAGGGTTACACATCTCCTGAAGTGACTGCCTTGGAGCTGGAGGTTGCTGCTCCAGGATAACCGAGAGGTAAAACTCTTGGCAGAGCAAATAGATTCACCTGAAGCTTCCTGAAGAGAGCTCAAAAATTACTCAGGTGAGTCAATCTCCTGTGCCTCTGCACAGTGTATAACACCTCCAGTTGCTGCATTTGTGCTGAGACACTCCCAAGCACCCATTGTCCTGTCTCTCCTACAAGGATGTAGTTAAATCCTCAATTAAAATTCCCATCTCATAAAGCCCAGCTGTGAATCTGTAAATTGCCAACACTTAAACCCCATCTGTGGATCTGTGGAGCATCTAAGAGCACAACTCTGCTTACAGAGCAGGAAACAGAGCACTTGCTCAACCTCCTGCAAAGCTGCAATGTTTTGACAGGACAGTCCTCAATACTGGAAAAATTCTGGACCTCAGAGATCAGGAGATTTGCAAAAATGTGAAGTATTGGGTCAGTTTTCCTTGTCATTACCGTGTAGAGGCTTTTCTTGCAGCACACCTTGCAGTGCCCTTGGATGCTCTGCAATGGCCAGGGCCACTGCACCTAAGAGGTGGGGCAACTTGATGGGACCACCCTCAGGTACTGTGAGGTCATTCTGCAGAGATGATCGTATACAAGAAATGGACAAAGTCACAGTTTGTTCTGAAAAAGTTCTCCTAAGCAGGAAAGATCCTCCTGCTCAGCCTCTGAGACAGCAGCACTGCTCAGTTTCCATCCTAGCAGTCTATTTGCTCATTCTCCTCTGGGAATAACCTACAAATATTGTTTTACAACCACAAAATAAATAAGTCATTCTCTAGCAGCACAAGCAATTCAGCCAAATGTTGAACCTCTTCTTACCTCTGCCATCCAGTGTAAGATATTCCCTCTGGATCCTTGCCTTGTGATGTTAAAGCCCTCGAGGATGTTCAGTGCTGTGATCAGTGCAGGACCTGCATGTGGAGGTGGGGGTGTGAAAACAAGGTGCCCTGTGGAGGGAAGAGAAGAGGAATGAAGCTGCTTTTGTCAGCTACCAGCCAGTGAGAACACTTGTCCATGAGTCAGTGACTTGAGGAGAGGGAAACCCTTCCAGATTCGAGGGGAAATTACAGAAAGCAACATGATTTGAGAAGGGCTTCCCAGAACATCCCTGTTGTATCTTTCTGTTTCTTCATGAAGGAAGTTCAAACAGGGATGCTTTTTTACCTCCAAAAGTCAGTTCTTATTGGTTGGCTGTTGGTTTCTAGACTGCAGTATGGAAGAATGGAGATAGAATCACAGAAAACAGACTTGTTTAGGTTGGAAGGGACCTTAGAAGTCAGCCAGTCCCAGCCCCTGCCATGGGCAGGGACACCTTCCACTATCCCAGGTTACTCCAAGCCCCATCCAGCCTGGCCTTGGACACTTCCAGGGATCCAGAGGCAGCCACAGCTGCTCTGGACACCCTGTGCCAGAGTCTCACCTCCTTCACAGGGAGAAATTACTTCCTAACATCTAATCGGAATGTTTTTTCTTTTAGTATGAAATAATTCCCCTTGTCCTGTTACTGTCTGCCCATGCTAAAAGTCACTTTCCCTCACTTTTACAAACCCCTTTTACATACTGGAAGGCCACCTAAAAAATGGGTTTGTAACATTACGGCTATAAGGAGGGTAAATACAGGGATGCTAGAAAAAAATAACATTTTAGAAACTTCTTGCATAAAGTCAGCTTTTTTCCCTTTGGGAACTGTCTTCAGCTGTAGTTCCGGCTTCTATTGAGACATTGCATCAAGATATGACCATGTTGCATCTTCAGACTTTCAACGAAAAAAGCATTTCAAAGTGCTGAAAATCTCCTGAACCACCCATGACACATCAGTGTCAGCAGGAAACAGCAGGAAACTCCCTGGAAGGCCTTTCTGCAGATATTTCAGCACAGCTTTGACTTCAGCTCTTGTTCAATGCTGTCACCACCCCTTGCAAGGTGAAGAAAACTTTCCACTGGAGCTGCATGGCAATGGGTGAGGGTGTACCTCGATAGATTGTGTGCACAGGCTCCTCCACAGTGGCACTGTAATTGCTGAAATCTTCCTCCACCAAAACTCCTCCATAGTTGTGGACCTGCACGAGAGCAAAGCAGTGCACACTGAGCAGGCTGGGCCAAGGCTCTCTGTGCTCCTCGTGCTGGCCCAGGGGAACACACCCCTCACTGTCAAACACACTCCACTGAGATTCCTGGGCCAAGGGCCAGGTTTCTTAGGATACCCTGGAAATCTGCTTTCACAGCCCTAGTGACCTGGCTCAACGTTCAGCATCGCAAGGAGGCTCTGCACCTCCAAAAGCTCACCCACCCCAGGCGTGCTCCCAGGACATTCTGTCTGCCCAGGGAGATGGGGATTCGCCCTGCCCTGCAGCCCTTTGACTGGTTGGCAAACAGGAGCGTGGTAAGGGGTATTGAATGCTGCCAGGATTACGGATCTAGGAGACAAAGAGCCTGGGCATAGCAGGTGGCCACCACTAGAAATCTCAACTAAAAAAATCACTGTTCCCAGCCTATTTGAAATTATTTCAGCTGGCAGTGGGTCTGCTGTAGCCTTGGTCTTCCTGTAAGATTCCTGTCAGGGCTGGTAATTTTCATGAACACTGGAGAGATGGGCCATTCCCTTCACTGCCGGTCTTCTGTGGCTGAGTTATAATGGAGATGAGGGAGAACCATCAGAAGGTGGTGGTGCACTGCCCAGGCTCCCCAGGGAATGGGCACAGCCCCAAGGCTGCCAGAGCTCCAGGAGCATTTAGACAATGCTCTCAGGGAGAGGGTGAGATTGTTGGGGTGTCTGCATGCTCTGATTTCTAACCCAGACAGCTTCCTTGGCAGGAAAACTCCTTTTCTGGCAAAATTGAATGAATCACTGGAGTAGGACAGCTAGTGCAGGCCATGCTGTGGGGCCAGAATGTCAAACAACCCCAAAGCTGCTAAAGATGTCTCTCCTACTTGGGATCCCTGTTTCCTTCCCAGAGAAAAGGCTGGTTGAACCCCAGGGCTGCGCTGAGCCAGAACTTGGCTCCCCAGACTCAGACAGTGGGGAATAGGGCACAAGGAGCAGAGAAAGGGAAGAAGCCTCAGTCAGTCACACACTGCAGACATCTCAAATTCTCCAGAGAGCACTATTTTGCACCTGTGTCTGGAAGCAAAGAGTGTGTACTTTGGAGCTGTTCTTGATTTTGCCAGATGGATGCCCTCCGTGTGCTGTAACAGCAAACACTTTGTAAAGGCAGCACTTTGCTCTGCAACCAAAGCTGGAATTGTGCACTGGTTCCCAGAGCTTCTCAGGGTGGCAACTCTGGGCCTTGTTCCTCCCCAGGGAATTTGTTCTTCCCTGTGGCAGTCGCCAGGTCAGGGGAACATGATGACAAAGCAGAGTTTAGCTGTGGAGATGCTCACAAGCTTGGGACTCTTCCTGCTCCTCATCCTTCACCTCTGCTATAGCTCAGGTGGATTGTAGATTTCCAAACACAGAGCTCACAGATGTCTGAGGCTTGAGTGGAATGAAGATATTCCAGATTCTTGATGAGCTATTGAAGGAGCATCATTTGAACAACAGTGGCTCAATGAAATGGTGCCCCAACTATTCTGACTGCAGTCACACAGATATAAAAGTTTTTATGGTTTGTTGGGGACTTTTTTCACTAGAATTACAGTAATTTTACAACTATAAGGTGCACCGGATTATAAGGCGCACTTCGGTGTGCCGGCAAATTTCCGAACTTTGTCCATATATAAGGCCCACTGGCCTGTAAGGCGCGCTTTCTTTTTGCAGGGAGGAGCTGTGCCGCGTGCAACAAAGTAACGAAATAGTAACGGAATTGTGCGATCGCCGGGGTTTACTGGCAGGTGCTCAATTTGCAAACATTTTTCACAGACTGGCGTAGCCTTTAAACACAGCCCCAGGCGCCCTCCCCGTGCTGTGGGCCCCAGCACTCCTGTCCGTGCCTAAGGCACTGGCTGGCACGGCTCTCACGGCTGGTGCAGCTCGGCTCGCGGCTTGGCTCCCGCAGCTGCCGCACCTTGCACTTCCAGGTTGGCAAAATTCTGAACTTTGTCAATATATAAGGCGCACTGGATTATAAGGCGCACTTCCAGGTTTCGATCAAAATTTTAGTCAAAAGGGTGCACCTTATAGTCGTGAAATTACCGTACTTTGTCTGTTCTGATATTTTTCCAGAGCAACTCTAACAGCAGTTAAAACTAGGGCAATCCCAAGTGGGACCAAGCCTTTTTAATCCTCTGCTCACAAGACTCAGAGTTGTTTTTTTAAACCATCTTCCTGGAGTCTGTATCCTACAGTCCCATCAACCACAGCAACTTGCTTCTTAACAGCCTCTCGTACTGGGGGAAAAAGCTTTGTCACCCAAAAGAACAGAGCCCAGCACCCAATGTTTTTTGTTTTCCTTCCAGACTTCTTAGTTATAGAGGAAATGGAGGTTTTCCTTCTGTAGACTGTGGGAATGGCCCGTGTGTCACTTACACCACTGCAGGGACAGGAAAGGAAAAGGACGCATCTGTCCCATCATTGTGCTGGCACTTGGCTTATCTCCAGTTTGTCACCTTAAGCAGGTGGCAGCCCCAGGCCAGAAGGTGACACCGGCAGTCCTGGCTCACCTCGGAGATCATCTCCTGGGTCAAGTTTCCGCTGTAGAAGGCTGACACCCCTTCTGCCCCCAGCAGCTGCAGCACAGCTGCGAGGTCCAGGCGCCGGATGAACATTCCAGGCAGCAGGGGCTGCCCACCTGGCAGGAAGATCTCATGGAATCGGTCAGAGAAATTCAGGTCCTTCAGTTCACTCAGGGCTTTGGCTGCAGGTGAGAAGGGGAAAGACATCCAGACAAAGCAGAAGTCAGGAAGGTGCAAAGGACCTGGAGTCACCGTGCACCTGATGGAGATGCTGAAGGCCTGCTGCTGCCTCTGGCTCTATTGGAAAACTAGAGAGGGGCTGGATCACAGATCCTTTGGAACTGGGAAAAAACCCAAAGAACCCCATCACTGTCTTGGGTTGCAATACAGGATGTGACCAAAAGATCTATTCTATCACCATCTGTTGAGACCTGGTGGGGCAGTAATCCTTATCTCCATGGGAGATATTCTGATAATGGGCCATCCACTGAAACCAGGTGGGGCATTGTTCTTTATCTTTTCACAATCCATCCTTCCTCCAGGAAGTTGTCTTCTGCTAATAGCCCATTGAGTTCCACTGTGTGACTGATAAAATTACTTCATCCCATTGGGAGTTGCTCCAGCCAGGGGGAAGAGCCCAACATTTCTTACCAGGACAAAAACTGAGATTTTGGGACATTAGGGGAGCCCTTTTTCCACTGTATTTCAGAGGAAAACCGGACTTCTCCACATCATCACTGGAGCTTCGGAGGGAAACTACACCTTCTACAGGACCACTGCTCCAACTGAGCCACATCTGTCACTGCAGGAGGATGCAGCCACCATTTAATGGGACTGCTACCAACACCCTGCCTGACGGGGTGTCAGGTTGTACTCTGACTTTGTCAGGGCTTGGGGTTTGTTCTTTGTGGTACTGTATTTCTATTTTAATTTCCCTAGTAAAGAACTATTATTCCTAATTCCCTCCTGAGAGACCCTTGATTTCAAAATTATAATAATTTGGACGGAGGGGGTTTACATTCTCCATTTCAAAGAGAGGTTCCTGCCCTTCTTAGCAGACACCTGTCCACCAAACTAGGACAAGCACCCTTCCCTGCCTGGCCCTGGCACTGCGCAGTGTGGCTACTCTGCCCTGGCTCTGCCCAGCTGTGGCAAAGGGCTCCCGTTTGGCGGGCACTACGTTCTCCCCTAGCAGACTGTGGCTCATGCATTGCTCAGCTCCCAACACCATTCATCTCCAAGCCCTGATTTGCCATGCCTAACCCCCTGCATCCCCAGCTGCCTTCTGCATTGAACTGCCCTGTGCTGGGCAGCTGCCCAGCAGGTACTCACCCAGGTCATGCGTGACATTAAAGCCGTTCTGGGCAACACCGGCCGTGAGGCCCAGCAGCTCGGACCACGGGAGTCTGCCAAAGAAAAGAGGAGAAGGAGAAACGGGCCTTGGAAGGTGCAGTGGGGCAGGGTGGTGGGGAGCAAGCACAGGGCTTGGCTCTGCAGTCAGGGGCTCCAGGAAGACCAGGCTGTAGGGCCAGTAGTGGCCAAAAGGAGCACTGAGCTTTCAGTGCTTGTGTTTCTCCTTAATAGGATTATCTCAGTACTCCAGGATGTGCCCCAGAGAGGAATGGCAGTGCATGGATGGGGGAAGGCGTGTCTCAGCCGCAAAATCTTAAACCAGGCTCTGGTCCTGAGCAAGTCATTCAGATCCCTCTGTATCCCAACAGAGCACCAAGGGTAGGTACAACTCTTAGGATCCAGCTAAAGAGAGAATGAAAATGCACAGACATGCAAGCCAATGTGCTGCACCTCTAACAGAACATTTATTGTACATCTTCTTAGCCAAAAGCCTTTCACTTTTTAGAAAACACGATCAAGCTGAATTTTTTATTTTGTACATGAAATAGCAAAAAATAAACATCTCTTTCAACAAAAGCCTCCAAATACCTCTTAGCTAACGGTTTTGACAGGTGGCTGAGAACATGGTCTGATGGCAAGGGCTCGCGTACTTCCACCTTCCTAGGGGGACCCCAGGGCACAGCCTGTGCCAACCTCGTGTCTTACCTGCCATGTAACTGGTGTGCCTGGTGCATTCCTTGGATCATGCCTGGGACCCCCACGAGCAGACCTGGCTGCAAAATAGGAAGGACAAAAAGGAAGAAAGTAGTCTCCTTTTCATGAGGACATGGGACACCATCCCCAGCTGGAAGTCAAGGAGGTGCAAGTCATGTTCACTTCGGACTTATCTGCATAGTTAGGAGAGGGTCAGAGGTCTGTACCAACACACTTTACTATGGAATAAAAGGTTTTAGAAGGAGAGAGGCAAATTCAAACTTGCTCTCAACTCAGTTTAGCCAGGAGAGAGAACTCAGCAGAATGACCTGGGATTATGCTCCTTCCGGGGGCTCTTGTTCTCCCAGCACCCCACTGCCACAGGGTGGCCATGCTTCTTTACTCCCCAAAGCTCTGTAGGCATTTTGGGGCTGATAAAGAAGTATTTTCCCTAGATTCCCCATGTCTGTAGGGCCCAGAATCTGCCATGATGAGAGAGACCACTCATTGCTTTGCTGGGCATCTGCCAATCAGACTGAAAGTTGGAGGGAGGAGAGCTGGAGACAACAGCAGCCCTGGAGGCAATGGCTGTAGGATGCTGGTTCTCACCTTAGTGCCCTGCTGCAGGTCTCCTTCCAGTGGGATGCCCACGGGAGCCACCTCACGGAAGTCGATCACCCAGCTTCTGTTCTTGCGGATGTCGTGGACCAACATCACGCCGCCCCTGTGGCGAGAGAGGGTTGGGGCGTGGCACCAGCGGCTCCCGCAGCAGCCGCTGCCGTATATTTTGGGTGGCACTGGGGCCCGGGCCGATCCAGTGTGACAAGGGGTGCTGTGGCAGGGCCCCGGGGTAGCCAGAGGAGCAGGGAATGATGCTGTCCTTCCTTAGGGTACACACCAGGACAGCCAAGGCAGGGTTGGTGCGAGACACAGGCAGCCCTGTGCTGAGCCTGGCTAGGCTGGAGCAGCCCCTGCTTGCCTGGCCAGGGAGCCACTGGCTCTGTCCCACTGCCAGGTTGGGACCAGGTGGGATTTTCTTTCTAATCCGAGCAGTTTTGTTACAAAAGAAGGCATTTGTTTACAGCAGCAATGGGTGGTGCAGCTGGAGCAGTGATCAGGTGGCTTCGGTTTATGCAATGCTCCTGAGCCCTCCTGCAGAGTCAGGAGCACCAGGCTCATGTGGATGGCACCCTGGGTATGGGGACTTGGAGAAGGACACCCCTCCCTGGCAGCTGCCTGGAGCTGGGCTCAGACCTCAGCCTCGGGAGCTTGTGGAAGGCAGGACTCGGGCTTTGAAAGCACTGGGACTGAGCCCAGGGTGTTTGTAGCTCCTGGCACACTCACAGCAGGACTCACCAGCCCTCTCTAGCCTGGGGCTTGCATGCTGCCTGCAACCACTACAGCAGAAACAAATTTCCCTGTCTGGAGATCTCTGTCCTGTGCTGACAGCATGGCACACAAGAAGGGTCACTGTGGCAGACGTGGACATTACCACTGCCTGATGTCAGAGCCCTGGCACTACACTCTAAGCCTGGCACTGCCACAGAGGCATTTCTTGGCTGCAGAGGGACTTTTTACAAGGGCAGATAGTGACAGAACAAGGGGGAATGGCTTTACATTGACAGAGGGCAGGTTTACATCAGGCATTTGGAAGAAATATTCCTCTCTCTGAGGGGGAGGTGGTGGAGGCACCAGGTACCGGTGCAGGCTGCCCCAGAATCCCTGGAAGTGTCTAAGGCCAGGTTGGACAGGGGGCTTGGAGCAACCTGGGATAGTGGAAGGTGTCCCTGCCCATGGCAGGGGGTGGAACTGTAAGGTCTTTAAGGAGATGGGCTTTAAGGTCTCTCCAACCTAAACCAGTCTGGGATTCTGTGAGACGCTCACTTGAGGACACCTGAAGACAAGAGCAGGGGATGAATGCCCCACACTTACCCTCCCAGCCCAGAGGTGTGGGGGTTGACAATGCCAGCGCAGAGGGCCGAGGTGATGGCTGCGTCCACTGAGGAGCCGTGCCTGGCCAGTACATGGGTGCCCAGTGCGGTGCAGCGCGCGGCGTCCGTCACCACAGCACCACGCTGGAACAGCTGCAACAGGAGAGGCTTGTGCTGGCCAGTGCCAGATCTGCTGCTACTGCGCAGATCTGCACCCACCAAGGTGGCACCCGAAGCCTGGGGCAGCAATGAGACTGTGGCTGATCCAACAAACACCAGTGGCAACTGTATGTCCCTTGGCACATCCCTGCTCCAGGGCAGCTGCAGGTAGCCATGGCCACCAGTTCAGACAGCTTTCCACACTCCATGTGCCAAGCTGGGGGGCCACATCTCCCTCTGCCCCTCACAAGCCCAGAGACTGCTTGGTCTGCTGCAGCCAGGCAGTCACTAGGATGGGGATACAGCTGGAAAGAATGCAACAAGTCCCCAGGACCACATCCTGTTCTCATCCTTGTGCCAGTGCTGTGTTAATGCAATCACATGATATTTTAAAGAGCTGATTTCATCCCTGTGGTACAAATTGCAGCATCTCACAAAAGCCAGGTTGGCCTGGGGACATGCAAAGACAGAAGGGCCATGGCAGCATGTGGAGATGGTGACTCCTGGCTGACTGTGACTCTGGCAGAGGTTCTGCAAGAGGATCCAACACCATGGCCATGCTGCCTTGGCTCTGCAATCTATAACTGGGCTGTGGGACAGATTAGCAGGAGGTTCACCTCTATTTTCAGCTATTTCCCTGCTTGGTCCTGAATGAGTCTTCCAGAGGTGAATCTGGGCATGTCTGCCCATAATCCATAAAACTCTGTCCAAGTGGACAAGATGCCCACTGTTTAGTTAAGGATTATTTTCTGAAAACACTCCCGTCTGGCTCAAACCACAGATAGAGTCCCAGTAGTGAGGTTGTCTGTTGTCTGCCCCCAGCAGCACCCCCAAGCCTGCCTGACACAGCCCCCCACACCCTGCCCATGAGGAAAGCTCTCAGAGTCTGGCTTGGCTCTCCAAGCAAAACCTCCAGGTGCAGGAAAAGGCTTTCAAGCCAATTTGGGGTGGAACCAGAGGGAGACTGAGCACCCAGGGCTCCTCAGTACTCCCCTTGCTCAACTGGTGACCAGGAAGAAAGTCAGGGAGCTCTCCCATCTTTGGAGCCAAAGCCCAGCAATAAAGCCAGTGTTTTGTCTTACCTGAGGGTCCCCAAAATAGATCTGCATGATGAGGGCCACAGTGACACCTGTGGCAAAGGTCAGGCAGGCAGTGATGATGACGGTCAGCCCATCCTGCCGGCAGCTGCAGTCTCCTGAGAAGGGGTCCTTGGTGGTCTCCTGCAGAGGGGACACGTCCTGGCTTCCCATCTCTGAGGAGGACGAGGGCAGGCGCTGGAGCCGTGCAGACTTCAGGAAGGACTCTGGGTCTTTGTGGGTAGCAGGGAGAAAACAAGTGTGAGTTATTGAGCAACTTGGGGCTCTTATTGCAATGTTTACACAGCATGAACATTACACTGAGCCCCTTCCAGCATGGCTATCACCTTCCCTATTGATCCCAGCTCTCAGGAGCCTTTCTGGCTCAGATACTGCTTTGAGTCCTTTTACTGATCCTTTTCTTAAGCTCTTAATTATTCCAAGCTGACTGCCCTGGAGATTAAGAAAGACAAAAACCCCTTGAATTTTACTCCATTTCAGTCCATTCATCAGTCCTCAGTGATAGGCCCACTCATATGCTCCATTTGGAAGGGTTCTTAACACAGCAAACAGGTCTCTGAAATGAAGCAGAACTAAAGAAGAGAAAACTAAGATTTTTTAAAAGATGCAAAAGCTTTACTTGGAGTTGTGATTGAGCTAAAGCACCTGAGCAAAAGAGGTAGAGCAAAACAGAGGTAAAGCAAAACATTTGGCCTGGGCACAGAAAATATGTCTAAGGAAGCAAGGGCAAAGAGGAGCAAACCTGCAAACCGGAAGCCTCGGAACATCCACTCACTCCGCTGCAGGAAGGACTCTGCTTTAATTCCTTGCTTCCTCTGGCAGATGAGGCCCACTGTGAAATGAAGCCACACACTGGACACCCGGCTCCAAGATGGCAAAGCAGTGGACCTCAGCAGGATGAAAAAGTCTCTTTTTTGCTCTGAAAGATGCCTTGAATGTCTGTGAGTGTCAGCTGCTGCCCTTGTGCTGGGAGGACACCTGCTAAGGATGCCCTGTCCGTCTCGGTTGCTGCCAGGCACATGGAGCTGCTGCGGCAGCTGTGAGGTCGTGCCCATCCCTCATAGGCTCTGAAGGGGATCAAGTAGCTAAGGGCATCATCCAGAGCTGCAGGAAGAATTTTTCCATAGTGGAAAAAGAGGGACACCAAGTGGAAAATACAAGATGAGAAGCTTTTCCCTCCACACAGAAGTTTCCTGGGTTTGGAAAAGGAGAGGGGAGTGAGCAGGAAAGCCCACATTCCCCATCAACTGCCCATCTGTCTGCTCTGGCAGGTGGCATCACCCTGGGCACTGCCAGCCCAGTCCTTGTCATGACATTAACAGGACCTGGCTGCAGCTCTCCTGAGGCCAGGGAGGGAAGGAGTTTTAATTTCAATGATGCTGCAACTAGGAGTAAACTCCCACAGCCAGGGAATCCCCTCAGGATGAATTTAATCTCATTTCTGCTGTGGTAGTTTATGAGTGGGTCTGGGAAAGTCTCAGCTTTTCTAGCCTGGGCCTCTGAGCACACACTGAGACTCTCATGGGCTTGTCTGGTCTAAGTGAGCTGGACTGAGTGGCGGGACTGGCTGGTGGCCTCAGTGAGGGCTACAACTGGCCTGGCAGGGGCTGCCATTTGGCGGGATGTCCCATATAGCCCCTGGCACACCTGAGTGAGGCCCCAGCCCAACCTGCAGGGAAACAGAAAGGAGTGACCTGGCCTCCTCTGCCCAGTCCCTCCAGGACACCATCTCTCTGCTCTGGTGACAGGCCAGCCATGCACGAGGGGACATGAATACCTAGGAAGCATCTGTGGAAGAGGGCAGACCACAGCCCTGCCACCGCGAAGTACCTTCATTCTCTGCCACAGACTCTGTTTTTAGTCTCTATGACCACTGGTGTTGCATAGGGACAGCAGAGCTGTGGTGTGGGGATGGGATGGGAGCAGCTCAAGGGGCCACTTGGGAGCAGTTGGAGCCAGAAGCAGCTTGCACAGCCAATGCACAGCTGCCCATCCCACCACCAATGTGCATGCTTTGAAAGAGAAGCCACCAAATCCCACTTGGCTTCCGTGGGGCCATGAAGGAGACATGGCTTGATGGGGGAGCCAATGCTTTGGAGAA
This sequence comes from Catharus ustulatus, assembly GCF_009819885.2. Lineage (NCBI taxonomy): Eukaryota > Metazoa > Chordata > Aves > Passeriformes > Turdidae > Catharus > Catharus ustulatus. The sequence continues at coordinate 14,622,596 of NC_046237.1, forward strand.
CCAGGGCCACCTCAGATCTGGAGCTGCTGCAGAGGAGACAGCAGAGACTGGAGCTGCTGGTGGGGTCTGCAAGTGCTCCTGCAACAAGTGCCAGGAGAGCAGCAGCTCTCTTCTCCAACCACCCAACCTGTAGGCATTGGCACTGCCAAAACTGCACCAGATTCTGGATGTATGACAGAGGCCTCGTGCTTCCAGGAGAGCTGTTCCCACACCCCTGCAGGCAGCAGCTTCACCTCGAAGGTTAGGAGAGCACAGGATGGGAACGAGCAATGGGAGCTTCACCCGTGGGCACGGTAGGACAGGGCAGAGGGCAAGGGGCACCTGGGGCTGTGCGAACATGGGCCTGGAGGCTGACAGGCACCCGGACTGGGGGGAAGGGCAACACCACTTGAAGAAACATGACATAGGGGAGAAACAACTCCTCTCTCAACTATTGAGGAGGAAGAAATCAGTTAAAAATAGGCAGAGGATTTTCTTACAGATCAAACGATCACCTGACTTTATTCCAGCTGAGCAACGGAGGGATGAAGCATCCCACACCGAGGGATGTGCAAGGAGCACCCCAGGGTGGGGGGATGCTCAAGGAGCATGCAAGGAGGCCATGCACAAGTGGTCCAGGCTGGAAGGCCCAACTGGCTGTGGGAGAGCATATTCCAGGCTACCCTGGGAGGCTCTGTGTGAACCCCTGGACCTCTGGCTGCTTTCCGTCCCTCAGGGTGAACGCGGGGCCGGAGACCGGGGACGGCGGGAGCCCGGGGAGTCCCGCTCCGAGGGCCGGGGATGCCGGGGGCCGCGGGCGGGCTCTGCCGCCGCCCCTCACCCGTGTCCTGCTCGCCCAGGAACGCGTCCTCCTCCTTGCGGGCGCGGAGGCCGCTCTCGGCCGCGCCGCTCGGCTCCTCCTCGGGCAGCCGCGGAAAGCTGGTGATGCTCATGTAGTCCACAGGCGAGCCGGCGGCCAGGGCCCGCTGCCGGCCCGGCACGGCCTCCGTCGCCGCCGGCACCGCCATCGCCGGGTCACCCCGAATCGGGTCACGCCGAGCCACGCCACCCAAGTGGCGCCGGGCCCACCGCTCCAGGTACAACGGAGCCGCCCCGCGCCGCGCCGGGCCGGGCGGGGCCGCCGGAAGGGGCGGGGCCAGGCCGGGCCGGCTCCTCCCGGGGCTGGGGCTGCTCCGGGCCGCTCCGGCAGCCCGGGTTTGTGCTGGGTGCTGCGGGGGCAGCCCGCACCGCGACCCGCCATCGGCGCGGAGGGGAGGGTCCGCGCCTGGCTCCAGCCGCGGCTGTTCCGTGGCCCGAGCGCCCCTTCCTTCGCCCCACACGGGAGGGGAACAGCCCCGGCCACACCGCACCGGGCGAGTTCGCGTTCTGGGCCACGCCTCCAGGGAGCTGGATCCGAAATTCCTCAGTCCTGCCTCCAGAATGCTGGAAGAGTTTTCCAAGAGATGTGCGTGGACATTGTGTCGCTGCCACAGCCAGCCCGTACAGGGGGCTCCCATGTCACCCCTTATCAAGGGGGAAAGGCGGCACCAGCACCCAGCGGGACATCAGCAAGAGCCTTGGCATTGCCCCAGAGCAGCCGCGGGTCTGCTCTCCCTCAGCCTTCCTTCCATTGCTCTTGCGTGTGACCCTTTGATCTGAGAGCTGGAGACTGTGGTTCCCTGCACAGCACAGCGGGTTTGGGTTGGCGTTTGCAGGTGCATCTGGCCTGGCCCACCTGGTACGGGTGGCTCCCTGCTCCCGGCTCCAGCAGCACCGGCGTGGGTGTCAGGAAGGGCTGAGGCTGCTGGGCAGCACGGGCACCCAGCACAAAGCCGGGGGAGCCCAAACGGAGACACAGGACAAGCCTTGCCTGGGGCAGGCCTGAGCTGTGGTTACCAACAGCTCCCATTTGGCAAAGAGTTGTGGTGGATTTACATGCATTGAGGGGCCTGGATTAAATGGGTATTTCTGAGATCAAATTGGCTAAAACGTTTAAAGTTTCCCCTACACTTCTTCCAGAGATTGACCTAAAAAACACCAGTAAAATAACTGGAAGATGGAAGATGTTGTTTCTTTCCATGGTCCAAGTCTGTGAAAACTCATTATCCCTGCAACAACACTGGCCCTCTCGACTTGGCACACACACTTGGCTCTTTGGCTGCCAGATCTGAAAAATGCATCTACTGCCCCAGTGTATCCTGGACATCTGTTGTTTTGGGAGGCAGAGCGTGTGGAGTGTTGGGCTGCTTGGCTCTGGGGAGGTCACCTGACAGGTACGTGTCCTACTTTCTCATCCTCCAATAAACCAGCTAATCCCCTGCATGAGCAGCTCCACTGGCTCAGTGCACCTCAACACAGGGACTTGTAAATCTTCCTTTGCTGAGGCGCTGGCAAGGTTTCAGTTTTTCCTCCAGCAGCTCAAGGGCATCATGGCCATTGCCAGCTATAGTAAATAAAATAAATAAATACAAATAGGGACACGAATAGGATAGTTTGGCTTGTGCAAACAAGCCTCAGCCTGCTCCACTTTCAGGCAGCTCTCCAGTCCCCCCATCCCCAGCAGCTGGAGGGGTTTTTGTCCCACCACTGCATCTTCTCCAGGGCCAGGAGGTATATCCACACTGCATCATCTTCCCCCCACTGCCTGGCAGAGAATCAACCCACCAATTGCAGCCTCTGCCTCTCTGGTGTTTATGACAAACTCAAACCAATTGGCTGTGCAGGAACAGCCACCTCAGCCCCTCTGGCCCATGACCTGCCACCCCCCTCAGTTATATCACAGCTGGCTCCAGCCTGACCAGCCCCTGTAGTTGTGGTGGGGCAGAGGGTCAGAGCCCTTCAGGGAAGGTTAATGTACTCTGTCCTGCCACAGATCAGATCCCACAGGCTCTGGAAGGAGCCATGCTGGGGGACAGACTCCTCAGATCTGCAGGTCAGCAGTCAGGGACTCTCCCCGAGGGTCAGCAGGAAACTCCTTGAGTCTGAGAGCTCATTGCATAGGGATTGTGCATTCCAGGGTACTCTTCTAAAATCTTGAGAATTTGTACAGTCGGGTAGTTCCAATTCTACTTCGCAGCACGAATCTGTATTCAAATGTTGGCTGAGGTTTGATTGACTTATCTAGTTTAATTGGTTTATAAAAGAAGCTTATTTGAATAGATTGTCTCAATGTTACAAGCTTTGTGACACCTTCATGACACGCAGCTGAAAGCCAACAGCTCTGAGCATAGCCTTTGCAAGCTTGGAAATCGACCTGGGGAACTGCAGAGATGGTGACACTCATGAAGGGGACAGGCTCCTTGAGGGGTACTGCCACCCCAACAGGCACTGCTCAGTGCCAGTGGCAGGTCTAGCTGCAATTGGCAGGGCTTGAGGTGCCTGGGAGCACAGCCACCCTCTGACACCCCTTGAGACCCACCCCAGTTTTCTCACTTTAACACTCATAGTAACTTGATTTATTTTCAGCACATTATGTGCTTGGAGCCCAAGGACCACAAAAAACTCCTTTACCAGTTCCAGCACACAAAACACTTGCCGCTCACCTCTCAGCAAGGTTAGGCCAAGGAGGATCTCTCCTGCCAGGGACTGGCTGCTCTTTGCTGAAAGCCAAGGTGATATTCTGCAGGTCTGCAGCTTAGCAGGGACACTCCATGTCAGTCCCTAAGGATACAGCTGCTGCTGGAACTGTATCCCAGCCGCTGGGGCTCCCACAGCCCACCTCTCTGGTGCAGGATGTTTATCTCCCTGAGCTAAGGCTCTGTGGTAGCACTGACCCCCACCACCAGCCATTGGCTCTTTCCCTACCAAGGAGTGGAGAGTGTGGAAGAAGCTTGTTGTGCCAGTGCAGAACTGTGAGGGCAAGAGTGCTGCCCAAGCCCTGCTCTCCCACAGCATTCCCTGCTCCTGTCAGCCACTGCTCTCCTGTCCTCCCAGCACCAAACTATGCTTCCTGCTAGACCACTCCTGTGCCAATCTCTCAAATCTTTGCAAGTGCCCCCTGTATTTACAGTTCTAATTGTTTGCAAGATGCTCAGCTCCCTTCTGCTAGCTGCCACATTTCCTTGAGCTTCTTAAAATTAACTCCTTCCTTCATGAGCAGGCACCAAAGATTTAGTTATCCTGCTGACCAGCACAGGGGATACGGGTTTGTGAGGTTAAGACCTCTGATGTTACCTATGCACCAACTTCGTGTTGGGTTATCTCCTAAATAAGCAAGCAGCTAATAGTTGCTAAAAGGCTGTTTATTACAAAACCAAATCAGTCTCAAAAGCACAGTCACAGACATGAAAGTCTATGCTAAGTTTTGGTAAGAAGTCCCAGATAGAAGCAGAAGCTGCTCTTGTCAAGGTCCTGGGAAGATGATGTTGCTGTGGCAGCTCCTATCTTCTTGGGTGTTGATGATGGCAAGCAAAGCAAAGCAAAGCAAAGCAAAGCAAAGCAAAGCAAAGCAAAGCAAAATAGAAAAGCAAATGGCAAAAGCAGTGGCAAAAATGCCAGCTCTTCCCAATACATACTCTTATACAGGATTTTTCCAATAAGCTAGCACACAAACTTGGACCACCACTTCATAACCTATTAGAATTCTAATTTTTTAACACATTAAAATGTATAAACTATGCATACGACCTATCTTATTCTATCTGAAAAACGTAAGCAATATTCTTACTAGAGCTCTATTATGTCTAAGCACTATCTACCACTGAGCTTCTGAAGCCTCTATTGAAAACATTACTGTTTTTCAGCCTTCACTAGAACTCACACTTCTACTCTGGCATCTGAACTTTTCACTTACTAAAAGCACTGAAGCTCATTCTAAAACTTACTTACTGACTCACTCATCCCAAAACTTAAACTTACACATCTACTTTATGTGTGAGTAGCTTAACATACTTCAATCTGTCCAAAAACTTTACTTCAATCCCTGCACTCTAATTTCTCTATGAAAAATTCAGAGCAAGACCTGGCTCACTAACTCCAACATCAGCTCTTAGCCCCTGAGACACCCCTAAAACAGGAGTCTGAAAGATAAAAACCTGCAGCTGAGCAACAGCTATCAGTAAATTCTTTACAAGGAGCCTTGAAGAGATACAGCGGCCAATGTCTGTTCCTGGTCATGATCCCCCTTGGCTCAGGTTCAGCTTCCAGCCACTGGAACTGCACTGAACTGTCCAAGGAACTGAGCTGGTGGTAACACCAGCAAGCAAGGAATACAGCAAAGGGTCAGGGAAGCAGCTCTCTCTGCACATGGTACAGCAGTGCTCCAGGTCCCACTCCAGACCACACCTGAGCACTCTGGAATGAGCAGTGGCTCAGTGTGTCACAGAGCAGGGACAGCCTCTAAAGGAGCAGAACAGCTTGAACAGGAACACGGCTTAGCCTGCTTAGCTGAAGCATGGATCTAAGCATTAGCTGCCACTGCAAATGCTTCTGGTCTCTTCTCAAAGTGTAGCACAAGAGACCCAAGAATCACAAAAACTTTACCAAAAAATCCAACTCTGGAAGGAATCCCACACTCCCACCATTTTACAAAACATCAAAGACCAGAGGACACAGAAGCTGCACAGTGAATTATTCAGGCAACATTTATTGGAGCATTTCAAGTATACAATGATTCACTGATGGCTGTAAGCAGCTAAGATGCAGACAGATGCCAGCAGGAAAGGGTGACCTAGAACTAGCAGGCTATGTAATTCTCATAAGAAGTTAATGATTTCAGCTGATAGGAGAGGAAGAGAAAGTTGCAAACTAAATGTTTAGACAAATTTGGGAATAGGGAGGAGAAAATGAAGTTCTAATTGATATAATTTACTTAAATTGGCCACTCCCGAGTAGCAGAAGCTGTCTGCTATTGCACTCTTCCCTTGGCATCCCAAGGACCTAAAATAAGCAGGCTGTTTCTTCACCACGAACAGACAGATTTTCCCTGGTAAGAATGGAGGCTCACCCTGGCTCAGCACTTGGAGATTGAGATCCCTGGCTTTGCACTCCCAGTGAGAGCCAGGCTGTGGCACATACTCCAGTGAGGAGGCAATGCAGGCTTGCAGCAAGAGCACACTAAACTACCAGCCCCTCACTATAAGGCAGCATTAGATCAGGACTCTTTTTCGGTGCCTGAGCTGTTTAGAGAAGCAAAGACCACATGGCAACAAGACTACAAGGTCCTCTGACAATAACAAGGACTGTGCGTGTTTCCCAAGATTTCTGAAAGAGGCTCTTAAAAAGTGTCTTAAAGCAGACTCCCCATTGATGCACAAAAAGGGCATGACTAGGGAGGGACTGAGCTATGAAGTGATGAAGCACCTCCCAAACCAGAGGTTGTATACTATGCCCCATTTGCAAGTTGGTACTTCTGTATTTAAGATAATAGCTGCCTTGATTGTGTTTTAGTCTCCTACATTTATGAAGAAAGAGCAGTTGAATTCAAGAGCTTAAAACCAAATTGAAACACTAACATTTATCAGGGTATCTCCAGAATGAGTCCTTCGAGACTATGAAGCTCTGAGGTATGTGATGGCAACTTGGTAGTCAGGCTGGCAGAGTGCAGGGAGCTTCTAAGCCTCCTAAATACGTCTTGTTTCACCAAATGAATCAGTTTTTCCTAGCAAAATCACTTAAAAATGTGTCTTCGGCAAAAAGCATTTACAAATTCTGATCGACAACTGAGTTGCAAGTAAAACAAACAAATATTAGAAATGGTAGCAACACAGTCTGTTTAATCAAATCAGAACTGGTTTCTACAAAAACATGCTAAGGACAACACCAGCTCACGTCCTGGGTGCTGCTATGCCTCCTGCCCATGTACCTACAACTGCTTTTGAAACACTGTTTGTCTAAAGGGCAACCATGGAAGACAAGTCTGTTTAATGACAGATTTCAAACAGAAGGGCATACATACATTAAATTAACAGAATCAACCTTCAGCACACAGGAGTTTGATAAGTTACTGGCTAGAGTCACAGAAAGTTCCAAATTTGAACAGTCTTGAACCACTTCCAAAAATTCCAATGGCTTTTTAACAGTTCCAGTAATTCATGGGTATATAAAAGGGAGACAGGCTTCTCCAGCAGAAGAGTTGGGGCTCCTCCAGGGTACCCAGGCCATTGGTACAGAGGAGAGCTGGTTTGACTTCCCTACTTTGCCACCAGTCCATTAAAGACTAGGATTTATTAAAACCTTCTCTGTTTATTGATGACTGATTTAACAGGCAAATGCTGCAGACTGTGTCAATCATAGTGGATGGCAGTATAGAAGATTATCCAAACAACCTGTGGGGAGGAAAGGAAGGGAAGGTTATTTGGATGCCTCTGGAGAGGTCTCGGACACAGCAAACGAGCCTCAGGCCTTGCTCTCAATAGAGGACTGAATTCCAACTTTGAGGTGATATTGGAGAGATCTCAGGATCACCACTTGCCACAAATGATGGCATTTAACTTGTCTGCTGTCTGGGGTGCCCAGGCTCTTCACATTAAAATCCCACCACGGCCCCTCCAGGGATTTAGAGGCACCAGCTAATCAAGTGCCGTGATCAGATACTTGGGGGAGGGGAGTAAGGGAAAACCAAAGACACCCAAAACACCAGTCCAGGTCTAAATAGTTCTAGATAGAATGGAACTCCAACGGGATATCTGGGACAGAGGATGGGAGTGGCTGATGGATTCTTTACTACAGAGGAATCCCAGGCGTCAGCACTGTATTTCACAGGCAGCAGCCATCAGATTTTGGGATTTTCTTTCCCAATCACTGCCACTTATTTGATGGTGTTAAGACATCTGTCTTCTCTCATCACTTCCCCTGCTCTCCTTCGAAAGTCTTCAGAAAGTGCATCAACACAATTCACAAATCATCTTAAAGACAGCAAGACACATTACCAGAAACAGTGCAAAAGATGTCATGAATCCCTCCTTCGTTAGCTCCCATGTCCCGCCATATTCCTCCTCATCTATTTGCTGGAAGCTGCTGAAGTAGAGGTACAGAACACCAGCATTGATCAGGCAGAATCTGCAGGGAGAGGTTAGGAATCATCATTCCAGCGGTACAGGCTGCAGGTATCCCACATGCCATACAGTGAAATATCTTTCATCCACAGCAGAAAGATAGCAAAGAGGAATTCTTTTCCTGCATTGCTTCCCTTCCCTCAGGCAGCTCAGTCACTTCCTCAAAAGAGCCTCTCCAGGTGAGCATGCCAGGTTGGGATGAAGTTTACCTGACAAGGCACAACCTACTCCTCAAGAGGCAGAAGTCAAAAGCTGTGAGTATCCTCAGATCTGCAAAACTGCAGGTTCTCCTGTCCTGCAGATTGACAGCAGTTCTGCCCCCACAGAGAACCTGTGTGTATTCTTGATTCTGAGGTGTGAGAGGGAAAACTGTCATCTCCATGCCCAGGGTTAGATCCCTGAGCATCACAGGACCAAACAGGGAAGAAGTAAGAGCCAGGGAGACTAAACAGTGCTCAGCACTGGGGTCCAGCCCGAGACACCTCAGTGCTCTCCAGTCTGTGCTGCAGCAGAGAGAACAAACATGACCTTCTGTTTGTCCTAAGACAGGTTTGGCTTTACACCACCCCAGCTTGGGGCTAGGGCAGCCTGGGCAGGGACAGGTTCCCGCAAGGAAGGCTGCATGGGAAGGGTGGGATGACAACACACACACAAAATGGGTGAGCAGCAGCAGCTGGAGCAGCTGTGTTACTGCACAACAGAGAGAAATCACATGCACACTTCCAGCACCTTTTGGTTTTCCACTGTACATCAAATTCCTCCTGTTTACATTTAGCACAGGAACTGGCTTAGGTGCCTTGTCAATTAATGGTGACTAAGTAAGAACAATGAACTGTTCTTGGAGGCTCTTCAGATCTATCTATTGTTGTAGCTAACTGGGTTCCTGCTGGAGCATCACCCCTCCCCTTTCTTGCCAAAACCAGAATATGAGGGACAAGATGACAACTGAATTTTGCCTAAGAAAAGCTGTGAGGCTGGAGCTTGACTATTGAGACCTTAGCTAGGCAGAGACATTTGCAAAAAGAGACTTCCCAGAGCAGACCCAGCATCTTCCCAGAGTTGATGTGCAGAGAGCAGGGCTATGTTCCCACCTCTGCTGTCCCTTGAACACTTCCAGGCACATGTCAGGGCCAAACAGATTTTCTCTTCCTAACTCCCTACAGCCTTCAGACACCTTTGGGGACGTGACCTGGCTCCCATGTCTTGGGATTCAAAGCACACACTGTTCTTCAGGCACTGCCTTACCCACCCCATGGCTGAAAGAGTCAGGAAGCCAGGATTGCTGCTGAGCTCTGCTGCTGCCACTGTGCCTGTGTCACTGTGCCTGTGTCACCGTGCCTGCTTGGGACACACAGCCCTCATATTCTGAACAAATCTTCTTCACAGAGTAGCTGCCCCTCTCGTCTGCTGACAGAGCCTCCTGTCTGAGCAGGGGTCAATGACCAGGATGTGCACACCTTCCTCCCATGGACATTCTTTCCTGGGTGATCACACCAGGCACCAGACTCCCAGACCCTCCCATACATGCAGGACACACACACACCAAGTCAAATGAAATGCTAGTTCCCTTCTTCTGTCATTGCCCCCTTTAATAATGAAACAAATAATTTTAATAATTATTAATCAGGCTGAGGAGAAAGAGACTGATGGACATGTTATGATTTGAATGAATTTCATGGCAAACGACAATGGAATGAAACGCTGGTTGTGAGACACAGAGCAGGCAGAGCCTGCCTTTAGCCAGCCCACTGTTCACAGCACAGCCAAAGAGACTCTCAGGCCAGGCCAAATGTGGGAAAGTACACGAGACAGAAAAGGAAATAAACCTTACACTGCTATTCCCACGAATCCCTTCAGTGGAACTACTCCCCAGATGATTCCCAAAATAACTGCAATGATCTGCCGAAACCAGTAGATCACATCTAAAAACTCGTCCTGAGGAGATAAAACAAAAGAAAAATTTTGGCATTTATTAAATTTCTTTTTTTGAGAGCACCACACAATTAATGGGTGAAAATTCAGCATACTGAACACTTAGTTCCCCACTCAGAGTATAAACTATTGCACTCAGAACAGATAAAGCAGCTTGGGGCATCATGCACCCTGGACTTCTCTGCTTCCACATTAAACACATAGCTTTGTCCTCCGATGGGCCAACAAGTCTCTAGTCCCCTTATTTACTAAAGGTGCAATAATAAACCCCTAGAATTAATGTTTAAAGACCTGTTTATGCTTTAAGACTCTTCTACCCACTCTGACCCAGGCCCTTCTGTGCCCAAGAGCTTTAAGGGCTCAAGGCAGCTCCAAGGCACAGCTGTACCTCACTTGTGCCACAAGAACCTGTGGTTCCTGAGCAGTAGGGATGTGCTCATTCCTCCTTGTCCAAGGGCCCACACTCCTGCAGCTACTGCAGCCTAGCAGTGCTAGCTCACACTTTAATAAGATTCACTTCAGCTCACATATCTTTTCCCAGCCTCCACAGGACTGGGATTGTCCCAGCATCCCCCCAAAGACCAAAGCCTCTGTGATCCCACAAAGCCTGTGGGATGTGCCAGCTGTTCAGCTCCGTGTGGAAGACATGAATCCATGTCAGATACAGACATTTCTACTGGTCACTGCATTTGTCAAGGCAGTTCAGGCTTCAGTTCACATCCTACTGTATCAAAACATTGGCACAGCTGTCCCTACTGACTCCAAAATTCCAGCTCCATCTGCCAGAGGCAAGGGGGCAGGGACACATGAATCCCACCAGTCCGGGGAGCTACAGGGAAGGAAAAGGTGACACGGATTCCTGTCTGTCCCTCAAGGAAACAGAGCATACCCCTTTCCTGTGCCAGAAGCAAAGCCAAAACCAGGGAGCAGAGCCCCTGGAACACACGCTGTGTGCCCATGCCGTGGCGGGGGTCTGGCAGGAGCAGGGATACAGCGGGAGCTCCGGGCGCCTCGTGGATGTGCTGCTGGCAGGCAGCAGCAGGGAGAAGCACTGAGCAGGAGCACTGCAGCACATGGCAGACGTGCACAGGAAAACTTGGGAAAGCGGATTCTATTTCTGGTGTTCCTTGAACTATACAAGGAAAATTTTGTTTAATCCAAGAAGAGTTTTAACCACAAGCCAAAAGTAACAAAGGTGTCTTAACATTGTGTTTCCCTTGGCTCCACGCCCAAAGAGCAAAGAGCTGGGTGTGCTCCGGCGCCTCTGCCTGCGGGGACCCGGCCGGGCCATGTGGCGGGCACGGGGGATCGGGAAACACGGCTCCGGTTATCGGGGCGGCGACCGCACTCGAACACGGGTATTTACCCCACACACACCCCCGCCGCTCACGGGGGCTGCGGGCATGGGGCGCTGCCGAGCACCGCCACAGCGCCGGCATGGCACCGCTCAGCCCGCCGGGTTCCCGCAGGGGCTTCAACCGCGCTCAGGGACGGCGGCTCCTCCGGCACCCCCGCGGGACGGAGCCGCCGCGCCAGGCGGGTCCCGGGCCCCCCGAGCCCCCTCCGGTCCCACCTTGTCGTGCCAGGCAGAGTCGCTGCGCAGCGCTTTGCCCCACACGGAGCCGCGCCCGGCCGCGCCGCCGTTGGCCACCGCGTGGTGCTGCGGGTGCGGCGGCTCGTCCCGGCGCCGCCCGCCGCTCATCCCGCTCCGCCGGGATCCTGCTCCGGGATCCGCCCGCCCGGCCCGGAACCGGCCCGGCCCCGCCGCGCGCCGCCAATCGCCGCGCGCACAAGCGACACGTGACAAGGGCGGGGCCGCCGCCCTACGGCGGCTGAGAGGGACCGAGAGGGGCTGAGGGGGGAAGGGAAGGGAAGGGAAGGGAAGGGAAGGGAAGGGAAGGGAAGGGAAGGGAAGGGAAGGGAAGGGAAGGGAAGGGAAGGGAAGGGAAGGGAAGGGAAGGGAAGGGAAGGGAAGCGAAGCGAAGCGAAGCGAAGCGAAGCGTCGGCCTGGTAGGGTCGTTCCCCAGCGGAAGGATCGGACAGCAGTCCCAGTGTTTCTGGTGGGGGGGCCGGGGACAGCCCTTGGCAGCCCTGCAGTGTCACTGAGCTTGCAAACACAGCCGCCACAGGGGATCCCGGGGCACAGCTAGGCTGTGGAGGCTCCACAGGGCCAGAGGGTTGGGATACACACGGTTGTGCTCCTTACCTGGTTATTCATCTGACTTTAGAGCAGCTGAACGTATTGGGGCTGTGGATAGAGTTATTACATGTCCAGCCCTGAAGACTGGACTCTTTTTTATGTTCTTGCCTTCCAGGAGCAGGGGTGCTCAGACGAGCTGCACTCCCCCTGGAAATCGTATGGGAATTACTCCTGCATGGTATGGGCAGGATGTATGGCTGGGCTCCACTCTCTGTTACCCTCCTCAGCATGTGATTATGTGGGTAGAGAGGGGCTGTAGTGGTAATATTCCAGGTGCCCTTGGGCAGCTAAGGTTGGCAGTGCTGGGGCCACTCCAGGCAGTGCTGGAAGCCCTGCATCCTGTGGGGATCCTTAGCAGTGCCAGTGGTGCTGAGTCCTGCACAGTGCCCTGTAGGGAGCCATTCCTCCCTCGCCTGTTTTGCACATCCCACTGCACTGGCACACCATGAGCTTCACTGTACCTTTTTTCCTGTGACAAACCCTGGGTCCAAGATCCTGCATTTCTTTTTGACTCACAGGCCTGGAAACACGACATGCTGAGTGTCTCCAGAGCCTGGCTGCAGCTCCAAATGCTCCAGCTTTGCTGCTAGCAGGACTTGGAGCGTGTGGGTGCAGGCTGACCCTGCGTGGGCTGTGTGGGGTCAGCACACAGGGAACTGGCAGAGGAGTCCTTGTCCCAGAGCTCAGATCACTTCCGGCCAAGGCCATGTAACTTAAATACAGATTATGCAAGATACTTATGGACTTAAAAAGTATCTTGCTCTGCTCCTGCAAGGACATCAGGCCCCTGATCACCTCCAGCCCCTTGGGCATTTGTCAGAAGCCAGAGGCTGGTCCAAGCCAAGGGAGCCTTGTAGCATGACCAGGAAAGGGACATGCAGCGCGGGGTCATTGTTGTGTCTTTGACAGATCCTTTACCTCTGACCCCCATGGCAGGGCCAGGCCATGGCCACGTCCTGGCTCCAGCCTTGCTCCCCAGACACTCCTCAGGTGCTTGGAGAATGGAAACAGTGTCACTGTCCCCACTTCACAGGGGTGGAAAAGCTTGCATGATGATGAAGACACCTAGGTCAGGTAACTGACCTAAAATTCACACTCTTAAAAAACATGGCTTGTTTTGCTCCATTTCCATTGCCTAATCCTGTGAGAGAGAGATGCAAATTAAATTTGGGCTTGAAAGAGCCAGAGGGAGGCAGGAGAGGTGCCAGAGGGCACAAACAGGCCCTGGTAAGAGATGTGCGTTGGCAGACACATGTAAGCAGGGAAGAAGGATAATACAGGCAGCCCTGTGCATGCGCAGGGAAGGCAGGAAGGGCTGGATGGGGCTCAAGGGACAGCACGAGGTGGCCCAGCTGTAGGGGATGCAAAGCCTATGAGGAGCTGCCACGTGCCTACACCCCTCTTCACCAGCTCCCCTCTCAGGAGCCTGGTGGGACACTTGCCAGTGGCAAGAAACCAGGGCTCAGTGAGGGACAGCAGCCGCCCCAGTGGGGCTGGAGGTGGGTCCTGCTGCTGCTGGGCTCCTGGGAGCACCTGGACCCTGCTGAGGTTGGGCTTCTCTAGCACAGAAAACTCTGGGATCAGCCACAGGGTGGCAGCTCAGGCTGGCTGACTCCTGATTTTTATTTTTTTTTAAGACTTTAAAAAATCTTTCCTTATATTTTTTATTAAAAAGACAAACCTTCTGGTGCCCCCCTGTCCAGCTTACAGGCATGATAAGGATTCTGTGCTTTCCCTGGCTTGTCTCCACCCTGACATAGCATTCAGCAGCATTTTCAACTCTACTCCTGCATTTTGCTGGCTTCTGAGCCCACAGCCTGTCCTTTGGAAGGGCTTCAGGCGGGACACTTGCTTCCAACAAAGGGTCAGGAACCTCTGTGGCTCCCCAGAGGAGGCAATGGTCCTGCAGATTTGATCCAAGCAGCACGGGGACATAGATAGGATGTCCCCAAGCCAGGCAGGCTCTTGGCAGAGCAGGTCACTGGTCTGAGCCAGTGGGAACAAACTTCATGCCTTGGGCACTGGCCAGGCTGCCAAAGGGCCTGGCCACTGCTTTTATGTCAGGGTTGAAACAGGATTTTTTGGCTTTTTAGCTGTTGTTTGCAGTGATGCCCTGCAGGAGAATGGCAGCTGAAGATTAATTTGTGTCACTGCTCAAGTCTGTTCTTTATCTGTGTTGCTCCAAGTGCAGCCTGTGTGCTTCATGCTGTCCCCTCAGCACCTCTGATCAGGGTCTGGTCCTCAACCTCAAGTTCCCACATCTCCATGGGCAGCAATGGAGTTCCTAGGAATGCTTAAGCAGAACAGTCCTACTCTGGCTGCCCACTCAGATTTGGGTCCCCAGAAGAACACCCCCTCTCAGAAGTACTCCTGGTGTCTCCCTCTTCCACCTTCCTGCTCCTCTGCAGGCTGGATTCTGTCCCTGCTGTTGTGTGACTCCACAAAACAAAGATAAATCTCTGGGAGGGTGTCTGGAGGGGCATCACCCTCCCAAGGGGGATCCCACAGGACCAGGAGCTCCTCTTGGTGCCTGCAGGACTGTGATGAGGCTCAGGGTTGCTGATGAGAAGGAAAATGAGCAAGACCTGCTACCCTGGAGAGGTGTCCCAGAATTAGTGTGAATCCTGCCTCAGGTGAAGGGCAGGGGCTCCCCATCCCTATTTCTCTGGGCTCTGGATTCCTGCTTGGGAATGGGGCAGTTCCCCAGCTGCTCTCTGCTCCAGGCCACTTTTTAGAGGCCCTTTGAGGGGCTACTTGATCCTTCTGGCCAATGTTCCCTTTGCGTGGAAGCATTAAGAGAGGCCACCCATGGTGCAGCCCGTGGACACTCTCCAGCCCCTCCATGGAACCCCAGGGGCCTCTGCTCCTCCAGCAGGGACCTGCCCCGCCGCAGCTCCTGGGAGCTCCGGGTGAACCTCGGCCCGTGTGCCCCGGCAGTGTCACCCGCGGGTGCCCTCGGCTCCTCAGGGCGTGGCACCCCTGAGTCTCCTGGCAGGGATGCGCGGTGCCCGGTGCCGCCCGGCGCTGAGCATCCCCCCGCAGGACGTGGGGCACGCGTGGGCCGCTGCTTTCGTCTATAAAAGGCCGTCCCGCCGCGCCGGCCCCGCGGCCCCGGCCCCGCCGCATTCTTCTGCCTTGTATGGGCCGGGCCGGGCCGGGCCGGGTCCCTGGGCGCGCCCGCCCCGCGGAGCCGCGTCCCGCAGAGCCGCGCCGGCCGCCCGCAGCACCCGCACGTCCTGCAGCTCCGGCAGCTCCCGCACGTCCTGCAGCTCCGGCAGCTCCCGCAGCTTCCCGCTCCGGGACAGGTGAGGCGGCGCCGCCGGGACCGCCCCGGCACGGGAACGAACGGGGAGAGAGGCTGCCCTGGGCGGGTTGGAGCGGGAGGGATGGAGCCGAGGGGAGCAGGGGAAGCAGCCCCGACCGTCCCGGGAGAGCAGGGGGTGCTGGCCCGGCTGCCTCGGGGAGCAGAGGGAGGCAGTCCCGCCGTCCCTCCACCTGCCCTCCACCCCACCCTCTGCGGTGCTGGAGCTGATGCCGGGGTCAGCCCTGGGGACGGGTGAAGGTGGCAGGAAGATCCCCGATGTGCCCTGCCCGTCCTGTACCCGGGCAGCCTCTTGCCAGGCCCAGCAGGAATGTCCTGGCAAAGGCAGGTGAGGACTGGTCCTGAGCCACACTACGGGTAACTGCAGTGCCTTGGAGCTGGGACATCCCAGCTTCCCCGGGATGGCAGAGCTACAGGAGCAGATCCTGCTGCCCGTAGCTTCATTCACCTCCTGATCTCAGAGGCTGTTCCAGTCTGGAACATCTGTTTTTCCTCCAAGTCTTTATACTGATGAGCAGAGCCAAGATCCGGATGCATGCGTGATGCTCTAGATATCTGCCCAGTGACCTGGGAGCAACTTCAGGCAATAAACTTCTTTGAGGCAGAAAAGCTTTGTTTAGCTCATTTTCTTCATCCTTAAGCACAGAGGGATGTTGTGTTTTGTTTAGTCTTTCCCATGAAAACTTGAAGTCCCCTTGGCTTCCCTCCCAACATGCTCTTTTGGTACAAAATGTTTCGACTGTGATAAAAGCCAGGCAAACTTTAAAAAATGGGTGTGTAGTAGAAAGCAGTGGCCGGAGCTGAATTCTTTGGAGTGGAACATCCCCAAGTGTTAGCAACCACCGCTGCTGACCAAAAATGGTTGGGTTCCTCCAGTCGCTGGAATTTTTTTCCTCTCTCCCTGGCAGGCTCTGTGCGGTTGTAGGAGGAGTTTGCGGTCACCTCTCCCCTCCGAGGCGCTGCGGCCGCATTCCCCCGCCGAGGTGAGCCCCTTAATTCCCCTGGGAAAATCGCAAACTTCGGCCAGTACGCGATATGCTGATTGCCCGAGACCATGGAGACCTTGTGCCTGTGGTCCATTTTCCGGCCTCCCCGGGCATCGGGAGGTGCTGGGTGCTTTGCACACGAGGGTGTCTGTGCCGGGGCTTCTCCTGGGAGGCTGCAGCACTTGTGCTTTGGAAGGGGTTGTGTGTGTCCCATGATGAGGTCCTTGTCTCCTGCACTTGGTGGTAAGCAACTAGTCCAGAAACCATCTGCTGAACTTGCAGCTGATCCTCACAGCTGTATGTGGACCTGGCCAGGTCTCCAGTGTGCAATGGAAGCCGGGGGAGGGCTGGGATGAGCTCTGCCTCCCCGGGGGTCGCTGCACACTTTTTTCTGACTCCCCGATGCTGCCCTGCCCCTTCCTCCCTGGCGTCAGTGCTGGTGGCTGTGGCTGGACTGGAGACACACCCCAGGGCTCGGGGTCTGCTTTCCTGTCACCTCCAGGTTCCTTTTCCCACATCTCTAATAAGGCCATAAAAGGAGCAGAATGGCACCCGCCTCCATTCCTGTGCTGTCGAGTGGGCTGAGGATTCCTGATTGCTCCTGCAGCTCCCGGTGCCTCTGGCTGGCAGTGGGGCTCCCCTGGCACCAGAAACTCTCATTGGTTAAGCCTAGAAATGCCACATTCCACGAGCATCCTGAGCAGGGCTGTGCTGGAGGAAAGGGACAGTTTAACAGCAAATGAAGCAGGGAAGATGAGCTGCTCCCTGCTTCCTCCTCCAGTGTGACACCCGGTGAGCAGCCCTGGGGCTGGGAGAAGGCAGCTTTGCCTGCAGAAGGCAAAGTTTTAGGGGTGGAATGAAAGGTGTACAAGCTGCTGCACTGCCCTGCAGCCTCCTGTGCCAGGGGAATGCTGCAAGGCAATATCTCACCCCACTGGCCCTTGAGCCACCCTGGAGGAAGGCTGGGACCTGCTGCCTGTGTGGGGCTGCCATATGGGGTGGGGGGCCAGTGCTTGCCCACCAGTGAATGTGGCTCCCTCATGGCTCGGGCAGAGGTTTGACCACAGCCACCCCTGAGGAGCCAATGTTTGCCCTGCAGGAGTGTCCCTTGGGACAGCTCAGGCTGCCCTGAGGAATTGCTCTTTGCCTCCCTGACCCAAAGCATCCAGCAGAGGCACATCCTGCCTCTCTTGCCAGGATCTTGTGGAGGAGCTACTGGAGCAGATGTCCCCACCCGGCTGTGCCAAGGATGGCAGAGCAGTCCCACTGCAGCCTCCTCAGCATTCCAGAGGTGGTTCCTACTGGAACAGCTTCTGAAGATCCACCCTTGGGAAACCCTTAGTAGCATTTCCTGGGACATCACAGCTTCCGTATACATGTGAACACCCCAAGGACGGGACAGGCTGCTGCCTCTGCCAGAGAAGCTGCCCTGTCCCCTGTCTGCCACCCTGCCTGTCACAGCCCCTTCAGCCCAGCAGCGAGCTCTGGCTGGGATAGTGAGCTGGAGCAGCACAGGAGGACCTGCAGGGGAGGGTGGAAGTAGGCAGGAGGGGGAAGGATGGGGCTGGGACAGGGCTGCCTGCCCTGGCAGCACTGCCATGTCCCTTTGGCCTGTCCCATCCTCTCCAGCACAGCCAGGAAGCAGCACCAGGATGGAATTGCTTGCTTGGTTTTTACCAAGGAGGAAACACATGGCAGTTTATATTTCTGATAAGGGTCCTTTCCTCTTTCAAACTAAACTATTTACTAATTTATGAACTCTTTAGGTCAACCCATGGTCCCTTGGGTCTGGCTCTCAGGTGGGGGAGGCACAAGCCTGGTGGGAGATCATTTTGTCTCCACTGCTGAAGGCTGGGAGTTTGTTTTGGCAGGAGCAGTGGCAGACTGGAAGGGAGCAAGGGCAGCTGGTGATGAGGTGAAGTGGGGACCAGATCAGTGTGTGGCTGTCATGGTGTCTCCTCTCCCATCACTGACCTCCTTGGCTCTGCTGCCCGGGATCCACAGCTCCTGGGCTGGAGCAGTGCTGGGATGGGGCTTTCATGGGGGGTGCCAGGAGCAGGACCTGTGTCTATGCATTTCTCTCTTGCTGAGGAGGAAGCTGGAGGTTTGGTGGCTGCACCATTTCTCTGAGCTGAGTCTACCCCAGCATGCAGGGCAGCACAGCCAGGCATTCCCTGCAATGCTCCTGGAACTGGGTTTTTGAGAATCCCAGAAAGCATGGCTTTGAGGACCAGGGAATGTCACCATCAAACCCTTGTGCAGAGCAGGAACTGCTCCAGCTGAATCAGGTCTTGCTGCAGAACCCTGCACAGAATCCATGCATAGGAACCTTTCCCCACACTGACCCAAAAACCTCTTCCCAAGTCCCAGCCAGTCCAAGGTGGCTGTCAAACAGCAGAGATAGAATGGCTGAGCTGGACCTTAGGACTGAGCATCTTTCCAGGGCACATTTTGGGTCAAACTGCAGATCCATGTGCTGTCAAAATTGTACTTAATCCTCCTAAAGAGCACTGTCTCTGTGGAGAGGGTGCCAAGCTGTACTGCTGCTGGTCACAGTCAGGGCAGGGTAAATATTTGGATATTAATTCATGTGGTGAGAACAAAACTCCTGCTTATTTCTGTAGTGTTCTGCTAATAATTCTGCTAATAATTTGATGTGTTTTGAAAGCTGAGCCCCGTGCCATGGGCCAGCATCTGAGATTTTATTTCTGGCTCCTACTCAGCCTGGTGTCTGGTCTTCCTTCCTTCCTTCCTTCCTTCCTTCCTTCCTTCCTTCCTTCCTTCCTTCCTTCCTTCCTTCCTTCCTTCCTTCCTTCCTTCCTTCCTTCCTTCCTTCCTTCCTTCCTTCCTTCCTTCCTTCCTTCCTTCCTTCCTTCCTTCCTTCCTTCCTTCCTTCCTTCCTTCCTTCCTTCCTTCCTTCCTTCCTTCCTTCCTTCCTTCCTTCCTTCCTTCCTTCCTTCCTTCCTTCCTTCCTTCCTTCCTTCCTTCCTTCCTTTTCCTTCCTTCCTTCCTTCCTTCCTTCCTTCCTTCCTTCCTTCCTTCTTGAACTGAGCTTCCCACACTGCTGCTGTGGGATGTCACCGACCCATGCCAGCTGGGAGTGTCACTGGTGCTTGGTGGTGCCTGGCAGGGTATGCAGAGAGGGGCTGGCGTGCTGCAAAGAGCTTTGTGGTGCTGGAGGAAGCAGGAGGCAGAGATGGCCTGGGGGGATGAGGTCTCCTGCTCACCCAGTGCGGGCTCAGCTGGGCTCTCCAGTCCTGCTGCTCCCCTTGGCTGGCTGGTGACAAACATCACTTTCCTGGTGGGCACTGGGGGAGGACAGAGGGTTCGGGGGATGTGGGGTGTTTTGGTGGCTGCTGTCAGGTTCTGGGGTCAGCACAAAAGAGGGGGCTGAGGGAGGTGTGGATTCCACCCTGGAATGGGGGGCATATGAGGGGTGAGGGAGGACTCCTGGGAACACAGGGCATGTGCCCTGCAGATGAAAGGCGCTGCCTGGGCTCTGTGGGTGCTCCCACAGTGGGATGGGAGCGTTCAGGATGTGGGAAGAGTGCGCCCTCTGAGCTTGGCTGCTCACCACAGTGTGTTGGGCTGTGATTTGACACTGCCTGATGCCTCTGGAGTGTCCTTCAGGCACAGCCCAGCTGCAGGAACCTGGAGACCAGGCTGATGGTCCCCTGCCCCAGCCCCTGCCTCTGCTACCCCTTGAGAGAGGGATAGCAGGAGAGGAAGGAGAGACCTGGAGAGTGGATCTGCTGTGGGGAGGGCAGGGGAAGGCTCTTTGGAGGTTGTTTGCTCTGCTCTGGTCCATGCCAGCACCAGGGGATATTCCCCAGGTCCCCGCGGTCCCCCTGGGGTCAGCACTAAGGATCCATCTGGGAAGCAGATTCCACAGCAGATCCCAGAGCAGCCCACTCAGAGTGTCCAGCGCAGCAGGGACAGTCCTGCTGCACACACTGGGGTGTGTCTCCATGAGATAGGATGTGGCTCCTGAATTGCTCCATCCCAGGGCACTGATGAGGAGTCCAGATCCTGCCGCCCACCAGGCACAGGGCACACAGAGCACCAGACTGATTCTCTGCTCTTCCACCCAGGAATCCCTTCATGATCTGTTCATTTGCTATTGCCCCTGCAGCTGCTCCCCAAGCCAGATGCTGGCCAGGAGGAGGCCCAGGCCCTCCTGTGTGTGTGAGGGAGGAATGGTTGTGGCACAAACACAAGGGCTCGGAGCAGTGTCCCTTCTCTGGCCTGACCTCAGGCCAGGCTGGCCTGCAGGACTATCCCAACCTATCCCAAAGCTGCGCTTCGCTGTCATCCTAAGCCTGGCAGGATTCCCCTGGGAGAAACCTGAGCATCCCCTCAGGCAGTGTCAGTGGTCACTGGGCATGCTGAGCTCCCCTGGGGCAGGGTGTCCCAAACCCTGACTGCATCGCTCAGTCTGGCAGTGTGGGGACACCACCATCCCCCTGCTTGGAGGCTGAGGGGGCGCCTGGGTGCCATCCTGGGGTGGGAGTGGTCTCTCTGCTCCAGCCCTGTTCCTGCTGGGGGCACCAGTTCCAGCTGGGGACAGCAACCCCCACCATGGAAGGATCAGGTTTTCCTGCTGTGGTCCTGCCTTGGTGGTGCTTAGGTCCACATGGTCCCCACGCCATTCCCCACACACAGACACACTGCCCCAGCTGTGTCCCCAAAGGTCGCTCTGTCCCACTGCTGCCCTCACTTCTGGCATTCATTACCTGGAACAAGAGCACCACCCTCAGTGCCCCACGGCCCTGCTTGGCTCCTCTCCTGCCTCTACAAGCCTCTGAGGGCAATGGTCCCCTCTCCCCTCTGCCTCTTCCCACAGGCTCCCCAGGCAGGGTGGGGGGTCACCGGGACAGGGAGAGCAGCGGCAAGAGATCTTTGACCTGCCAGGAAGTGGAAGGAATGGAGGGATGGAAGGATGGATGGATGGATGGATGGATGGATGGATGGATGGATGGATATGGGATGGAGGAATGGATAATGGATGGATGGATGGATGGATGGATGGATGGATGGATGGATGGATGGATGGATGGATGGATGATGGATGGAGGGACATGGGAAGCAGTGGTGTGTGAGGAATGTGCCCTGAGCAGATAACCCCCTCCTGCTGGGTGCTGGGGCTGCTTCTGCATTGCGCCACAGAGGGTGTAAGGGTGACCCACCAACCTGGCAGCTGGGCTGGGCCTGGAGAGCCTGCTGGAGTGAGGGGAGGTGGAGAAGCATGGCCACAGTGCCTGAAGTCCCCAGACATCCATCCCATATGGCCCCGGGACTGGTACTCCCCCAAGTGCTGTGCTGGGTGTCTCTGCCTGTGCACGGATATACAGAGAGAACAGGCAGCAAATGAGTTTGGGGGCTGCCTGCACCCTGGGGGATGGCCCTGGGGAAGGGGTGCCAGTGAGCACTGCCTGCTCTGTGACTCCCCATGGAACTTGTCAGAGCTCAAGTCCTGCCCATCCCCATGCCTGACCCTGTGACTGGCTCACCTCCCTGTGTTCCCCGAGAGTGCGACAGCTGGGGAAACTGAGGCACAGGACCTGAGGTGCCAGGGGTGGTGCGTCCCTCCTTGGGCCCCCTGGCTTGGCCTGTCCCCAGCCCTCCTTATGCTCCTGCCTCCAGGTACTCCCCCAGCCACCAAGATGTCCAGCAAACGTGCCAAAGCCAAGACTACCAAGAAGCGCCCCCAGCGCGCCACCTCCAATGTCTTCGCCATGTTCGACCAGTCGCAGATCCAGGAGTTCAAGGAGGCCTTCAACATGATCGACCAAAACCGTGATGGCTTCATCGACAAGGAGGATTTGCATGACATGCTGGCTTCCCTCGGTGAGGACACCCTGCCCCCTCTGCCCCCAGCACCCCCTCAGGAGAGGGGAGAGCTGCAGGGTGACTTCGTGCCTGCAACCAGCTCTGGACACTGGCTGCACTGGGAAGCCTCAAAGCCTGGGGGGGATTTCTCTGCTCCACCACCTGACAGAAGGGGTGTTTGTGAGGTGTCTGAGGGCAGCAGCTCTGTGTGTTGCTCACAGGCTCACCCCCAGAAGGGAAGAGATCCTTGGGGCTGGAGAAGCTCTGCCCTGGAAGCAGCCACCAGCTGCAGCCATGGAGTGTTTCAGTAGTCTCACCCCAGAATGTCTCTGGGGCTGCCCTTCTGTTGCTCTCAGCTGGAGTGACAAAGGCTGATCCCTGTGCTGGTGTGATACCAGGACTGGTTGAGACTTGCAGGTCTGTACCCACTCCTTGCCTCAAGCCATTCTCCTTTGCTGCAGACCATGGCTCCCTCCTCCCAGTGGTACCTCAACTGCACTTTGGGAGGTCTGTCAATGATTGACCTGGCAGCCAAACCTGTTCTGGAGGTCCTGCCTGACCGGGGCAGGGGAGGGATCTTCCTCCTCCCAGGGAGCTCGAGCTCTGGGAGCAGAGAGGGGCCAGTGCTGGGGGCACGGAGCTCAGCAGAGCCGCTGAACCATCTCTGGTGCACCCATGGTGGGAGCAGCGCAAGGTTTGTGTGAGGTCATTGCTGCTCCTCTCCTTGGAGCTGTCAGGGGGATAGGAAAAGCCATGGGTCTCATTCCAGTAACCCTCAAATTAATTACTGCACCTCCCCCAAGGCAGAGCTTGTTCCCAGCTGTGGATGAAAGCATCGGGAGAGATGCTGAGGGGAGAGCACTGAGCACTGCAGAAACTCCCTTCCCATGTTCATGGGGTGGGTGAACAAGAACCAGCAAATCCATTTGCAATGGATAAAAGCCATTCCAGCTGTTTGCTGGAATGCAAATGGGGGTGGGAGCTGGAGGAGCAGGGCCCTGCATCCACCTCCTGCCTGTGTCCCATAGGGAAGAACCCCACTGATGAGTACCTGGAGGGGATGATGAGCGAGGCACCGGGGCCCATCAACTTCACCATGTTCCTCACCATGTTCGGGGAGAAGCTGAACGGCACTGACCCTGAGGATGTGATCCGCAATGCCTTCGCCTGCTTTGACGAGGAGGCCTCAGGTACAGCACAGCCCCTCTGCCATGCAGCCAGCACGAGTGCTGACCCTTGGGAACAGCTCCAGAGTAGGGTGTCTTTGGGACAGGTGGGGAAGGTGCTGTGCTCAGCCCTCCTGTTGCCCCCTGCTAACGCTGTCCCCTGCCCTCCTTGCAGGCTTCATCCACGAGGACCACCTGCGTGAGCTGCTGACCACCATGGGGGACAGGTTCACCGATGAGGAGGTGGATGAGATGTACCGGGAGGCGCCCATCGACAAAAAGGGCAACTTCAACTACGTGGAGTTCACCCGCATCCTGAAGCATGGGGCCAAGGACAAGGACGATTAGAGCCCAGGGCTACTCACCCCTTCTGTCTCATGCTGTGCACACTCCCCACACCTTGGCCCCCCCTTGCTGCCCCACAGCAGATTCCTCCCATGGGAAACACCTCCCAGGACCATCACCCTGCGTCAGGACACGCTTGGAGGGGACACAGTCCCATCACTGTGCCGCTGTGTGCCCATCCAGCCTCTCTCATCACCTCTCCCACCCAGCCTGGCTGTGCCCCTCTGCCAGCAGCCGTTGACCCCCTCAAAGCCACCATGTTACTGTTCCTAGGGCTGGGGTGAGCATCCCCTGCTGACTTGCAGGGATTTGGGCCAGCTCCAGCCTGAGTGAGCCCCATTCAGGGCCATAGCACAGAAGAAAAGCCTCTCTCCCTCTCCTCCCACACTCCCCCTTCAGTAAAGAACCCACACTTTGTCCCTCCTCCCTGGCTGTTTTATGGCTTTAGAGCCTGAGATCTGAGGGATTCGGGAAGCTGAAGGGGTGGATAAAGCCTGACGGCTGTGACAGATGTGTACTGTGTGTGGCTGCCTCGTGACCAGTGCCGTGCCCAGGGGTTTGGGAAGGTGGGTTTGCACCTCCTCACCTTGCTGCCCTTGTCAGACAGGGCCCATTCCAATGGGGCAGCTTGTTTTGGAAGCCAAATTGCTTTCAAATGATGTAAAATCAGCTTGGGCATAGTTTTCTTCCTTAGCTGGTGGACTGAAGGTGGTTTCGCTTGGCCCGTGTACCAGGATGGGCTGAGAGACACTCGGCAAGGTACTCCCCACATCAGCTGGTCCAGGGTCCCAGGGGTTTGGCCACCCTTCTGTGTCACCCTGGATGGGTGGGGGGCAAGAGACAGAGAAGATAAGAAATGGGGAGGGGGTTTATCCCTCTGCTTTGGTTATTTGTCACCACCCTGACAAGGTGTGGGAGCATGGGGCACTCCCACCTTGTGAAGCTCTGGTCTTAAAATGCTGCTTGAAGCCTGCCCTGGAGGGAGGCATGAGTTTCTAGTAATTCTTTATTTAAAATGGGGGACAAACCTACAAAACCTGGTGAGGGCATAGTGCATGGTGAAGATGCTCCCAGTGCTGGGAAAGCTTGGATAGGTCTTGGATAGGGAGCAGCATGGACATATGCTGGGATCAGAGGCATCAGAGACTTGCCAGACCCCAGGTGATACTCTCTCACCTCAGAGATGGATCAGAGATGGTCCATGAATGAAAAGCTTCCTTGTTCTCAGTGCTTCTATTTTGCAGGCACTACCAACACCAGGAAAAAGGAACCAAACTGTCAGATGTGAAAGGGCTGAATCTGTGATCTCCAAGGAGTTCCCCAGGGTCAGGGCTTGTGTTCTGCAGCAGCAGCCCCAAACCAACCCACCTCCAGCCTCGTGGGTACCAAGCTTCTTCCCTAATTCACTGCTGTGCCAGGGAAACCTACACATCTCCCACTGCCAAAGAGAATTCCCAGGCCTGAAGGCTTCTGGAGGTCTGGATGCTTTATATAACCTCCTTCACTGGGACACCCAGCAAACTCATCCCACAGATATCACTTTGGGGCAGAGGAGCTGGTGCTGGAGCTGTGGACAGATGGGTTCCTGGGGCAGCTGCATCCAGGAGTGATATTCACTCCCTGACCCCAAGGGATCAGCTTGTGTGACTGGCCCAGATTCTCACAGTAGCAGCAGTGGGATGGACTTGCAGCTGGTCCGAGCCGCCACAGGCTCCAGCATGGGGCTGTCAGAGGTGCTGCCTCAAGCAGCTGCCAAAACTGCTTGGTCTCAGCTGCCTCTTCACTGGTGTGCCTGTGGTGACACCATGGGACTTTCAACTCTGAGGCAGCAAAGCAGAACAAATTTGTTATTGGACACTGGGGTATTTATGGGAAGAGTAAATAAACCTATTCCCCTGGTACAGGTTTCCCAGAGTAGCTGTGGCTGCCTCACCCCTGGAAGTGTTCAAGGCCAGTGTTCAGGTTAGACAGGACTTGGAGCACCCTGGGATAGTGGAAGGTGCCCCTGCCCATGACAGAGGGAGGAATGAGATGAGCTTTAAAGTCCCCTCCAACCAAACCATTCTGGGATTTAATGAATCATGAAGCCCCAAAGCTGTCTGGGCTCATGTGAAGTTCAACCAGGCCAAGTGCAAGGTCCTGCACCCGGCCCAGGGTATCTCCAGCACCAGCACAGGCTGGGGGGTGGATGGGCTGAGAGTAGCCCTGGGAGAAGGACTTGGGGGTGCTGGTGGTGACAAAATGGATGTGACATGGCCATGAGCCCTGGGAGCCCAGAAAGTCAATTGTACAGCAGAGGCAGCAGGTGGACCTGACTGACTAATTTCAAAGGTATTAAATAGCAGCAAAATAAAGATATTCATTTCAGAAGTGTCCACTTGGAGCAGAGGGACACCAAGTTAGTCAAACCTTTTGATTGGTTTAGAAGAGCTGCTCCCAGTGCAGAAGTGTCTCCTGAGCTCAGAGGGTCCCTCCTGTGTGTCACTTTGTGCCCGTGGCCCCTGGGGCTGTCCCTGTCCGCTCTGCAGCCTCTCCCCAGGTATTTATCCCCAGGGATGAGATGTCCTGAGCCTGCTCTGCTCCAGGCTGGGCAGTCCCAGCTCTCTCAGCCTCTCCTCATGGCAGAGATGCTCCAGTCCCTCCATCACCTTCCTGGCCCTGTGCTGGACTCTGTGCAGTCTGTCCCTGTCTCCGGTACTGGGCAGCCCAGCTCTGGGCCTGGTCTGTGACACAGCTCCCAGTGCAGCCCAGGACCCCCTGACCGAAGAGTGTTTGCTTTTCTCCAATGCTGTGAGCTCCATCCTGGTGTCCCCACACTCCTCTTGCCACATAGAAATGTAGGTTAGAGGAACATCGGGGAGAAAAAGGGCACAGCAGTGCCTGCTGAGAGAGGGTCTGTCTTGTCCTACAGCCTCCAGGAAGGAAACAGAGCAGAGCTTCCCCATGGGAAAGGACAGGAGGAGATGGAGGGGCTGCAGTGCCCAAAAGAGGGGTTCACGTGCTGGAACCTTGCTCCCAGGACCAGTCCTACTGGGGGAATCCTAGCCTGCAGCAGGTCCAGTGGCCCTGAGCAGGGAGCAGGACCTGCTGCTGAAGCAGTGGTCCCAAGAGCAGGGCAGCAGCAAACGGCCAGAACAGCCAACCACAAATCCAATTTTCCTTGCTAAAAGTACAGATTGAACATCAGAGGATAGCCAAAGGATGAAGAAAGTCCAGTCGATATCCTGAGAGGCTCTCTGGGGATTCCAGCATCCCCCTGGGGTTCCCAGAATCCCTCTGGGTTTTCAGCATTCCCCCTCAGGCTCTTGTTGGCCGATTGTTGTTCAAATTGCTGAAGTTTAATAGTATTATCATGTCAATGAGCCCAGGCAGGGCTCAGCCTGGACAAACTCCTAGTGGGAAGGGCAGGAAGATGCACCACAGCCCCTTCTCTGGCCCCTCATCCCAGGGGCTCCTTACTCCTCATCAGCTGGGAGCTCTCTGGGATGCCAGGCAGGCTCGTCCAGGGATTTAGGCTCCTTCCATGCTCTGCTCAGGCACCCAGTGGGATTTTTATAAAGTTGCTTCCACACTGCCGGCCCAGGGAGCAAAGGAAAGTGGAGGGATCCGGGGGGGCCTGTGGCCCAGTCCTGGTCAGGTGGTTGAGCCCGGTTGTCTCAGTTTGGTGAAAAACTAAACCAGCATTTCCCAAAAGGTGGGAGCAAAAGTAGACTGCTCAGAGGGACAGTCCTGCTTGGGCGCTGTGGCTGACACAGACCCTGGGCAGCATCCAGGAGGTGTCTGGGGTGCACTGGGGTATCACACACCAGGCTGCAGAGGGAGCAGAGTGGGCAGGATGAACCCACCCTGATCACTGATGGACCTGGTTCACAGAGGGCAGGAGCCAGCCTGGTGTGAGAGGAGGCCAGGGAATGCTCCCTGCCCTGGAGTGACTCTGCAGAGGGTGAGAGATGCTGCCAGGGCTCCCCACATCCCATCTGTGCTTCACCAGCCTCTGCTGTCTTGGCTTTAATGTAGCAATAGCAGGTTGGGGCACAGTTCTGCTCGGGTCATGGAAGATTTAGGAAAAACAAAATAAATTATTTAAGGAGTTCTCTTTTTTCTTTTGCTATTTAATCCCTTATTGCACTACATATGCTGCTTTTCCCAGAGCAAAAATTGACCATAAAAGAAGGGGTTTTGTAGCTTTTTTCAATACAAGCAGCAAAAAGGGGAGGAAGGGGAGCTGCAGCACAGCCTGCAGAGGTGGTGGAGCTGGGAGAGGGCAGCTGCCCTCGAGGCAGGGTGACATCAGACCAGGTCTTTGTGGGGAGAGGTGGAGCAGGACCTGGTGACTTTCGGGGTGCTGTGCCCCAGCAGCACACAGGTTCCTGGGGAAAGCACATGTGTGTGCTCGGCTTGGCAAGGATGAGCATGGATGTGCCCAAGATGGGAGATGGACATCCCAAAATGGCATCCCCAATACAGGGGTCTCTCAGTGGGCAGTGGCTGCAGGACAGGGCTGTTTTGGCTGCCCATGGTGGCACTTTCTCCATCACAGGCGCTAGGATGTGGCACCACTGCTCAGAGCAGCTCTTCTTCCCACCAATGAAGACACTGCTCCAGGGGACCCATGATGGACACATCCCCTTGAGCACCTGGCAGAGGGTGACAGTGCAACCCAGTCCCACACCACAGAAGGGCACAGAGCTGTGGTGGGGAAATCCCATGCTCACCACATCCTTGACCAGCAGCACATAAACAGAGAGATTTGGTCTCCAAAATACTGAAGGTGATCTTGGGCTCTGCAGTGGCCATGGAGAGGAACAGGGAGAGCAGAAGGGCTTCCAGAGACCTTGGCCAGCCCGATGGTCATGGCACAGCAAGGGTTCCACCTGGTTCCTTCTTGGTCACCAACATTGCTTAGAAACACCTTCCTCTGTCACAGGAGCAGTGATGTGATGGGCTTCTGATTTCCCATCTGGTAAGGACCAAACGAAGCACTGGTGGAACTTCAAGGTGCTCTGAGGTCCCCAGGGTTCTCACCCACACCTACCCCTGCAGCTCCTGTCCCAAGGCTGTCCCTATCCTCTGCCCACAGGCACCAGTAATCCTTGCGGCTCAGCTACAGGATTCAGCCGTGGGGAGGAACTTGTGCAGTGTCTCGTGGGGCAGTCCTGTGTGGATGTCCCTGGGTAAGAGTTCCAAAGTGGGTGTCCCTGGGTGGGTTTCCCCGGGTGGGTGTCCCCAGGTGAGCATCTCTGGATAGGTGTCCCTCGGTGGGTATCCCCAGGGTTGGGGGACACCCACGGTGCCCGTGGCTGGGTGTCCCCAGGGATGCCCCTGTCCGGATGCAGCTCCGCGAGGCCGGGCGAGTGCAGGGGCTCCGGGGCTCCCTCTGTCCCTGCCCCACCCGCCGGGGGCCGTGTTCAGCAGCGGGGCCGAGCCCGGGGTGCGCCGGCGCCAGGTACCGGCCAGGACTCCGCGGGGCGGGGGGGGCACTCGGCGGGGCGGGGGGGGCCCGGTGCCCGGTGACAGCCGGGGGCGGGCGGGCCGGGGCCGGGGGCGGGGGGGCCCGGCGAGTTCCTGCCTCCTCGGGAACAAAGGGAACTCTGTCTCGGCATCTGTCACCGCCGCCCACCCAAAACTTTCCGCCGCGCCCGGCTGCCCGCCCGCCGCCGCGGGACGGCCCCGCACCGGCCCCGGCCCCGAGACCCCGGCGCGGCCCATGCGAGTGCCCAGGCGGCGGCGGCGGCCCGGGGGTGAGCGCAAAAATGGATCCCGGGGGGCGTGGGGGGAGCGGGGCGGCCCCAGCCTTTGTGCGGGACGGAGCGGGCCGGGCCGCGCCGGTGCCTCCCGAAGTTTGCGGGAGCCGCGGGCGGGGGTCCCGCTGCAACTCGGAGTTAGAGCGGAGTTTGCCCGGCCGGGGATAACTCGGGGCCGGCGGGGAGTGCGGGGCCGGGGCCGCTCTCCGGCTCCTCTCTCCCCCCGCCGCCCAGGGGGCCGCGGCCGCCGCTGCCCCGCTTTGTGTCGGCGGCCTCGGCCCCTCGCCGCCTGTTGCGGCCGAAGGAGCGACGGGGCCCGGCTCGCACCGCCCCGCTCCGCCGAGCCGAGTCCCCGGGCCGTGACAGCCGCCCCCGCCTCCATCCCCGCCGCACAATGACCCCGCGTGGTTCCTCTCCCACTCTCCAGCTCCGGCCTCTTTCTCTCGCTGAGATTGTTTTTGTTTTTAACTTCCCCTCCTCCCACCCCACCCCATGCTTGATTTATTTTTTTCCCCGCCGCTGCGGTGCCCCCCGAACCCCGAGTGCCCCCGAATCCCGTGCCACGCGCTGAGCTCCTCCGCACCCTGGGGCTCTTGTGCCTCTCTTGTCCCGCCGGTGCCGGTCGTTTGTCCCCCCCCGGGGGTCTCTGGCTGGGAATTTCCCCCCAGACGGGCCCAGAGGGGGTGAGAGCCCCCGTTGGAGGCGGGGGGAGGTCGGTGGGAGGCCCCTTCCCCTCCCCCGACCGGACACCGCCTGAAACTCCCTTTGGTTCCCCCTCTCCAGGCTTCAGCCAGGGGGGTCCCGCGGGCAGCTCCACCATGTCGGACAGTGACCCGGGGGACGAGGACGGGGCCACATCCCCTGACCCCTCGCAGTGCAAGAGGAAGAGAAGGGGCAACCTCCCCAAGGAGTCGGTGAAGATCCTGCGGGACTGGCTGTACGAGCACCGCTTCAACGCCTACCCCTCGGAGCAGGAGAAGCTCAGCCTCTCAGGGCAGACCAGCCTCTCTGTGCTGCAGGTAGGAGCTAGCCCCTGCCTGCCGGGGACATTGCCGCGCAGTGTGGGACAGGAGAACTCCACTGAGGATCCCAGAGGACTGGGCAGGCTGGGATCATTCGCCACTGAAGGGCAGTGAGGAGGCGAGGGATGTTGGGGAAGGAGAGGCACCTGTGTGAAGAGAGGGTCTTTTCAGGGGAGACGTCTGAGACCTGGGGACCAGCTCTGCTGGAGCAGAGTATTTTGGCCAGAAGGAAGGTGGAGGGACTGGAGTGGCAACAGGCTGTATACCCTGTTGTTAGTAAAAGCTGCGCAGGTTGGGGTGGTTTTGGGGGATGCTACTTTATCCTGTTCCCCTGGACATCCCCAACAGAAGCCAGGATGATCACCCCCTGCACACAGAGCTGGGCAGAGGACAGCAGGGCCAGGAGTTAGAACTTGATCATCTTTGTGAATCCCTTCCAGCTCAGGATATTCTGTGATTTTAACCAGGAGTGAGAGGCTGGGCTGCACTTTGAACCCCCTGGGCTATTAAGTGCTGGCTGGCCTCCCTGGTCCCAGTTACACCAGCTGCATTAAGGGGAACCCTGTGGAGGAGTCTCCCTGTTCTGCTCCTAGCTGTGGGCTGATGTTCCCCATGAGGTACCACAGTGGGTGCCCAGGCAGGAGCCTTCCTTCTCTGGTGTGGTCCCTGCCTGTGTTTAGCGTGTCTGGGAGGGCCTGCCTGCAGCTGCTGTCCCTGTGCTCCATGTACAGGCCTGGTGGCCTGGGCCCTCTCCCAGCCTGACAGTGTGGGCTTCACTCTGTTCTCTGGATCTGGGGTGCAGGGCAGCAGGCAAAGGCCAGTGGGTTTGCTCCTCTCCTGCACCTTCCTCTGTACCTCTGACTCCTCTCCCTGTGGCTCAGCACAGTCCTGGCTAGCTGTCCTAGCTAGCCCAGACATGGAGTGTGGGCAGGGGCTGTCTGCTTCCCCTCTCCCTGGCTGCAAGGCAAACCTACTCTTTCATTTTAATGTGTTTCTGTAAGTGTTGGCTGTGCCACAGAATCGTGTCCGGCAGCTGCTCCGGGGACATGCTGGAGCTCCTGGATAGGCCTAAGGCTAAGTGTCCAGGGAGCAATGACCGGCCTGGGGCTGTGGGAATTGGGCTTGTCCTGGCCCAGGTTGGCATGACAGTGCCTGGCACTGTCGGGGGTTGCCAGGGCTCTGGTGGGACTGGCAGGTGCCTGACTGTCAGTGCCCTGAGCACTGTGACCCAGGAGGGGGTTGGCACACAGGTGGACTCATGTTGAGGAGTGGCCCTGCTGTGTGCTAGCTGTTGTTTGTCCCAGGTGACCCCCACAGCCAGTGTGTGCCCCCTGTACCTGCTGGGCAGGGTGTCCCAGCCTGATGGCATTTCCCAGTAGGGTTTCTGCCAGTCTGAGAGGATGCAGTGGGAATGTGTGGGTATGCTCCCTCTGCCCTGTTGAGGTGGAGGAGTGAGACACCCCATGGTGTGGGCTGTGGGGTTCACTCTGTGGTCTGACCCTTCCAAAAAGCCTCTGGAATGCAGGGCTCTGCCATAGCCACTGAGCAACCCCCTCCAGCTGTTTCTTTGTGCCTGCTTCCCTGCCTGCTCCAGTGGCCTGGGGAGCTGGAGCTGGGCACTGGTAGCCAGGGATCAGGGAGAGCAGGAAGCCCTGTGCTTCCCTTAAAGAAATTCCAGCGCTAGGAAAGCGGCACCTGCTCCTGCTGAGGCTTCCTGAACAGCAACATCTTCACAAGCCTGTGCCCTGCTTTGGGATGGATGGGCTTTTCCTCCCTGTGGAGGAGCTGCTGCTCTCGCAGCGCTGGGGGGACAGACGCTGCCCAAAGGGACAGAAGGGGTGTGCTGGTGGGAGGGAAAGGGGTGGCCATGATTAAAAACCAGTGAAGTGCTTCAGAGCCAGAGCATGTCCCAGTTCTGTGACAGTGCCTGCTGTCACAGTGGCTGTGTGTGCCCGTCTCCGTGCTGCGTTCTCCAATGGGAATTGAATGCTGGAAGGACCATGGTGGTGGGGACAGGCAGGATTTTCAGGGAGCACTGAGGAGTTGGGCTTTGTGTTGGGAGTCCATCTCTTTGCTTGGGGATCGTAGTGGTGAATGACCAGGATCATGTCAAGGAGATCCAGCTAAGGCTTGCAAGGGAGAAAAGGGAATAAGGCTGGTATATTTGAGGGTTTTAATGCCAAATACTGTCTTAAAGAAAAAAACAACAACTGAGCTCTTGCTGTGATGGAAGTTGTGGCAAGTTCTCTCTCCTTGGGGGAAATATTTTCCATAGCTCTTGATTTAGAAAAGATCAGACTTTTTTTTTCCCCCCTTGATTTATTCTCTTCTAATTGTTTTCTAGGAAGAAGGATGTAGCATTTTATATAAAGATGCTGAAACAATCCATGGTTGAGGCTCAATAATGGCAAAGAGCTGCCAGACACGCAGCCTCTGTGCCGTGCAGATGTTTGGGAGAGAGTCTTTAGTGTGAGCTGTGACCCTGCTCATGGGCAGAGGCACAGGAGGGTGTCTCTGCTGCTCCGTTCCCGGCACTCTTAGGAGTTGAGGGGCTGCAGCTCCGTCACCTGGTGGTTTCTAGGGTTTCCATCCATGCTGCTCTCCTGCCATCCATGTACTGTGGCAGCCTTGGTGCTCCCATTCTGGTTGGCAGTGTGTTAGCACCCAGCAGCGGTGTGGGAACAGGGATGAGCTCCAGGATGGGTCACCTGGAGAAGGAAAAATTGTCCCCAGCTGGGACCTGCAGGATGGGCTCTGAGCTGGCTGTGTGCCATTCCATGGCCTCTGGCCGGGGCATGTCAGGAATGCTGTACCTGCTTGCAGCTGGGACCTCGAGGCTGCAGTGGGGGCACGGCACTGAGCCCTCTTCTTCCTTGGGGGGCAGCTCTGCTCAGAGCCACCCCGGGCAGTACTGCTGTGGCTCCGGGGTGGCTCTGCCCCCGCGCAGCGCAGGCTCTGCCCGTTCCTGTGCTGCCGGGGAGAGCAGGAGCCGTGGGGCACAGTCGTGCAGGGGGGGCTGGCAGGGCCGGGGACAGCCGGGGCAGGGCGCAGGGAGGAAGGGGCTGCCCCAGGCAGGCGGTGCCGGGCAGGAAGCAGCCGATATTGGGGTTTCCGTGGGTGCCAGCGCTAGTTGTGCCTCTCTGGAGCCCCACGGGAAGGAGGTGCGGGGCTGAGGGGGGACCTGCGGTAGTCCGGGTGTGTGGGAGGTGCTGGCCTGGTTTGGGGGACCTGCTGCTGGCTTGATCCGGGGCTGCAGCCCCCCGGCTGACTCCGCCGTGCCCCTCTCTCGCAGATCTGCAACTGGTTCATCAACGCCCGGCGGCGGCTGCTCCCGGACATGCTGCGCAAGGACGGCAAGGACCCGAACCAGTTCACCATCTCCCGCCGCGGGGGCAAAGCCGGCGACGTGGCCGTGCCGCGGGGCGCTGCCGCCGGCTCCGGGCTGCTCGTGGTGCCGCCCGCGGGCGCCTCCAAGGTGCTGTCCATGTCGGTGTGCCCGCAGGTACTGTGCCACCCGGCGCGGGCGCTGGCCGTGGTGAGCGCTCACAGCCCCGAGTGGGAGAAGCCGCCCGGGCCCGAGGCCGTGCCCAGGCCCGGCAGCACCCTGACCCTGCTGGCGCGGGCCGAGGCGGGCAGCCCCACACCCGGACTCTTCAACACGCCGCCCCCCACGCCCCCCGAGCTCTTCGGGGACGACTTCAGCAGCTTCCAGCTGCTGGTGGAGGTGGCCCTGCAGAAGGCGGCCGAGTTGGAGCGGCAGCGGCAAGGGGGGCAGCTCTCCCCGGCTGCCCACACCGACCCCCCCGGAGCCTCCAAATAACGTCGGGCCGGGCCCCGCAGGGTGCCCTTCTCGCGGGGGGCCCGACCCTCCTGGCTTCCGCCACATCCCCACAGCCCACCCCAGGAGCGGCTCCGGCCTCCCGGGGGCTCTGGTCTCTCTCGGCAGCCATGGCGGCAGAGGAAGGCCTGTCCCACCCCGCCATCCTCCCGCTGGGAGATGCCTTGACTGCCGAGGACGGTGCAGGGGCCCGCAGTGCCCAGCCCTCAGTGC
The DNA here is from genome assembly GCF_009819885.2 of Catharus ustulatus. Taxonomy (NCBI): domain Eukaryota; kingdom Metazoa; phylum Chordata; class Aves; order Passeriformes; family Turdidae; genus Catharus; species Catharus ustulatus. The sequence goes on from NC_046237.1 coordinate 14,657,166, forward strand.
TGGCACTGCCCTGTCCTGCCCGGAGCAGGCGCTGGAGCTCCCCTGGAAAACCTGCTGATTTCTTCCTCTCTTGCAGACGAGGGTCCAGCCAGCTCTGTTTCTTCGGGGAGACAAAGAGAACCTATTTTTTTAATGCCAGTGTCTATTTTAAGGACTGTGGGTGAAGAGCTTTGTCTCCCAAATTGCTGATCTTTTCCTCCCTCCCACCCTTCCCCCCTGGCCCCCCTTTTGTTTTTGAGGGGCCTTTCTGTTTCCCGGTGCTGGCCAGGGGCCCTGCCTTGCCCAGGCAAGGACAAAGGACAGATGAACTGAAAACATGGAGTCTGTGGCATTTTATCATGGAAAAAAATAGGACCTTCCTCTTCCTTTTTAGGTTGTTCTGGATGCTGCGAGTAGAAATCTATGGTGCTGTTTAGCAAGATTGTTTTGAAACATTTTCCCTTTAATTATGATTTATTATATGATGATTACCTTTTTGTTTTTTAAATCTATAAGCATTTCCACACCTTCCCCTTGCGTTCCCCTTGCGTTCAATGCTGATTGTGCACGCTTGTGCCGAGAGCAGTGAGCACGTGGCGAAGCCTAGGCAGAGCTAAGACTGTGAATTTTGTACTCAACTTAATTTCCTTTTTTATTTTATTTTTTTTTTCATAAAACCTTTGCAAAGAGACATGGTGCGGGCACGGCCGTGTGCGTCCTGCAAGTGCAGCGCGGGGTTCCTGGGGAGCAGCGCTGGGCAGGCGGAGGATGGAGATGTCCCTCGCTGTCCCCTCCCCTCCCAGGGTGGTTGTGCAGTGCTGGGGACCTCTAGTGACAAACTGGCGTGTGCTGGGAGCGGCCGGGCCTGGCAGGGTTTGGGGCTCTGGGACAGTTTTTGGGCTCTGTGGCAGCTCCTGGCTGGGTGTCACTTGCTGTCCCTGGGTGCTGTGCCGTGGTCAAGTGCCCTGTGGGATGTGAGTTAATGACTGTGCCCTGTCTAGAGGGCCACTAATCCCGCCGGTAATTAGCCAGATGAGTTGATGACTAGACAGGGTAAAGCCGCAGGACGGGGAGCTCTGCAGGGCTGGGGGAGAGCACTGGAGGGGATGGGGCTGGAAGGGAAAAGCACTGATTTGGGGGACTGGTGTGTTCCCACCCCCCATTTTTTCAGCGAGAAGGTGCCAGGGGACAGGGTGCTTGGGAAGGCTTCCCAATTAGCATCACCTTGGCAGGTGCCCTGTGCAGTGCTAGGGTAGCACTGGGGCAGGTGGGTGCCCATTGTGTGCATCTCGTCCAGCCTTCGTTTACCCTTTGTCTCCTTTCCAGGGAAAGTCCTCATTTTTGACTCCATCTTTCCCCTTGTCACCTCCCCTGGGGGAGGGAGAGGCTCTTTGGCCTCCTGCTCATCTTGCCCCTGTCAAACCGAAGTGGTTTTCTTCCCCCAGAGCCCCTGCCTGTGCCGGGGGCTGGTGCTACTGCCCTTGGGATGGACCAGAGAGTTGGGAGGGCAGGAGTTATTGGAATTAAATTTATGGAGAAATATCAAACTACTGTAAATATCTTGTTTGTTTTTCTATTGTCAAATAAAAGTTTTTTTTAGTTTTGCTTGTTATTTTTAAATACGAGCTGTCAGAGTGAACTGTGTCATTTGTGGGTGCCTTATTTGGTTCTCCAGCACCAGGAAAAACCCCTGGGCCATCCTTGAATAGTATCCAGGTGTCCCCACGCTCCATCAGCTGCTGGGGCTTTGTGCTTGGGGTGAGAGATGGGGGATGGGGCCAGGGCAAGGTCTGCCAGCCCAGCTCAGTGGTCTGCACTGTGACATAGGGTCACAGCTGGGGACACCACAGCTCTGGGTCACCAGGCAGCACCTTGGGGCTCCTGAGCTACACACAGGGACTTGTGCCTCCAGCAGGACCTGGGGACCCCAGGCAGGTCCGGCAGAGCCTCGGTGACCTGCTCCCACCACAAGAGCCCAGCAGCTACCGGGGCTCCAGTCACAGTGCTAAGGGACAGCATGGGCACACAGGCGTCACCCGGGGGTGGCACCACTCTGGCATCCCCACACCCCCCTCTATTGCCTCTCAGGGCAGCAGCTGGAGCTGGTGGTTCCGGGAGGGGTCCTCCATGGCACCCCCAGCCCTATCTCAGCCCTGGAACCTTCCAGGCCCTAGGCTCTGACCTGGGCACACAGAACAGCCTCATTAATGTAAAACTCTTGCATTTCCCAGAGTGGTTCAAGACCATTTAAGCACAGCCCCCTGCCATGGGCAGGGACACCTTACACTAGCCCAGGTTGCTCCAAGCCCAGTCCAACCTGGTCCTTGACTCTTCCAGGGGTGGGGCAGCCAGAGCTGCTCTGGACATCCTCTGCCAGAGCCTCCCCACCCTCACAGGGAGGAATTTCTTCCCAATATCCCATCTATCCGTATCTCTGTAAATGTGAAGCTGTTCCCATCCCTTGTCCCCAGTCCCTCTCCAGCTCTCCTGGAGCCCCTTTAGGCACGGGAAGGGACTCTGAGATCTCCCCGGAGCATTCCCTCTGCAGACTGAACACTCCCACCTCTCCCAGCCTTCCGTACTTCTCACTCCACTGCCAAACCTGCCCCAAAACTCCCCACGAGTGGGTGAGGGACCCCTTCCTAGCAGCTGCAACCCCCATGACTGGGGCGGGGCGCGCCCGGGCTGTGCCCAAAGCAGCGCAAGGAGCTGGGACCGCTGCGCATCCCGCGGCTCCGAGCTCCGCGCTTGGGGCCGGAGGTAGTGCCGGGACTGTGTCCTGAGATGGCCCCGGGAACAGGCGCTGTCCCTCTGTGCGGGGACCGGGCCATGGCCGGGCACAGCGAGCCGAGCCGGGGATTCCCGTGGATTCCCGGGAACGGGCACTGCGCGGCCAGGGCCGGGCCCGGGAAGCCGAGCAAAGAGCCGGGAGCGGCTCCTGGCACCGGGAGAGCGCAGGGCTGCAGCGCCCGGCCGAGACGGGGACAGGGACCAGGACTGGGAACCCGAACACGGACATGGACCCTGGATAGGGACACGGGACACAGACACGGACCAGGACCGGGAACCCGGACATGGACACAACACACAGGACACATAAGCGGGCATGGCACCCTCTCGCCCAGCCTGCCGGAGCTGGGCGAGGAGCACGAGGAGGCCACGCCCACCACCCCATAAGCCCCGCCCTCTCACGGCCATTCGCCGCAGCGGCACGTACTGGGCTGTGATTGGTTAATACGGCTCGGAAGTACTTTGACACACGGCCTCACTCCCCTGTAGCCAATGGGGGTGGCCATTTTGTTTCACCCGCCATCTTATGGCAGGGCGCAGCCATTTTGTTAAACGTCACGCCGCCCTGTGATTGGCAGGCAGCCATCTCGTGACACCACCATCGCCACGTGACCTCAGACCGCCTCGTGACTGGCTGCCCGGTCCTTTGGGATCAGAATAAACAGGTGGATACAAGGAGTGGGTATGAAATGATTTATAAAAGGGGTGTTAAATATCTAGGACAAATCTTCTCAGATTTATAAAAGGCGTTTTTAAGTACAGATAATGCATGTGTTACACATATTTATATGTGTATATAGATACAGAAGTATGTAACTCTACCTCTGTATTTGTATATGTGTTTTAATATATGTAGGTGAATTTAAAATATTGTATTAATTCTAAGATACAAAACCATATTAAATTAATGAATTTTTTACAGTTTTATAAATTCACTTACATGTTAAAATATATGCACACATATATACAAATCCATATTATGTCAGAACATAAATGTTACGAGCAAGCCCAGCCCAGGGTAGCATGGATCATTTCACCACTCCATGAGCAGTGGCTGGGAAGAGTAAATGATAAAAATAAATTAATTAACCGCCACATTTCTTTGGTGTTCCCCCTTTCTCTGCCAGAGATCCCTAAAGCCGCATCTTTACAATTGGCCCCAAAACCCAACAGTTCAACCCAACCATGTCTCTGCCCCCATGGAATCTTCAGGTTTGGGAAAGGACCTCTAAGAGGAGTCTCAGCTGCAGCCAAATCCCAATATGCCCACAGAGCCCCAGGTGCCACCTCCAGGGCCGGGGACTCTCCTGCCCTGGGCAGCCCTGCCCACGTTTTCCATGAAGGACTTTCCCCAAATAGCCAATGTAAACCTCCCGTGGAGCAACCTGAGGCTGCTTCCCCTTGTCCCCTGGGAGCAGAACCTGACCCCCACCTCCAGCCCAATCTGAACCGCAGCACAGCCAAGCTTTGGGAATTCTATGGCTGGGGGCAGAGACCTCTGAGAGCAGCACACAGGGACAGCCCCAGACAGCACACAACGGGCAGCAGGCAGAATCCAGGATTTCACTTTTATTTATTTTTTGCCTTCTGGATCACCAACTCTCACTGAAACCACTGGGATTCCCCCTCCACCCCCATGACAGTAGCACACAATCTCCCAACTTGTTCAAACGTGAAGAGGAAAAAAAAATTTAAAAAATCCCCAGCAAGATCCCTCAGGATGGGACAAAAACCTTCAGTGTGAGAGGGGGGCAAAGAATAAGGGGGTGGCAGCTCTGGCTCTGAGGAGCCAGACCAGAAAGGAGACCTACAAAGGGGAAAAAAAATGGGCTAAAAAATATTTAGCAATCCTTCCTCTACCCAGAGAGCAGGGAGATAAGGAAAAAATAGTCATCTGCTTACACACAGGGTATATATTTTTACACACACTTGGACACACATCAAGATATAGTACATGTAAAAATATATGCTATACATCTGCCCACCCCCGTGGCAGCGTGGGCAGGATCCGTGTGTAGGAATTACTATACAGGTACTACTAAGTGTATATGTGCATATGTACACCCCCTCCTCCTGGGCACACCAACCCCACAGCCCCGCTGCTGTAGCTCCTGTCTCCACTGGCCAGCCAAGGAAAACTGTGTGGGAACGGGAACAGGAGGGAAATCAAAGTGATGTGCCTCGTGCTCTGTGGTCCTTCAGCTCTGCTCCTGTGCCTGGAGATCCCAGCTCTCGGGATCCCCCGCTCCAGATTTATTGCACATTCTGCTTCTGGGATGCATTTCAACCCCACATTCCACAGCCCCAGCATCCTCTCCTTCCAACAAAGTGAGGATACGGCCCCCTGTGCCTGTCCTGCCACACCCCGACATCCCCATCCCAAGAACACCAAGGTCAGGAGGCTGCTGGCTGCAGGAGATGGGCAGCAGGAATGACACACCATGGGTGCTGTCTGCGGGGACAGTGGGATCTGGACACAGGAACCGAAACCATGCAAAGGGTGGAGGAACAGGAGCAGGAGGAGGGAAAAATAAAGGATGAGAAGGGCAGAACAGATCTCAGGAGGAGGAAGAACACAGCATGGCAAGTGCTCAAGGCTTCGTGTTTTCTTGTCCTCTTCTTGTAAACAAGCTAATAATTCTCATGAAATAGAACAAGTAAAAAGACTGAAGTTCCAAGTCGAGGGGCTGGAGTTCCCAGGAGTCTGTCCAGTCCATTCAGCAATACCACAGCTGGGGAGAAAACAAGGGGCATTTTTGATTTTTTTTTTTAATTTTTTTGTTTGTTTTTTTTTTTTTTTGCTAAAATCTTCATTACTTAAAGCTGAGAGAGAAAAAAGCCAACTCAGGAGCCCTTTTCAAGGATGGCTCATTGTCTCTAGACTGAATAAATCACACTAGTTTCCAGAGAACCTTTTTTTTTTCCATTTAATGACTTATAAAAGCTGCGGGCTGGCCGTGGCCAGGCTCAGAGGCGGGTCTGGGCCTCGGGAACATAGATCTCGATGCTGTCAGCGCTCTCGGTGGCCGAGTTCTGCCTCACGGACGCTGCGCGCTTGGCCGCCATCAGCCGCTTCCGCGCCTCCTGCCGCTGCTTGTCTGAGTCAGAGCCTTTGTCCCGGCTCAGCTGCGATTTGGACTTGGCCGGCTTCTTTGGCACTGGAGGGGGTGGTTTCTTCTCTTCCTTTAGGGAGACAGGAAGGAAAAAGCCAGACCTGATATAAATGTGCGCACCTGGGCACTGGCTTGGCCTTGCCACAGGGACTGGGATTATGCTGCCCCGCTTTCTACAAGAAGCCACTTTGCATTTCAGGGAGTCACAGAACGTCCTGAACAGGAATGGACCCACAGCAATCATGGCATCACAGAATGGTCTGGCTTGGAAGACCATCCAGTTCCACCCCTCTGCCATAGCAGTGACACCTTCTACTAGACCCTGCCCAACCTGGCCTTGGACATTTCCTGGGATGGGACTCCACCAACCAGAGGTAGATGATCCACAACCAGAATCATCAAGTCTAACCCTTGCACGGACACCTGCAGGGCACATAGTCCCTGGCTGTGGTGTCCAAAGGCTTCTGGAGCTTTGGCAGCCTTGTGGGGCTGTACCCAGTCCCTGGGGTGCCTGGGCAGTGCCCAGCACCCTCTGGGAAAACTTTTCCCTGATATCCAGCCTAACCCTCCCCTCCATGGTACAGGAAGTACCATGGGTCTTCTAGAGTGGTCCGGAGTTCAGATTGTTCAGCTGGTCTGGTTCAGCTGTAGCTCAGAGCACAGCACAGGGAACATGAAGACAACTGGATGCAGAACTGAAACATTTTAATAAGCCACCCTGCCCTGAGCCACAGTCCTCCCTACCCTGCCTGGAAGAGCCAGGACACCACCTCTCCTGCATTTTCCAAAGGTTCAAGTTGTTTTATACATTACTTGGGCACCAGAGATAGTTAAATCCATCCACACAGTGCTAGGAACACTTGAGGCCCCTGCACCACTGCTCACTACTCTGGGCTCTCTCCATTCAACACCTTTTCCCCTGGTACAAAACTCTTCCCACTGTTCCTAAAGAGGAATGGCCTTAGTGCCTTGCAAGGCTGTGAGATGACAAGTGCAGGATGGCAAAAGCCCTTGAGAGCAACTGTTTGCAGACAAAACCAGCTCAGGCACCCCAAATGTGTACAAGGTGTTCTGGCCACTCTCCAGTGCCCCTCACTCACCTTTTTCTCCGGTGTCTCTGCCAATTGCCAGCTATTAGCTTTGAGATGGTACAGCTCGTCAAACTTCATGCTGATGTCTTCAATGGACAGCTGGAGGAGATCCCAAAATCCAGCCAAGTCCTGGGCTGTGGGTCTGGGATTGGCATTAGGGTTCTAGAAGAGGAAGCATTAAAAACACCATTTCAGAAAGAACACACCCAGCAGAACACAGCACCTTCACCCCTTTTACATCCTGCCTGCAACCAAACCCAGTAAGAGCCCACAGGAGATGCCAGCTCTAAGCACGGACACACAAAGCCATGATTTACAGCCCAAATAATTTCTGCTCAGGAAGTAGGTCCTGACTGGAATCATCCTTACAGCAGAGTAATCCTGAACCAGACACCCAATGCTGGCACTAGCCCGACAGCAAGAACCTCCAACAGCAGGTGCCCAGCATGGCAATCAGACCAAAACCACTGGTTTCTTCCACAGAGACCCTGATTTCAGGGAAGGAAGTAATGGGAATGGATACACAGCTCTGATGCCTGGGTATGCAGCACTCCAAGGAGTCAAACTGAGCTGTCATGAGAAAAACTATTTTGCTACATTTCCACCCAAAACAACCTGACAGCATCAGTACTTTTCAGGTTGGGTTGAAAATTTTTATGTAGCTTAAGTTTCTTCCAAGAACACGATTTTTCCAGTTCCCAGACAGCTGAACCACCACCATGGGCCTTGGAAAGCATGGGATCAGATCCAAGCAGCTCACACAAAGCTCTGCTGGTGCTGCTGCTCAGCTGGGATCAGCACTTTCCCCTCTCCTGCTTCTCAAGTCTCTCCAAGATTATTTTACAGCTAAAGAGGAATTCACCTCTGAGGAAATTTGCAAAATCCATATTACCATAAAGATTGAGGGGAAAACTAAACCACAGATTCCATCAATCCCCATTAGCCCAGCTCAGCTCCAAGCAAGGGCAAACCACTGCACATTCCCTTTCAGAGATCAATTCCCAGTGACCTGAGGACAGTGTCACCAGCCAAACATGCAAAGGGAGCATGTGTGTGTGGTCAAGAGTAGACTTTTCAAACAGTCCCCCCTATCTGGCCCAGCCTCAGAGGTTTGCCTCAAAAAGCCCTTCAGAAGCAGGAGGCACCTCTGTGCTAACCCAGCCCTCCCCTGGTCTGGCACTGCAGGCTGTGGCTGTGCTGGCTTTGTTTTCACAGGACAGCAGCCTCTTAACACCTGACCAAGTCCTTGTAGTGCTGTTGAAAGAGAGGCATCATCTCACAGAAACCAGGAAAAAGAGATCCAGACTCACCAAGTTTTGTTCACAGAGGCCGTGGAATTGCTGGAACTTCTGTGACATTAGTAACTGTGCACTGCCCACTGCACTCAGGACTTTTCCTAAGACTGTGGGGGAAAAAAAAAAGGAAGAAAAAGATCTAAGTTGAACAGACTATTAGTTGTAGCACTAAGCTCCTGTGTTTCTGGAGCAAAGAAACACTGGAGTCATCAGAAAAGGAATTTCAGAGATCCTCAAGGCACCAACTGCTCTCAGGAACAAGAAGTTTTGAACTACATTTGTCTGCCATTGCTTCTTCTGGCAGGCCAAACACAGACTTGGCTGAGGATATTACAACATCCAAACTGGCAGAGAGCTCTTCAAACTGCCCTAGGCCCCTCAGAGGAGCCACCAGCATCGCCTCAGTGAGGTCTGCTGGTAGCTGCTTTGAGATGCCAGCCTGCTCTCCCAGCCCTGCACAGGGGAAAGGTGACAGGGGACCAGTCCCTAGCCTCTCTGTACCAGCAGAAATCATCACACAGGCCAAGGCTTTTAACACCCAGGACTTCATACTGCTCTCAATGGGTTTTCCAAGCAGCCTCTGGGCACGGACATGTTCCTCTGCTCATCAGAGGAAATACAGTCTGGGCATTTTCCTTCCAAAGGCAGGTTCAGAGCCCCACGTGCCTGCAGCTGCATCACCAACAGGGACCACCCCGAGTCCTGCCCCTGCTGTGCCCGAGCCTGCTTGGGAGATAGAATTTGGCTGGACAAGCACACCGTGGGCTCTCCCATCCACCAAGGCTGTGCTTACAGAATCAAACAGCCTGCTCCTGGCACTCACAGAACAATGCCATGCAGGTCTTGCTGTCTTTCCTTGCCACAGGTCAAGGCAGGCCAGCCCCGAGGCACGGAGATCCCTGGCACGGCCTCTTCCCCTGGCAGCCAGGGCAGCACCTCAAGGAATCCGCTTAGGGATTAGCTCCTGGAGCCCCAGCAGTGACAGTGAGCTAAAACTGAACCTCACCTTTGTTTCACCTTTCTCAGGTTTTAAAAACATCAAAACCAGGTTCCACACAAAGATTCTGCCCTTTGCAGCCTCATCACCCACTCCAGCCACTCTGTATGCACCAGAGGCACGATTACCACAAAAAGTCCAGGTTTTGCCAAGGCATTTGAAAATACCCCAAGCCCAGCTGGGACTGAACCCCATAAAATCAACAGGCCTTGTGATCCCTGTTCCATGCTTTTGCTGTAGCCAGCACAAATTCAGTGAGGCTTTCCCGTGTGAAGAAACCTCCTCCTCCTCTTTGCTATAAAGACAACTGAACTGAGCAAACAAACTCTGAAGTTTTATTCCATCTGCCCCACTGCCAGCTAAGCTTTCCCCTGCCTCTTTGAGAGTAATGGGTGAGCCCACAGCCTCCCTGAAAGCTTTTATCATTTAACCTTTAAGGTTAAATCCATTTAAGCTTTTAGCAGTTTTGAGTGGCCAGAAGCCACACAATCCCCTGTACATCTTTTATGCTGCATCACAGCATTACTTTGGACTCCATTTGCTACAGGTAGCTACATTACCCTTTCCAAGGAAAAAGCATTCCTTATCCCATCCTCATCTCCATGCTCTGGCTCTGTGGGCTGTCAGCAATTTCACAGAGCCCCAGAACGGTTTGAAGGGACCTCAGAGCTCATCCCATTCCATGGGCAGGGACACCTTCCACTAGACCAGGCTGCTCCAAGCCAGCCTTGGACACTCTCAGGGATGGGGCAGCCACAATTTACCTGTCCCAATACTGAGTCCCAACTCCTTCTTGAGGGAGGAGTTGCTGGGCTGCTGCCCACACCCACCTTCCTCAGAGAGATTGTTCTCTTTGGTCTCCTGGTCCATCTGGCGGCACCAGCCCTCCAGGCGCTCGGTCTCTGCCTGCAGCAGCTTCAGGAACCAGAATCCGTCCCGGCGGCAGGGCCCTGGCTGCGCTGGCTCCGACAGCGACGTGGAGGAGCTCTCAAGCCAGGGGTCAGGAGGTGGGAGAGAGGAAGGCTCCAGGGCCGGGTCGTTGTTTTCTCCATAGGAGAGGTTTCTCTTAATCTGTGAGGGCTTGGCTGGTTGCCTGGTGGAGGCATCAACACCAACAGAGTTGTTGTGCTGGGGGCACTCAGCGAGGCTTCTCTCAGATGATTTACAGCTGGAGTTATTGGGCTCCTGCGTGTCAGAGTCTGTGTCCTGTTTGGAGGACATGCTGCGAGAGTGGCTGTTTCTGCAGGGATCAAAAGCCATCGTTGAAAAGCAGAGCTCGGCCTGGCCGGCAGCAAAAATCCATGGCCACAGCAGAGCCTCCCCCTGCCCCTCCTCACACACAGACACACCGCACACGCAGACAGACAGAATTATAAGGTTGCTTGCTTACTGCAATCGGTCGTTCAGATGAGAGGGCTGATGCATGTCTGTAATTAAGGCTTGGCATTTTAATATTTTGTATTTAATTTTAAGCTCCCATTGATCTGGCTGTTAGAGAACAAGTGCTTTTTGCAGTGCCTGCATGCTGTGGAGGAAGAGCTCTCCGTGGGCCCCATTCAACACCACTCACTGGCACAAAGCACGGAAGAAGGCCTAAGCACAAGTGGGGAAGGCAAAATTTAAAGTAAAAGGGAACTGCACAAGTTGCATCTCACTTACCGCCACTCGTCCTCTACCTGTACCCCGATGGACTGGAATTTGGTGACTGGTGGAGGAGGCTCCTCTTTTGCCACTGGCTGAAGGCAGTCAACCTTATTGAACAAAAAAAAAAATACAGACAAAAACAGACACAAGAACTTGTGGCTGGAATCCACATTAGTAGACCAGGAGTGTGCACACAGAGCATGTTGACACCACACAGGAGGGCTGGCTAAGAACAGGCATGAGGCTACTGTGTCCTGCCAGGCTGCTGCCACCACCTGTGCCAGGAGCCCTGGGTTCTGCACGGCTGGGGCTGTGTCCCTGTGCCTGTGGCATCCCACACAGTCAGGGACCACAGCATCCGAGGGAGGACTGCGAGGTGACTGAAACTGATAGCAAAGCCTCTCTCCCCAGGATTGACACCTTCCATGGCCCTGGATAAGAGGGTTAGAAGGTTTTAGGAAAGAAATCCAGGTGACTTAAAAACCAGCTCAGAAAAGGAAAAGCAGAGGAAGGTAGTCAGCCTCTCCAGTGTGTTTCTGTCCCCTCGCTGCCCTTTCAGGTGTTCTGTTCCACCAGCCTTGCAGAGGCCTTCACTGTCACCTGTGCTGAGCTGGTCTTGCTGTAAAGCTGATGGAGAACTTGTTCAGCACACACAGAGCAGCTCACAGCTCAGATCCTGCACTTGTCGCTGGCCAAGTTCCCCTCTGCTGGTAACCAGCACTTGGGACAGAACCAGAGTTCACAGCCACCTGTAACTGAGAAAGCTGCCTGAGGAGGGTACAGCCCCAGAGGAGGGCACAGCCCCAGAGGATGCATTTTGCTGACTGAAGCACACATTTACACTACTCACTCTGTTCTCATTTCATTGTGTTATTGTCAGCTCATTTCCATCAATCCCCACAGTTAAATACTTCCAGCAAGGGAAGCACCAACCTGCTGGGAATGCCAGGCAGCAAGGAATTGCTCCCTCCTGCCCACAGGCCTGGCACCATTTGGCACTGCAGCAGCCCTTCCCACATGGACATCAAGCAGAAGGGTCCACCTCTCAGGGGAGAATTGTCCCTAGAACCATGATGGACAAAGAGTAGACTGATGGGAAGCAATACAGAGTACAGGGCACAGGCAGACGAGCAGCAAAAGGCTTCTTCAGAGGGATTCACTCAGTTAATATGGTCCCTCTATTCTAGAAAACATTTTAAATTTGTACTGAAAGAGCTTAGTCCTTTCTAGGCTGTTAAGGGGAAGTGCTGCTTTCCCTCACCCTGGGAAGACAGGCAGTTATTCTGACAAGGCACTGAGTGTCTCTTGCTATTCTAAGGGAGCTCAGATGCACACCCGGTCACAGAAAAGGCACATGCTAAATGGATAGGGCAAGGACATTCCCTGGGACAAAGGAGAACAAACTATTCCATACTTGTATTCCTATTGATGATAGCTTTCTTTTGGGGATATTCTCCACTTTAGGCTCTTCGTTAGTTAGAGTCCCTTTGTCACTTTTCAAAGTTGCATTTTTCTGAGGTAACTCTGGAGTGTCTCTGGCCGGAGTCACGACGCTGCCCCTGGTCACGCTGGGTGTCCTGGTGCTGTCCAAGCTGTCTGAGGAATTGCTGAGCCCTGACTGGCTGGTGACCTCACTCTTGTGGTCCTGGCTGTCCAGGTAGGTGTCCTGCGCTGACTCAGTGCTGCTCTGCACAGTGACAGAGATGAACGGCTTGGATGTGGTCCGAGGTGGGACGGGAGGTGGAGTCTTTTTATATGCCACTAGGCATGATGAACCTGCAGGGATGGAGGGGGAAGAAGGGAGAACGCACGAGACAGGTTGGAGGGAAAGAGATACAGTGGAAGAGAGAGAAAAAGCATGGTCAGTCACGACATCCAGAGGAGCCTCCGAGCAGCAGCTGGAGGCAGAGGTGCAGAACCAGCCCACAGGCAGCAGCTCACGCCGGGGACCCACACCCAAGCATAGGGGAAGCGAAGGCAGAGCCAGAGCTAGCTTGCAAAAGAAGTCAAAAGGAATACCATGTGGAAATCTGGAAATGGAGAAGAGAGATAGAAAAGTCTCCCAGGAATGCTATGGGGTTTGGCAGGTGTAAGCCTCCACGGTGGGGAAATATTCTTTGGCTAAGCCCTATGTTTTAATGTCCTAATACAGCCAAGTGTCTCAGTTCTTTGTCCCATCAGTTGACAAGTTTCAATGTCTGGATCAGGGTGATGGTTTTTCCTACAAAAATGGAAAGAAGCCATAAAATTTGTTAGATGTTGATGGCAGGAACACACATTTGAAGCCCCTGACAAGCCCAGCTGCTCCATGCCAGAGGAAAAGACATTGTCTGGATGCAACAATCCAAAAGTGGTGAGGCGACTTCTCCATGGCCCCAGATCCAAGTGGCAGCAAAGCTGGAGGAGATGTGTGCCCAGCAGTCTCAAAAAACACATAACCCACCCATAGGGACAGCTACACGGCTGGCCACACAAACCAGGACAGCAGCCACAGCCGCAACCCGCTCCTGTCTCCGGCTGGACAGGATGGAAATCCACCAGTGAAAATACATGTAAAATACCAGAAAAATCTACATGGATGCTGCAGCAGCCATATTTAGGTCTCAGTTCTGGCCAGGATATACAAGCCTCTGAGGCCACAGTCCCACTCCAGCTGCTGGTGCAGCCAGGACAGACTGCACTGAGCAGGGCATGGACAAACACACTGACCAGCCACCTTCCTACAAGCAACTGACCCCCTTGATCCCCCTTACCCCTGTACCCTTGGTCCTCCCCAAGTCACTAGACTTGGTTCCTCCATTAAGTCCTGTTCAATCCCAGACTGCTTTTTCCCTTGCACCCCCCAACACACCCCAGCCCTTGTTAACAGCCTCCTTAGTCCCAGAGATCTGGCAGTTACTCCCCATGCCACATCTGCCAGTTCAGAGCATCCCTGGGAGCCACATTCCCTGGGGGACAAATCACAGAGCTGCCCCATGAGCCTTACTAACAGTATGTGGACATACCTGCATTTACACATCCCACTATTTACCATATTAAGAGCTAAAGCTCCACTTCAAAGGAGGAACTAAAGGGGAGGGATTACAGAGGAGGAGATCTGTGTTTCCAGCAGCATTTCTGTGCCCAGAGATTGCTGATCAGCACACCACAATGGTGCTGATTGCCAGAGGAGAAGTGAGAGGCCTATGCAGGGCTGCCAACCCAGTATGCCTCTAGCCTGGATCTGCACAGGAGCTCAGAAAGCACCAAAAGCATCCCCAGTTCCCTCAGGCCACTACACCAAGTCCAGCACATACTCAGGCACGCTCTCCTGATGGCAGGAGAGCAGGAGACATCCCCCCACCCATCACTCTCTGACTTCCATTGGTGAGAGAGTGACCACAGTCCCCCCTGCCAGAGCTGCCTGACCGTGGAGCATCATTCACCAAAAAGCAATTCCTTGGCCCAAAACTCATCTCACACAGCCTCATCCCAGTAGGGCAGTGTAGTAGAAGCCTGATCAGAGTCATGGCAGAGGCACCCCTGGGCCAGCTGTGCCTACATCCCAAAACAACAGGTTACTCCTGTTTACTGCACTAGGCCCACAGTGGCCACTGACCAGGCAATCCAACTGGCAGAGGTGACAGCATGTCACATGTCCCTTCAGTTATAAATTTCTCCACATGCTCCCTCGTTCTTCTCCAGGGACAGTGCCCATGGTGCCCTGCTACCCACAGTCCCTGTGACACCGTCCCTGCTTGGAGCTGGACTGTGCCACAGCCCTTGGTGGGCCTTGGCTGGCACGGTCACCATGAGGTCAGCCCAGCTCCCCCAGTTGCCTGTGGAAACTGCCAGGACTGAGGAAAGGAAACTGATGGCTATTTGACATCCAACAGCCTAGCCAGGCAGAAGAAGGGAAGGGCACAGCAGCACAGAGCATCTGGGGAGGATCAGTGGTGTCCAGGGTCAGTAAGCCAGACCCAAAGACATTGTCCACTTACCAAGAGACAGAACGAACACTGTTTTTGCTGCTCTGGTAAAGGGGGAAACCACAGTGTCCCCTTGGCATGTTCCTGGGATCCCTTGGTGCCACCTGGCTTGGCTGAAGGGCAGCACAGGTTTTGTTGGAAGGGAAAGACCGAAGACCAACAAAACCCATCCCTGTTCATGTATCTGTGCTCAAAGTGTATATCCGAGCTACAAAAGTAAGTCTCTAAGAACCATAGTAAATGACAAACACAAAAGGATCAGGAGCTTTGAAGAACTAGGGATGCATTAGTTAGTGCAACTGCAAATTAACCCCACTGAAGCCCTTTACACAAACAGAAAACAGAACTTCTGACTGCCCAGCAAACTCAGACAGAACCATACCTTCTTAGAATGGGCTTCAAAAGCTGAAGTCAGAGCAAGCCCACCCAGAACAGTCTGTCCTTGGCCCTCAGCACAACGCTGAACTAAGGTTCAGTGCTTCCTGCATCTGTAGGAGGAGACAAATCTTGAGGAAGACAAGAACATCCCAGTGTTTCCATACGAGAAGCAGGCAGCATTCCCTCCTGGCTCTGAGGCCAATCCCACCAGTCGGGAGCATTCCAGTCGCTGACTTACCCCTCCAAAGGGCTACAGCTCAGCAGGCATGGATCTACTCTGGACTTGTTGAGGTACAGCCTTTTACATCTTAAGATCAGCTTGTGCTGCAACGGGAAACTACAATTCCTGCGGGCACTGGAGCAGGACCTCACTCTGCAGGACCATCAGCTCAGTTTGCAGAATAAAAAAAGGTGTGGAACAACAGGAGAACATAGAACTCGTGCTTAAGTTTCCAGTTTTGCAGCACTAGCCTCTTCCTGCTCACAGGTTCTTCCAAAGCTTATTTCAGCAAGCAGTTGGAACTCACAGTATGCTGTGGATGATTGATTTTGGGAGGGAGGATGTTTGTTTATAGTCTTTCTTCTGTAATTATTTTTAGAAAGCAGCATGTTTCCAAATTAGCACCTTGCACCTGCCCTCAGGGGCCTGGGCAATCCCCAAGGATGCAGCCCTGAATAGAGGAGCTGGCCACAGAACCTTATACCAGAGAGCCCTCTGGGCCCTCTAAAACTAGCTGGGCATGCTGAGATCCTCTCCCTCTCCTTCCAAAGGTGTTTGCTTTTTGGAAGCACTCTACTAAAAGTAGAGCAACAAGAGAATATGAAATCCAGCCCCTGTTCCCACCCCACCAGGCTGGTACTTGCTCAGTACCTGAGGATCACAGCCAAGGTATTTGGGGTCAGAATTGAGGACAATTCTCAAGTCTGAGAATTGCCCTCAAGTGTGTCTGGCCTCAAGAGCCAGTGGTCCATTGCTATTGCTGATTCAATATAGCCTGGTGACATTTCCAATCATTCCAGGAACCTCAGAGACCTACTCAAACCATCCTTATTTTTGTTAAATCACCTCAAAGGCCCTCAGCCACAGTCAGCTGTGGAGGCAAGTCCCCTTGCCCTCAAACATCAGGGTTGGCTGATATCCCAGTCCTGCTCCATGCATCCCCCTTTCCCCACAGGGAGGACTGGAGGAACAACCTCATTTCCTCACACATAAAAGCGGAATGTTCTGAAATAATCTCTCCTACAAGGCAAGCTCATTTGCCTTTTAAATAAAACAACCACAGAATAATCTTGCAGCAAATGGCATCACTGGCATTATCCCCTTGGAGATTCCAGCTGCAGGGCTTTGGGCTGGCCTTTGCCACAGGACCAGAAGGAGCTGCTTTGGGACGCAGCTTCCAATAGCAAAGGGAACTGTAACAGCTGCATTCCAAGCAACCTGACCTCTGATTTTCATCAGCTTGAGGAACACTCCAAGGTTGGAGCTGTAATGAAATGCAGGACGTTTTATTTGTAGAGAGTCCAAGAGAAAATGAGCCTCAGTGACAATTCATACCAAAGACAATATGGACACATCGATTTTATGGTTCACAATAATCACTTCCAACTTCATTTTTCTCCTTCTGCACACTGAAGGTCAAGATACTTGCACCAGTTAAGAGGCATTGCTGAGAAACCTATCGAAATTTTGTTGGTCAACAGGAAAATCATACAAGTCAGAAATCATAGAGGCTTGGGTTGGAGGGACCTAAAAGCTCATCTTTTTCCTACCCCTGCCATGGGCAGGGACACCTTCTACCAGACCAGGCTGCTCCAAGCCCCATCCAACCTGCCCTTGGACACTACCAGGGATGGGGCAGCCACAGCTTCTCTAGGCAACCTGCGTCAAAGCCTCCTCACCCTCATAGGGATGATTTTTTTCCTAATAGCTAATCGAAATCTCACCTCTTTAAAACAATTCCTGCTTGTCCTATCACTATGTGCACATGTGAAAAGTCATATGGTTCCCATATATTTCCATCTAGACACGATGGGAAATGCCTGTGAAGATGCCACCTCTTGCTCTAACAGAATGACTGTCTTTAGAGTGCTGTAGATTTAAAAGAAGTTTTATAGTAATTAAACAAAACAACTTCCAGAAAGTGAAGTCAAGTGACTGCATTTGTTCAGAGAGGTAGTTCATGGAAATGCTATAAATATCTCCAATCTCAGTATTTTCCCTTTGTAAATCTCAGTAACAGTGATGTTTGAAAAACTAAAAATCTCACCTTGACACTACACAGAGGTAAGAGACACGCATGGCAGGGCTGTGGGAGGCAGGGAAGGGCGCCAGGAAAGGGCTGTGGGCTCTCCTGCCAGTCCTCACTCCCAGCTGCAGGGCGACCCCAACAGCAGCAGCATCCTGGCACAAGCAGCTCCCCAGGGCACAGTCCAAACCGTTTGCCACCTCCATGGTAGTACCCAGGGAGCCCTGCAGAGTGCCCAGCCCAGAAGAGCCCTGAAACTCTCAGATAATCCCAAGGAACATAATGAGTGCTTCACCAGGTGATTCTGCTTGTCACAGAGCCCCTAAACAAGCCAGGCTGTGCTTGTGAGTCAGAGGACACAGAATTCCCCAGGAGCTCCTCCCAGGCAGCAGCACCAGGAAGAGTCCTCTCACCTGTTGTGACAGCCCAGCATAAACCCAGCCCAGACACCCAAATCACCCTGAGTACTTCTGAAGGAGGTCAGAGGAGAATTTCAAATTCTCCATCCTCAGCTTTCCGCCCCAGTATGGTTCAGGCAGAGCAGCAGTGCTTGGGCACAGCTGAAATGGCAGCTGGGACAAGGGGACCACTGCAGGCTTGTCACTTCTCCCACCATACAGGACAGACACTCAGGCCCTGGGCTCTGTGACACAGGACACACACAGAGGGGCTCTAGGCAGAAGCAGGAGCATGCCAGCACTGTCAGGGAGCACAGCAAAGGGCAGGAGGGTCTGCAGCAGGGACCAAGGAGAGGTGAGGGGCAGCAGGCTGGGGTCACATTCTGGCACTCCAAGGCAGGAGGGTCACTCCAACCACTGCACCTATTCCCACCAGCACTATAGATGAGCTGCCCTCACTCAGAATGACACCCAGTCACTTTTCCTGAACCATGGGAAGTGGCTATTTCCCCCTGAACAGCACCAATTCACTTGCTGGATACGCACAAAGAGGGGAGATGCTTTTCCTGAGTAGCACTGTTCCCACAGAGGCTCCTCTGGGAGCAGCCTCCATCCAGCCCCACACTGCAGCTCCCCATTGGCACAGACTGCATATCAGCATTTTGTTACACAAAGAAATCAGTTCTTAGTCTTAAGCCCTCCTCAAAGCCCTCCCTGAGCAGCCAGAGAGGCTGTCACAGCATTAACAGACCTGTGCCAATAGGTCTTTGCTGCCCAGCTGGGAGACACTTTCAAGTGCTGGTACAGTGAGCACACACAGTTGTGAGAGATTTGTTACCCATCGCTCCTGTTCAGGTCCAGCACACCCTGGCCACAGCACTCCGGTACACCCCAAAGACTCTGCTGGCAGGACAGTATTTTATCACCCATGTATCCATCTAGTATTTGGTGTTAGAGAAAAAGGGACAGCCCTGCTCTTGTCTGACCACTGCCAAGTACAGCATATTCCTGCGTATCCCTGAAATGAAGGAACTGGACATATCTGCGGAAAAAGGACCTCAAACTCAAGGGAGCGTCTCTCACATGTTGCAGTCAGCAGCAAATGCAGAAGCAAAGGCTCCTCCTGAACATCAGCTGTGTGTTTGTAGACTAACAGTAGAGTTCTCATCCAGAAACGCAGCAGAAAAATGTTCTGTACAACCATTTGTGTTCTCTGATCAGCTGTGACTGAGATGCAGCCCTGGGCACCTCAGAGCCACCACACTGGGTGTCCAGGGATGCCTGGGGCAGGCACAGGGGCACTCAGGGCTGCATAAGCCCCAGCAGCCAGTTCTAACCACAGACCCAGTCCCTGTACATTGGAGGAAACATTTAACCAGAGAAAGAAGGGCTGAGGGTTGTGAACTCTTCACATGAGGGACTTTGGCTTTTTCACTGTACCAGAAGTTCAAGCATCATGGAAATTCTCCAATTTGGAATTCCTGGGGACAGAAATCATAATAAGCACTGATACACTGAGAACTATTACACTGGGAAGGCAAGGCAGGTTGCTTTTTTTTCAAAAAAAACAAGCCACTTGTAGAAGGTCACAAATTTAGAGGCACGAAGCAACAGAAGACATGCCCCAAGAATGTTGGGGGTTAAAAATAGAGTACCTCACACTGCTGGCTCCTGACAGATCTGACCATCCCTCCTTTCAGCACAGCCTGCTGCAGAGTCAGCAGGGACACAGCAGATGCTGCAGGGGACGACAGCCGCAGGCACTCCCAAACCCAGCTGCAGCAGCTGACACTGGGGCTGCTGTGTGTGTTAGAGGAGACACTGATTTCTTTCCACCCTCCCCAAAGCGATTGTCAGGGGTTTTTAGGCGAGTTGAAGCCATGGTAAGCAGCTCCACCCTGCTCCAGCCAGACATCCAGCAAGTGTCCTTCTGTCCTGGGGCCTCAGACAGGTCTCCAACCCAGCCAGCACAGGGCAGCAGCCAAAAGGAGCACTCCCTGCCTCTCCCTGCCCCAGGGGTTAACTCATTAACAACCACCAAGACCCCCAAGCCAAATCATTCCACCACAAGAAGTCACTGACTGGGAAGAGAGAAGCCATCAGCCCGGTGCCAGAGGAGCAGAACTGCATCTCTGATGGGTGGAGTGGGGGTGCTGGGCTGATCCCCAGGGACAGAGTGCCTTGCCAGCTCACTGCCCATTTAGTGCTGGCACACACTTCTTCCACGGAGGGGCTGGGCTGAAGGGATGGCCCAGCAGTTCAGTGCTCCTCTGCTCTGTGCTGGGACCCAGGATGTGCTCAAAAACCCTCACTAATGAGGGGCTGATGCTTTTCACACCGAAGAGGTGAAGCTGCAAAGATAATGGGAGCCCAAGGTCACAGAGCCCTGGGATCTCTGATCAGACACACTCCTGGTGTATACTCAGCTCAGGACCCTGCACCAGGAGTCCCCATCAGCACCTGGACTGTCCTGCCAGGTGGGCACAAGAAAGTCACCCGTGATTCCTCTTGTTGCCAGATCCTGTCTGGTTCCTCTAGCACAGCCAGGGCTGCCAGAGGAGCTGAGAGCCCACCCAGGCAGGCTTGGAGCTTGATCCCTGTGGCCACACACAGCCCTTCCCCAGCCAGACCCCTAGACACAGGCACCCTGCAGCACAGGATGCTAAGCAGAGGCCATGGGAGAAGGGCCACTGGAATTCTGATCTCATGGCAGGTTTTGTAGGAGTAGAAAGCTCCAGGCAACAGAACCCTAACTGGGTTTTAAGGCCACACCATTTCTCCCTGCTGGTTTTGTGCAGAGAATGCAGAAATGGGGTCCCAGAGTGCTAAGGAGCCACCAAGTTGTGAGAGCCAGGACTTGCTGCATTAGCCAGCAGCCTGTTTGCTACACACTCCTCCTCCTCCTTTGAGGACCTCCTCAGTCACAGCTCCAGAGGGCTCTGACCCCAGCCGGAGCCATGGCAGGCACAGGGGGAGGGAGCAGGTCCCTGGCTGCAGCAGTGGGGATGCCAGGATGGAGGGGTTCAAACATTTCTGTTCACAGAGTAACTGGAACATGGCAATAGGGAACACGGAGAACCCACACTGCTGCTGCTGCCTCTACAGAAGGCAAGGAAGCCCTGCAAATACCCTGCCTACACATCTGCACAGAGCAGCCAGTTCTCTTCAGAGGGCCAGAAGCAAGGGGCTCAGCTCTGAATCATGTGTGCCACAGAGGATTTCTAGAGAGAGCAGGCACTTCCATCAGCCCCTGGCATTGGAACAGGTCACGTGGACTTTCCTGCAGCAAGTGGCAGGTAGGAGAACGCAGGACTGGAGAGACTGGAGCACACAGCACATCACAGAGCCTGCCCAGCAGCTCAGCACCTACCACTCCCAGGGCTCCAGAAAATACTAGGATCACTTCAGAACTACAGGGACCACAGCTTAGCTACCATGTATCAGCTAAAAGCTCCTCAGACAGTGCGACAAGCTGTGCTGAAAAGGGGCTGACACAACAAGAGTAGCAATCCTTTCTGCTGATGCACTGAAGCATCATCCTGATGCAGGGAACCTGGGCTGCAGCATCTCACCCAGATGTGGCAAATAAAGCTCAGGAGCAGCACGAGAAATCGCTAGACTCGACCCCACACACAGGTGGTCAGTGAAGCAGCACAACCACACAGTGCCCAGATCAGCTCTAACACCATCAGCTAGCATGTCAGAGCACAACAGGAGAGGGAAAACACAACTGAAGATATGTAGAGATTTGCATTCAAGTAAGTATTTCTCAGGAATGGCATTTATTGCAGGCAGGCCCTATCCCTCCTTGCTTTTAAACACTCACTGTGGCAGTCCCAAAATATCGATTCTGCTGCTCTGAGACTGCAGTGTCTGTCCTGCCAACTGCACCCTACAGCTTTGTGTCTGGGCTGGTTTGGGCCCTGCAGCCCTGAGTGTCTCTAGGAGAGAGGCATGGGACATGCCAGACCATGGGTAACAGGCAGAGAGGGGAAGGGAACTGGGTGCCACAGAATTCCTATCCCACAGCAGTGACCAGTCCCTGTGTCCCCCTCCATTTAACACTGCCCTTTCTGCAAGGTTTGCTCAGGGTTATCCAGCACAGACATGGAATAAGGGCACAAATATGAAGCAGACAGGAATTAGGCATTGCCACCAGGTCACAGGCTGCTCCCCTATCCTTCCTCCACACGGGATGTTATCTGGCTGCTCTGCAAAGCAGCTAACTGCAGGGAGGAAGGGATGCTTGGGGAGGAGACACATAAGGAATGATGGCAAATCCTCCATCACCCACCACTGCAGTCAATCCTAAGAGCACTGAGGGTACTAGCATTAATCATCCAAGTTTGGCATAATTAGGGAGATGTTTTTAGTTTTTCTCTAAGCTAGCAGTTTCTAGAATCTCCTGCAGAAATAAGTTCCACCAGCTAATGATGCACTGCATGAAATACCTTCTCCCTTCACCATCACTTTATTTCATGAACTACCACATAACTTGGAGGATGGCATATGTGGATGCTTTTAACTTGCTTCCCTGCCACTGCAGAAGTCCAGGGAATCTCAACACACCTCCTCAAAGTCACAGCCAGTCAAAATCCATATGGCCAGAAATGCCTGGAAACCATGGCAAACCAAATCTCTTACTGATGTCAGAGCTCAGCAGCTCCAGTGGGCTATTTTAGGTTATGTTGATTGCTGAAGCCCCAAATCCAGCCATTCCCAAGCATTCGCTCACGTCACAGGAGACAACATCTCAATTTCTCCACACACAGGCAGTGAGATGCACCTTGAGCATAACAGTAAGTGCAATAACTGACACTCAGAAAGGTGAGTGTGTCAGTTCAGCACGGTAGAACAGCACTGTGACTCTGTGGGACTCCTCACAACTCTCAAGCCAGGGACCTCCTCCCAGCCCACCAGGAATCACTTTGCCCAGGACTTTTTGACAGCTCCAGGAACAGGAACTGCTCCCCTACAGCAGAATCCCACCCAAAGCTTTGGGACAACCAAGCCCACAGCCTGGTTCATGGAAGGTTTTGCCAACACTACCCAGTTGTTGAGGTATTATTGGCACATTCCCATTCATGGACAGTCCTGCAAGCGGGGTGGAGGGGACATCATTTTAAGTGTGTCACTAAACACTGTTCACAGAAGAGCTGGCCAAGAGGGTGCTGAAAACACTGATGGCATCCAGCAGCTTGTCAGCACAGAGTGTGATAACAGGAACAGGTCTGTGCTGATGGCAGCAATTACTGAGGTCCCCAGCAAAAACGGGACTCCCAGGGAATTGCTCCATCTCTGAGAACACAAGCAACCAACAATTATGTAGCCCACCTAAAATTTTGAGAAATTGCCACTGTCACTGCAAACAAAACCCCCTCAACGTAAGAACTAATTTCTCCATCTCTTTGTTCAGCATCAGGATTTTTATCACAGTTTTCAGTTACTGTACCCCAAATTTTACCTGAAGCAGGCAATCTGCTACTCTCCCTTGCTCGTGGGAAGATATTCCGCTGTTTTAGGCAAGGGCAAGCATTTAGTGATGCCACCAGGAGCAGCAGAGGTGGTTTTCCCAGGACATTATGAAAAACCCTCCCCACACCCAGATGACGAGGGATTCTTTGTAAGCTGAAAACAAACCCCACCCTGTAGCCATAGGGCCAGGGAAAGCACATGTGTCAGCAGCTGAGGAGACAGCAGTGAACAGTCTCTGCAGCTGGGAGATGGGAAGGCATAAGGCTGGATTAATCTCACAGTGAAAAATTCCAGCCTTTAGTCAACACTCTTTCCACTTGGACAGTGGCTGTCAGGCAGCCAGCACCCAAGATTTACATCTTCAAAGCTACAATCATCAAGAAGTTTTAATAGCCAGATTCAACTGAAGCTATTTCCTCCCTTAAGTATGTACAAACCAAGATGTGGTAACATTATGCTAATACTGAAGAATCAAAGTCAAAATTGCTGGGAAACTTCTGTTGGCTGAGGCACAGGACAAGCTTTGCATGTTGGAGAAAGCTACTCCATATTCTATTTAATTGTTTAACATGGCATTATCCATAAGATTTAAAAAAAATAATCACATGAACAAACACAGAAAAGGCTGTAGCAGGCTGCTCCCTCTCCATTAGCATTAAATTTGACAGTGGTTCAGCTGCTGTAGTACAGTCTAGTCTGATCTGGAGAGGAAAGGAAGTCTTCAGACTCAAAGCAGGCAATTAAGCAAATATTCCAACCTTTTATTCCCTTTGGGTAGGGTGCTAGGAAGCTTTGGAAAGCTGTGCTCATTGCTTGGATCGCCGAGGGCTCCCACCTGAATTAACCCTGCAGAGCACAGAGCTTTACTCTCTGGTAACAGAGGCACACAGAGGAGCAGAGCCATGTGTCCCCAGTGCCACTGCTCACACTTCTCCCAGAGGCCAAGAATCCCCAGCTCTGATTCCCTAAGAATTTCAAGTATCATAGGCATTCCCTGAACAATGGATGCCCCAAGGGACGGGGTATCCAGAGCAAACCCAGCACTTTCTAGAATACTTCATTTCAGGAATCGAGCAGGCACTGACAAAAGAGCCGCTGTACAGCCCCAGCTCTGAAATCAAAGAACACAACAGATCCCAGATGTGCACTCAGAGCCTTCTCCAAGCTCATCTGAGGCTCCAGTATCAGTGACCGACAAAGCTTCCAGCCACCACCGTGTCTTCATCTTCACAGCTTTGGTCTGCTTTTCCTGCAGGCTCCAAAACACCACATTTCTGGTTCACAGGTCCAAAGAGTCCCCATAAGCTTTCAAGTTCAGAGCCCAGACCACCATTTAGCCACAAGTATGGGTAGCAGGTTTGCATTCAGGGGTGCAGTACCTGTTTGCCCACACACCCAGCCCCTCCAGCCTGCAGAACCTGCCATGAAGGTATTCCAAGGATCTGAGACTTAACTAGGAAAATGACACAAGGGAGAGGTCAGAACACAGCTCTATTCACCACATCTAGTGAGTAGACTCAGTTTTAGGTCACAGAGCTGAAGGCACTAGCTTAGTCATGCTGTTCCCATGGTACTGGGACCTACTCCCTTCTGTCCCGTTGTCTGGAATTCAGAATGTGACAATGACTCCCTGGCCTTCCAAGGAGGGTTATCAGTAAACTCCAGCCTCCATCAACAGCACTGAATGTCACCAGAGCATTCCCTGCTGGTTTCAGGAACCTGCTTACTGTAGAACAGACCATTTTACTCCCTTGGAAGCAGTGTGCTGAAAGACTTCCTGGTTTCATTTCCCACCTTGCTTATATTTATTCCTGTTTCCAAATGAGTGATCTCCTCCCCCTCCACTCCTTTCAACTTAGCAGTTGCATAACTCCAGCTACAAAATCAAAACCATTCACATCACGTTCAGAAATCTTAGGGTATTTTGCAGGATATTCCAAAAAGCTTCCTCCCAAGACTTCACCTGTAAATGCCAAGTACCAACCAGCAGGTGAAGCAGAGGCATTTTGGCTTCTCCTGACCTGTAGCTCGGCATTGGCAGAGGGTAAAAGGCACCTTCACTTGGTCTCCCAGAGCCTGCTGGAAAACACACCAGCTCAGCTATTCCATAGCTCTAAACAGATCATGAGCAGCCTTGAAAGAAGCCTATCCGCAATGCTCCCTCTTCCTGCTCACCTTCAGTTCTCCCTCCCAGCACACTCCAGGTGTTCTCAGGCACCTGTACCTACAGCAGGCACCACAAGGAGTTCTGGGGCTCTTAGGAATGCAAAGACCCTGCTCCAAAGAAGTACGTTTGTCAGTTTTAAAGTGACCTAACCAGGAAGCATGGTGAGGCCATGGCAAAAACGTGAAATCTGCTGGACTCAGTCTAACAGAAAACACCAGTCCAAGTGATGCTCCAGATAGGAGTTAATGGGGCTTTGGCTACAGGTCTTCAGAGTTCCAACCCTGCCCGAGAGCTGTGTGCCAGCCTTTGAATGCACTCTGAGGTTCAGCAGGTTCTCAATGCTCTCCCCATGTCCATACTCATCCCTTCCCTTGCTCCCAGCCCAAGACCCAGTGCTGGGGCAGCTGCTACAGCTCCATAGCACATAGGGCAAGTTCTTCCTGCAAGGGCAGATGGGCTCCTCACCCAAACAAGGCCAAAATGGTTTTAGAGAGAACCAGCTCAAGATTTCTAAAACCTGAGTGCTGACATACCAAGGAAAAGATGGTGCTACCAGTTCTCCAGGAAAAATCCCATCTCTACACTTCTCTGAAAATCCCAGCCAAACCGTGAAGATTGCCCGAAGACTGGAGTTATTCCTGCACTTGGCCATTTCCCCACACTTGGCCTGGGAACAATTTTAGACTTGGAATGCATTACTGCATTCAAGCAGCCACTCCTTGTCTTGCCAGTTGTCCAACCCCCAGACCAGCTGGAGGATGAAATTCCTAGGAACAGCAGAATGCCAATCTTTGGATGCAGGGCTATCCAGGGCAGTCACCAGTTCGATCTCTGCTGTGCTCAGCTCAAAGGCATTGCTCAGAACAGCTCCTGTGGCCCCCCAGGACAGACTGACCGTGTCAGCTACTTGGGGTGAGTCCAGCAAGCACTTTCACCTGAAGTGGCCTCGTAAAACAAGAACCACCAGCCAAAAATAACCCAACAGCGAGCGCCGACACAGCCCCAGAGCAGCACTGAGCTTGTGGCACACAAAGGTGGGAGCAAGGAGCAGGTCTCCAACTATCTGCTCAAGGGGTTTGTTTGCCAGAAGGAATCCTCCCTCAGACTATGGCAAAATACAGCAGAACATGGTGCCACCATGGGGGCACATGGTTGGGAAGGACAGAAAGACACTGCTCTTGTCACTCCAGGGTGAAGCACAGAGCATATCCAGGCACAGACCCTCAGCACATGCAGTCGTCCCAGTGTCACCTGTACAGTGTCACCCTGTACTATGCACTTGGGATCACTTCTGATGTCTGTGACACTACACTGGGAAACAAACTTACCCAATCCCACTGCTACACTTTCCTGTAAAGCACTTTCAAGTAATCACTGGTGGTGTTTATGTAGCAGAGGCCCAGTTTCAGAGGAAGAGTTGCCCAGTCAAGTGGCTTGGATCTGGGCCGTGTCAGAAGCCGAGACAGACACTGACTGAAGATGAAGGTCAGTGGAACAGGATGATTCCACCAGACAACTCCTCCATAGGGCTCTGGCAGCCAAGCAGGATCAACACAGCGAACTTGCTGTCAGCAAGAGACTGATCCAGCAGGGAGAAGTCCAGTCCAGTGTTGGAAACAGAGAGGGATTAAGCTCCCACTGCAGCCCAGGTTATTGGAGACCTGCAGATCATACTACAGGAATAACTGTCCTACTCAGTGCACCTAAAAAAAGTTTGCTCTCAATTCTGTCCCTGTATGATAGAGAAAAAATGTCTTTTATCCTCCAACATCCTTTCCAAGGCCAAAAGCAGCCACAAATGCTTTTGAAGATAAATTAATAGTAAACTGCAGGAGGCAAAGAGGTGGGACAACAACAAACAAGAACCTTTAATTTTCATGTGTCACTTCTCTTGTTTCCAATGGCACAATGCTGCTGAAGAGCTGGCAGATGCTGGACCCTAGTCCAACAGGGTTGGGGCACCCCAGGAACACACAGGGCCCAAAGCACTGCTGCCCAGCAGCCATTCCCCCACAGGGCCCACACACTGCTGCAGGGTGGGGCTCCACCTGCTCCAGGAGCATCCCAAACCCACTGCAGGTGCCAGCTGCTTTGGGATTAGCCTCCTGTGGCCTCTCAGGAAGGCAGAGCAGCTTCCCACAGTGCCCATTCTCCACATGCTATGGCTGGTGCCTCCAGCAGCACCATCACACCAACAACGAATCTTGTTCTCAGGGGTGCTTCTATTCCTGTCCCAGACATGCAGCAGACAAGATTCATACCCACAAGCCCAAGGCTTGAGATGGGGAACACAGCTTTGCATTTAAACATCCATAAAAAAATCCCAAACCAACAACCCCCTTTTAGCAAGGAATTCAATTCTATTCTTTTAGCTGTAATCATGACACATAGCCCAGCTGAGGAAACAGAACAGCAACACATTATTTTGGATACTGCTTTGTAAACAGATGCGTGGCCAGTTATCTAATTGTGGAAACATAGACATGAGTAGGCTCGAAGAGAGCAACAGAGCACTTGCAGGGTTATTTCACTGCAAGCTCACAGCAATTTGCATCATCCCCATCAGGAAATTTCCATGGAACTGCAATGTCAGCACTTTTGCTACAACACACCTGGGAGAATCTGCGAGGTGCCACCTCCCTTGGGTACCACAAGATTATCCCCTCCTACTCTGGCCACTCACAGACACAACCACGAAGACAGTTAGAGAAGGTATTTCCTCAGCTAATTGCTAATTACATTAATTGACAAGACATCTGACTCAGCTGCTCTAGAGCCTGGTGGAAGCTGGGCCTCCTTCTCCCTGTAGCAGGAATGCCTTATCTGTGGGGAGAGGGTGTAACAGCAGTGAGTCACCTCTCAGATCCAGCAGGCCAGCCCTGGGACACAGTTGATGCCAGCACAGCCCCCTGACTGCAGGAGGATGTGCCTGCCCTGGCAGCTCACAGCAGGCAGGCAGTGCTGGCAGTGCTCCAGCACCACAGGTGCTCTGCACAAGGTAACACAGCTAGCACTCCTGTGATGGGATCCATGGACAGAGGACAGCAGTCACAACTGCTGAGCTCAAAGGAAGAATAGAAGAGTGGCCCAGGATGAGGCTGGCACAACACAGAACACAAAACTGTGCCTGCTCTCTGCACTGGCACATGCATGTCACATCCACAGGGACAGCAGCTGGCTTGGGAACAGCAGAGCCCAGGCCCTTTTCCTCCCACCTTCTCCTGAACCCCCTCAGAGTTGCTCACACCCAGGTGCCAAATTTTTTCAAGGTCTGGAACCCAAGCATATTCCAATTTAAAATACAAATATTAGTATTGTGTTAAATACCAGCTGGCCAGAAAGCCAGGGGGACATCCCAAATCCAGCACCCTCCCAGGCTGCTGTCTGGCAGAACACATGCCTGGTACAACAGGGTCTCCCCCAGGACTATTCAGCTGGAGTCTTTCAGAAGTGCTCCCTGTTCAGAATTCAGGGACAGTTCAATGCTATGGCAGTGCTGAAGGAAACATCTTGATACAACTATAATGGGGGTTTTGGGTAAGCTGGTAAATTTTCCACAGGAGCACCAGTGCATGCCAGTTCTGCAGGCACAGATGTGCACACAGCATTTCAGTGAGTGGCCAAGAATGGACTGGGAGGCTGAGTACCCCTTCTAAACTAAAAGCACCCTGGAATTTCTCTTACAGACTTCAGTCTGAGCTCTTTGCTCACTTCTGCCATGATTTTGTAGCATGAACATGATTTAGTGGAAATTTTAACTGAGTATGAATTCATACGATCTCTGGAAGCCTCGCCTTAGCAGGCTGCCTGTTCTTCCCTCAGTTCCATCTCAGGAACTGACTCTCAATACATGTAGCACTCTGAACACAGAGGAAAGCACAACAGCACTTCCTAAAGTTAGAGATGGGCTCCCATGAGCAAATGATCCTGCAGTTCCTTATCCAAGCTGTTATCAGAGGAATAATGCTCTCAAGAATCCAAGCAGAGAATTGCTTTATGGTTTAATTCAGCAGTTCCTGCCAGAATGAACCACTGTGCTTAAGGCTTTGGTTCCTGTACACCAAAAGAGTTTCAAAAACCTTAAGTTATTTGACATTTAGATTTCCCACATACAACGTACATTCTCTGTAAGGATCAGAACAATCCTTAGTTAATGTTAGGTGTAAGAGCAATAAAGTGCAAAGAGCAATGTCATTGAATAGTAATTGCTTCTGCAGTGTGAAAGCTCCCAGTCTGGCAAAGCAGGTTTCAGTCAGACTTTGTCCTGCCATGTCCCACTGGCATCTGGAGTGTGCAGCCCCTGGACAGAGGGGTGTTCACCTGTTGGCTCCCTGAAGGTACCAGGGAACAAGAAGAAAAACTGAGCAAACCAGAAGGCACAACCTGAAACTCTGGAGAGCAAGCACACTTCAAAAATTCCCAAACCACTACTAAGTGTAGGTTTCCCTACATTAAGATGACCCATAGCTATCCCCTTTCCTGCCAGTGAGCACTGTAGGGATCGCTGTGCTCACCAAGGTGAGCAACAAGCACCTGCTGCCCCTGAAGACCAGAAACACAACCACAACAGCAGCACACACCGTAAAGTAGCTGCACTCTGAGGAGAAGGTCCAGAGTGGGAATCACACCACTTGAAGAGTCATTTCCCATATGTTTGAGAACATGGGCCCAGATTTTCATGCTCTGGTGCCTAACAGGATACCAGGTAGCAGTTCAGATGTATTAAGCACTCTGTTTTATCAATACTAGAAAAATCAGACCCCCCAGACAGAAACTCCTCACTAAGGAAACTCACCTGCTGGTCTTATCAGTAAGTTCACCATAAACTCAGCTATTTTATTTATAAATCCCATCTGCAAGAGGAAAAAGGAGTTCTACCTTCAGTTTTTAGTTACTGGAATATGCAGAAACTGTGTAGAAACCGAGAGCTCCCATATGCACAAGTTCCACTGCAGAACATGCAGAGCTCCCCCTTCAGAAGCTCCCTTCTGGACTAGTTCCTTCCTACATTTCTGGCTGTAGCTACTTGAAAACCCCAACTCTGACCTTCACCACTTAGAGATGGAGGAAAACAACAACCAAGAGCTCAGAACTGCAGTCAGTGCTTCCCAGCAAGAGAACTCCACTGGCAGCCTTCTGAGCCTGTGCACTGGACCTCAACGTGTTACACAAGGCCAACTCCAAATCCAGGTAGCCATACAGGTCTGGCAGGAATCAGCTGTGGTACAGATGGATGGCACAGAGAACCTCAGCACTAGAGGCCAATAAACAGCACCATCACCCCTTCAAATAAATAAATCTATTGGTAATCTGAAGCCAAGTGCACAGAGGGAACATGCAGAACAGGTGAGCTCAGGTGTGCCCACAGCACAGCATACACAGGTATTCCCAAACCAGCACAGACAGTCTGCTCCTGAATACATTCCCTCTCCAGGAAAACCTCCAAGGACTTGCAAAACCCAGGCATGGGCTTAAGCATGGGTTACGGTCTCTGGAGAATCCCAGAAAGATCTGGGCTGGAAGGGACCTTAAAGATCATCCAGTGCCACCCCCCTGCCACAGGCAGCAACACTTTCCACTAGCCCAGGCTGCCCTGCCTCTGTGGCCAGGTGTGCAGGCTTTCCAGCTTACCAGCCATTCCCAGCTTTTTGGCAATCCCGTCAAGAAGATTAAGTCAGCCTGAAGAGAGTTAAATTGTCAGCTCAGCTTTCAGCACCAGGAGCACAGAGGTGTCTGACAGCACCGCCAGCTGTGCTTCCCTCCAAGCTCCAAAGTTTCTCACAGTGTTGCACAACACACAGTGCAGCAAGTCTGCCTAAAATATGCAAATATTACCAACACAAGTGATTCACAGCCCTGAAGTTTGTCACTGGCTGGACAAGATCTTTAAGACTGAAAGCAACCACGTGCCACCCTTGCCCACTCTTGTGCTCGCCCCACATCAGTACACAGTTCAGTGAGTATAAAGAGCTCAGGCACAGCTATCACTGAGGTATTTTCCTTCGGCGGAGGGTTTAGAAAAGCACAGACAATACAAAGAGCAAATGCACTTCCCTCCAAAGCATCAGGAAGGACTCTGTCTTTGGCCACTCACTGACCAAGAGGTAAAGAGACACCAAGGGAAAAATCCTGCTCTGTGTGGCAGCTTGCTCAGATGGGAACCTGAGGCTTCCACACATTCAGCAACTTCACTTTTCTACTCATCTGCCAGCTCTGCAGCCTCTCCTTCTGTTTGCTTTGAGCACAAATCCATGTTCCCTAACCTCCATCTCCGGGTGATGCTTGCAGGAGCCATTACTTGCATATGAGTATACAAGGCCATGGCTGCAATAGGATCAGGCAGCTCTGGTTTCACAGCCTTTATCAGAGATCACACACAACAATCTGATGCCTGCTGCAAGCCAGGACCTGGAGACAAGCAACCTGTTGACTTGTAATCTGAACAAGCACTCAGTGTCACAACCCTGAACCAGCTCCTGCTGCAAGAATGCTGGAAACTTCAGCGCTGGGAAGATGCCCAGAGAGACTCATAGCAATTTTCCCTACTTTATCTTTCAGGGAGGAACATAATTTCCTTGTATCTTGTATATTTTTCAGTTATTCTATAAAATTTATCAGTGTCCACTCGCGCTTCCCTTTTAAGTCTTGACACTGCTACCTATAGGCAACCATCTTCTACAATGGACATCTTTTAAAACTTGTTTGAATACAAGTCTGAAGTTCAGAGTACTCAGCAGAATACCACATTAATTTGCAGAATATATTAGGTTTTATGCTTTTGTTCCCATCCTCAAGCACTCAGCCTGCCTTGGTTGGCACCTCAGGTTTTCTTTCTTTTCCTTTTTCAGAGGCCAACTGAGGGGCTTGAGGAACCTGCAGGTCCTGAGGGAAGAGGTTTGGCACACGGGAAAGGACATCACTCAATGCATTTGCAAGGGTAAAACACTCACACTGCAGCCCAGGGGGGTCTGTGCAGCCCTGCAAGGGGGGAAGTAAGTAAATCATCTTCTAGGGCTCAAATCTGGGGGATAAGAAACTCCACACAGTCTTATTCTGAGAGAATAAACCATTTCACAGGGACTTGCTCATGTAATAAAGGAATTGGATGAGGTTAACTGTTTAGACAAGCCCGTAAGTAAGGACAGAAGGACTAGTTTCCTTCCAGAAAGCTTCACAGCCTTTAATGGAAATCTCCAAATTATTGGGAATTAGTTGTTTTGCTATATGAAGGGAACCTTCATTGCACCCCTTCCCATGGATGTAGTTCTCAACAAACATTGAAAATGGGAAACATGCCACAATATAGCTAAACCTACAAACCATGCACACTTTGTAGGTAAGCTTTTAACTCCTTTCCTGAACAACCTCTGTCTGTGCATTGCAGCCATAAACAGTGTCACTCCCAGACCCTCATGCAGTTTTCTCCTCTACAGTAACCAGTGTGCTGGAAGTCAGAGTCAAGCAGCCTTGAATGGCCTTGCAGCCACCAGGACAGATGTGACCAGTGTCAGGAGGGAATGAAAATATGACCCACCCTCTGCTTTTTTAAAGCAATGCTGGTTAAAAAGCAGATTTTAGCATCTTTAACCAGACAACAGCTACTTTAAAAACAGCAGCACTATAAATTAACATGATTCAAATGCAACTGGCCTTTCACCTATTTTTCCTCTAAACAGGACACGTATCAAATGTTTCAAGGGAACAGACAAGGTGAAAAAAACCTTGCTCTTCATGCTAAGAGCTGTTGTAGCCTTTCATCCTGAAGACCCAATGGCCCAGAAGGGGAAAAAAAAAAAAAAAAAAAATCTGTCAGCAGAACTGCTGGAAGACAGTTTTGATCTTTTCAGGAAAACAGTAAAAAATTTCACACTTGAAAAAGCCAACTTGCTGGAGTTTCCACATTACACCAAGTTTTGTCCTTTTAGCCTCAATGCAAGGTTGCTTAAAGCAAAGCTCAAGAGAGCTAATGTACTTGCCAAGGAAGTGTCAACCCCGAGAGCTGCCACCTCAGAGCAGTGCCAGCCAAACTGCACAGGTGCCATGCACAGGTCCCTGCTGAGCAGTGGGACCAAAACACAGCCTAGGAGAGCACCCTGATCTCACTCAGGGACACCTCACAAACAGGGGAAATCTGCACGTCCATCCCCCAACATCAAACATTACAAACAGAACAGTTACAGGTAACAAGCTTCTGTGATGGGTATGACAAAGCCCTCTATCAAAAACAAGAAATAACTGGAAAGCATCAGCTCCCTGCTTGCCAGGCTGGCCCTGACACCACTCTGCCTCCCATTAATCAGGAGGAAGATAGTTAATATTTGAGTAGGCTATTACAGCTTAAGGCAGAGGATGCGGGACACTGTGTCACGCTCTCAACTAGATTCCTTACAAAAAAATTAAACCAAGATAAAGCTGAAGACAAATGCACAGCAAAGGCTATACAGGGCAGAATACATCCTCATAGTGTTCTGGTGACAAACCATGGTATTTCAGGAAACAGGAAGCTCCCATTGTTTTGGCAGAATAGAATTAAGCCATGAAATAAAGCAAATTCTCTGCTACATCCCTGCCTCTGCTGAGCTCACACAGATCATGTTGGCTCTTCTGGTCTCATCACCCAGCTCACCCCACTAGGTGCTTTCCACAGAGGAAACAGGTGTCCCAGAAGTGCTGGAAAGGCAGGAGGCCCCAAAACAGCTCTTCCAACTTACTCCCTGGTGAAACACTGATGTCAGGACTAATGTCCTGACTAATGTCAGGAGCTGAAAAAGCTTGTTATCCCCCAGCCCAGGAACACCAAGCCTGGCACTGTGCCCAGTATGTGACCCAGTGGGTGCCTGGGTTTTTAGAACCACAAGCATTTGCCAACAGGGCTCGAGTGCAGCAGCACAGCAACTGCTGCACATCTGGGGCTTCCTGGCATTAATTTAAGAGAGCTCAATAACACACGAGGAGATGGAGACAGTTTTGAGAAGGAGGGTATACGAGATTTTTGTCTGCCACCACCACTCCAGTAACAGCCTTAACATCACAGCTGTAATTCAGGCTCATTTCAAAGTTCCATATATTGCCTAAAGTCTATTGAACTGTTCTGCTTTCTGCTCCACCTATTGATTACTGGGGTGGACGGGGTGAGGGGCAACAAGAGCAACTGCCTGCCAGCCACTTTTCAGTGATGCACATCTCCTGATATCATGACTGTCTCCATGGTGACACAGCAACACAACTGAATTGAAACAGGAGGAAGCCAATTAGAACAAGAAAGCTCTTTTGTGGTTGGAACCATAGTAATTAGCAGAAATAAGAGAAGCCATTATAAAAAAGACATTGTTGTAACAATAAAAAGCTTGCTTGGTGAACCCCAAATCATATATATATATATATATATACATACAATCCCTTCTAGACTGGAAAACCCATGATATCACTAGCTGCATTCCCAGTGCCACAGAACACTGAGCACAGCCTGGATCCGAGATACCACTTTTCATCTCCCCTCATGTTGAGCTCTCCTCTCCACTGGAGCCTGCTCACATGCTTAGGAGGCTCCTCAGCCCTTGAGCTCAAGCAGAGCCCCAAGCTGAGGTGCCTTTCAGCCTGCCACAATTAGCACACACGTGTGCAGGGGCACACACAAAAGAAACCAACCTCAGGCTGCCAATCCACAGCGACTGACGCCAGCTAAGGCTCCATCTTCAGGGATGAAGCACAGTCACGGTTTGGAATGGATGATATGAACAAGATCTGTACCCTCTAAATATCTACACTGTTTTGTTTTCAATCTCCAAATGAAAGGAGCAATCTCAGCCAGAGCTAGTAACACTATGACAGTCCCAAATCTGACTCCCTACCTTATGCTGGAGGTTGATCAGGAGGCAATTGCTGCAGTCCCAGAGATGAGGTAGCTGCTCTATTGCTCCAGGGTGGCCAGAGGCAATAAACACACAGCTCTAGGAATTCCCAGGGAGAGCAGCTGCTTGGAGTGTTCCACAGTCAGGCTCTCAGCCTGAGGCACCTCCAACTCTGGCCATCCATTCAGCCCATTAAATACCAGTGACGTGTTGTACATTCACCATATTTTTCTTTTCTCAATCAAGCCTAAAAGCTGCAGCAGGTGGGGAAAAGCTGAGCACAAACTTCCAAGAAAGAAAGCTTGAAGGTGTGAGGCACAGTACAAAGTCAGGGCACCTGAGGCAAGAAGAGCAGCAACCAACACAGCCACTGGAACATGGCAACTCTGCACACACTGAAGGTTAAACCTCCACAGGTAACGCTGCTTCCCACAGCTCCTGGGAGTAGCCCTGTTGTGCTCCTCTCCTGCAATTCCATGGGAAAGTGAGACATTCAATGCTGGCAGGCCAGGCAGAGCACACAGGTCCCTGGTAGTGGCACACTCATGGCATGTGGAGGTAGGGCAGCAATCTGCTTGGCAGCTGGTCTGTGACAAGAAGCACAGCTGCCCAAAACTGAGTCACCTTAGAAGAAGGCAAAAAAAAGATGCTGAAAAGCATGACACCATATGAATTAGGATAAATTAGATTTAACAGGTGCCCTCAAAACCCTCTACAGAAGCATTTTTCAGACATAACCATTCAAGTGAGAGTCTTTGTACACAACCCTTGTACCAGACGCTGTATCTGTCAGGTGAGGTTATTGCACATGCAGCAGTAGAACTTGAGGTAAGGCACAAACAGTGACTGGGGTTCTTGTTGGGGTTCAACATTAAAAATGAACCATCCTGCGGTGCATGCCTCAGGGGAGGGACTTCCTCAAGCCCCTGCCACCTCTGAACACAGCTGGTTGAAAGGGGAAACACCTTTTGGCACATGCCTTCTGCAGAGCTGCACCTGAGTCACTCCAATTTCCAAATGGTGGAGATCAACCCTTCAGAAGGTTTGTGTTCATTTTTTAGTATATTCTGGATTCTGTGTTCCTGCTTTCCCAGCTCATTCACCCGGATTTGCAATCACATACACCTGCTGCCTGCACACACACACCATCACCCACACCAAGAGTATGTTTGCTAACAGAGCAACAACTAGCACAGAGCAGAAAACATGATTTTCTGTGTGAACCAGGCCTTGCAGCAGTAGAAAAAGCCATTAGCTACAGAAGGGAAAGAAACAGGCAGAGGCAGAAATAAAGGCTTTGGAAATAACCAGCCTCTAAAAAGTTATTTTTAGATCTGCCTCCCCCAACACCCAAGATACTTGGAGCCGTTGAAAAAAATAAATCAAAGGTAAGCGCACAAATAGCACTGCCAGGAGAAAGCAGGCAGTGCTTCAAAGTTACTGCTGCCACCAGCAGTGATGGCTGACCTGGTTCTGCTCCATTTGGGAGAGCCTCGTTAGCCTGGCCTCTGCTTTGCTGTGTTACAGGAGCTCAGGGCATCCAACCCACAAGTGCTGGGCACTGCAGGATGCTGCCAGCCGGGCATTGCTGTCTGGGACTGAGCACAGCCTGCATGGGGGAAAGGACAGGCAGTCCATCCCCTCTGCATGGGGGAAAGGACAGGCAGTCCATCCCCTCTGGACAGCACACTGCTGTCACACAATCAATTAGGCTGGAAAAGCCCTCTGAGACTAAATCCAATCTGTGATCGAATACCACCTCGTCAACTAAAACACGGCTGAGGCCACATTCAGTCTTTCCTTAAACACCTCTACGGATGGTGATTTCACTACTGCCCTGGGCAGCTCATTCCAGTGCTTGACTACCCTTCCTGTGAAGAAATTCCCCCCAATGTCCAACTTGAACTCCCCTGGTACAGCTGAAACTGAGCCCTTACCTCTCCTCCTGTCCCTTGTTTCCTGGGAGCAGATCCCTCCCTTCCCCCCCCGGTTGCTCCCTCCCGTCAGAGTTGTGGAGAGTCAGAAAGTGCCAACCGAGTCCCTCTGCTCCTCCAGGTGGTCCCATTCCCTTCCCTGGACGGGGGCTGTGTCCCTGCACACTGACAGGGCACAGAGCGCTCTCGGAGCGGGAGTCGGAGCTGGCGCAGCACAGGCCGGCCGGGTCCGGCGGCTCCCCGGGCCTCGCGCACCGCGGGCAGCCCCGCACGGCAGCGGCCCGGCCCGGCCCGGCCCCGCTCACCTCGCCCTACGGCCCGGCCGCAAAGCGCGGCAGCCGCAAAGCGCGCCCGGGGCCGGGCAGGAGCCGCCCCCAGCACCGGGACCCCCGGCCCTGCTCCGCCCGAGCCCACCCCGCCCGCTCCCGCTCGACCCCCGCAGCGGCACACTACACGCCCTGTGCCGTTTGTGCAGCCGTGCGAAATCCACTCTGAGCACGTCTCGCTAGCAAGCGCTGGGCATCTTCCAGCTGCAGCGCATGGCTCCCGCTGTCACACAATCACTGAATCACTTCGGCTGGAAAACACCTCTGAGACCACCGAGTCCAATCTGTGACCTATCCTCGCCTTGTCACCGGCCCAGAGCACTGAATGCCACCTCCAGTCCTTCCTTGGACACCTCCAGGGAAGGGGACTCCACCACCTCCCTGGCAGGCCTTCCAGTGTCTGACCACCCTTTCCGTGAAGAAATTTGTCCTAACGTCCAACCTGAACAGCTTAAGGACAATGTCTTCTCATCCTGCTGTTGATCCTCGGTTCCTGCCCTGCTGCCCTGAGGATGCCACTGAAGACACTCTCCCTTTTATCTCTTACCACTGCACATTTCATCAGTCCTGATGCACTACAAACAGGAATTAAAGCATCACACAGATGGACACCCAAAACACAGGGATCCTTCTGGCCAGGGCCCACACTGGGCCCTGGTGGGTCTGAGGGAACATTTGACTGTCAGACCTGCGCGTTCACCAAACCCTCACCCGGCTGTGACAGCTGACAGGGAGCAGCATTCACAGCAGCAGCCATCTGGACACGGTGACAGTAGCCACAGCTCCATCCAGGCCTTTTGTCTGCCTTCCCAAAGCCCTGATTCCCCCAGTGAGGTTGGCTCAGTGTTTCACTTGTGTGAGAACAACTCCTGGGAGGGAGCAGGGCATGGAGGGCTGCTCAGGCAGCGTCCTCTCAGCACTCATTTCCAGCAGGCCTCTCAATGGAGCAGCAATGAAAGTTAACGTGTGGCACCACACCGCTGATAGTGCAACAGGAGGGAGATTGCAGGATGACAGCAACCCTGACACTGAACTTGTGCCAAGCATAAAGCACAACAGCAGCAGCACCGTGGCCAAGGCAACAGGCTGCTAGTGAGCAGAGTTCTGCTTCCCAGCATCCAGGATTCCCTGCTCAAGGCCTGGCACTTGGCACGCTGCAAACCTAAGCATCACTGAAACCAAATCCTTTGGAAATAAAGTAGCTGCTTTGTCCAGAACCAGGAGCTCAGGAGGTGCAAGGATTGTGCAACACCCTTGTACTTCCAAGGAATCAGACCAAACACTGGTTCAGGCACTGGGAGAAGTTCTCCATCTCCATTGCACCAGTACCCATCTCCCCAAAGCCACCTTCTCCCCTGAAAAGTTCCAGCCCAGGCTGTACAAGGCTGGGCATTACAGCAGTCCTGCACTGCCAGGGAGCTTGCTGTGCTCAGAGCAGCAGTGCTGAGAGGCCAGAATTCCCAGTCTGGGCCTGATGCTGGAGCAGCAGCTCGGACTGGCAGCACTGGCAGCTGCTCAACAGAGCGCACCAAAGCCTGGAAGAGCTCCTGCCCAGAAATGTTGTAACTCGGGACCTCATGTTTGGGACACGCTGGGGGACTGAAAAAGCCTCAGGGTTCAAACAAGGGAAAGGAGGGTTCCCAACAAAACAGCCACCCCAGTGACCTGAGAGCCCTGCCACAGCGTGCTGGCTCACAACCTGTCCTGCACACACTGTGCTCCACAGAGCAGCACTGTGACCAGGCTGGCAGCCAGGCACGCACACAGCTCCTAACTAGGGCCTTCAGGAGGGTCCAGGCTCTCCCTCGGGGACAATTCCACAGCAGCCTTTCAGACACTTCCTCTGGCTTCAGATACAGGCAGCTGGCTTATGTGTAAGGCCCAAGAGGGATGCAGCATCCACACTTTTAAGTTCCAAATTTTAGCTTCCAGTTCAATGCAGCTGTAACTATGCCCACACTGGGTAGGAAGTTTAGGCTTTGAGATCCCTCCTGCACACAGCAAATGCCTGGCTGGGCCCTGTTAAGGTAGATCTCAACCACTCCCAGAATAGAAACAAAACAAGACAAATAATACTTAGAAGTTTGACTAATCTTATGAAAACAACTTGTAATAAAAATTCCCTTTTATGAACACTTAAACAGCTTTCAACAAACATCAGCTTGCACTAAGACAGCACATCAGTAGAAAGGCATAAGCAACTTCTCATCTCCACTTTAATTCCAGCTCTGACAGACCTGCAGCACAGGTAAGAATTTACCTTTGAAACATTCACCACTCAAGTTTCTTGGTCAAACTTCAAACTGGAGAGAGACAAAACAGCAGCTTAAGCTTTGATCTCTTGGAACTAGGTTCAGAGATGATCACTGCAGTGAAACCTGGATGTCTTAACAAAGAGCACTAAATGGGATACACAAGATTGACTGTCAACACATCCTTGATGTAAATACTAGTGCTAAGGTTTAGAACTTACGCACATTCACTGTTTCCTTTTTGAGCACTGCTGCCTGATGCACCAAGCTACAGGCTGGCTCAGGTGAGTCCTCTTAGAGATTGGTTTCATGTTCTTTGTGTTCCCAGAGAAACTTCACTCCCGAGACCCTGCAGAGCAGTGGGGATAACCCAGTTCTTGCATGCACTGTCTGCTCAGGTGATGCTGCAGCACCTGTATGGGCATCAAGCACCCTGCCTGTGTCCTAGTAAGTGCAGTGCCCATCTGCCTTTACTGGCAATTCACACTGTAAGACTAAGCTCAGCACCAAGGAGGGAAGGAGGAGAGAATCAGAACTCAGCTGTCATCCTAGATGTACAGAAATTTGGGAAGAGGCCTGGCAGTGCCTAACCCACAGCCCTGTCCTTTACAGAAATTGAGCAGTCCTCAGTCCTGAGGGACCATTAACTCCCCCAGCAATGATTGTCACCTTCTGTGACAGCAGCCTAGCAGCCCACACTGAGCTGCCCTGCACTGGGACTGCCCTACCTAATGCTGCCCATTTAATTAGAGACCAGACTCATGTGGGCAGATGGATCTGAGCATTTAACTCACTGTTTTCAGTGAAAATGACAATTTTTCACAATAGTGCCTTTTGCATTCACCAGTCAGATCCTGGCAGAGCAGAAGTGAAGCTCAGGACTTCAGCCATGGGGCTGTTGTTTCCTCTTACTTCTCCAAGGGACAGAAGGTTGGTACTTAATGCACCGATCTGCACCAAAGGGCCAGCAATTAATTAATTCTGCAAGACAAATTGAAGTGGACAGAATTTCTAAATATTTTCTTCTCTCCTAAACTGGCCCATCTGCAAATAATTTAACTTATGCTCATTAAAAGGCAGCTTGTGTCAAACCCTGGTGTCATTCTGCACCCCACTTCTCTCCAGGTAGAAGACTGGGAGAGAAGGGAAAGAAACTCATTTTTCCATGAGCTCTTCTGGAGAGACCTGAATTCACCATTCCCAACTCCAGCCCTCACAGAACTTTATCCAACAGCCTGGACTCTAATCGCCTTTCATAGCAAACAGCAATCATACTTAGCACCACTCCCCTCCCTTTTAAATCTGCTCTGATAGAAAACACACTGACAACTTTTCATGGCAGAAATTAAAGTGGATTTTTCTTGAACAAGGCCACCCGCCTGCACAGCTTTAATCCTTCCAACTCACATATGTCCCTGTAACTTGCACTGTTCTGAATCCAATTATGCCTCCTCAATCCATTAAAAAATATTTCAGGCAGGTTGCACAGAGCAAGAGTATCAGCTGAACAGGCACAACCAAGCCCTGTTGCACCATGGCTCTGTAGGCTTTCCTCTCCAGGTGTGCGCCAAGTAAGTTATGAGAAAAATTAAAGTATCACAGTGACTTTCACACAGTCGAGTGACTAGTTCACTCCAGACTATCCCAGTCTGGGCTCAAACAACAAGAAAATCCATACAGGAGACAACAACTGACACACAGCTATTTGTAAATGTTTGGCTGTCATTAGTTACCCATTAAAAGCTTTTAAAGTTCTCTTTCTCTGGCAGCACCCACAGCTAGGAACACACTCACGGAGCAGCAGGTCTCCCATGCATCAGGCTGAGCAGCAGAATAACCTTGAGCTGAGCAGTTAGAAGTATCCACAAATCCAAACTGCACACACAGATCAAGCACCCAACGACTGACACAGAGCTGTGAACAAAACAAGCTGACAACGCACCCTGGGACACCAGCTACGTTTCCACACAGGGACCTGTGTGGGGCTCCCAGCACACTGTGCTTTGTCAGATCCCATTAGGTTCTACAGACGGACAATCCACGTTTCACAGAAACCAAGTTCTTCCATTATCATCTTTGCTGCCCAGGGTCTGCTTATCCTTTCCAGACTGGCACAGTGCAGAGCAGTCCACATTCCAGCACTTTCAGGGCCACACTGCAGTTCCTGGGGCCCTCAGCTGCACCCCAAAGCTACACTGCCATGACAGAAGCAGCGAGTTAAATGCAAAACCAGCATGTGGCAGTTCAGCATTTGCACCTTAAACATGAATTTTTAGGTTTTCCACACCTGCCAACCACAGACAAATTCTGCAGATAACCCTCCTCTGAATATCTGGGTACAGACACACGTCAATACTTATCTGAAAGCCAAACAGACTGACTTTGATCAATAGTTACACTTTTCTCCATGCCTTCAAGAACATGTAACTTCACAGCACCAAATGCCTGTTGGAAGAGTAATTACCAGCAAAGTAATTTGGACCCTCTGGAGTCAAGTCTGCCAACTAACACGACTTGGCAATCTGGCTTGTTATCATCCCACATGATTGGAATTTATTTTAGGATTCAATGCCACATGCTGTGGGCTTTTTTTTCCCCTTTTCCTCCCCCAAGTGACAAGCTACAGCCTAGGATTCAGAGGTCCTAATTCCATTCCCATCTTAAAGACATTTCCTGCACACCCTGGGGTCAAGGTCTTTGCAGAGTAAGTAATATTAGCCTGACCAACATCATCCTGCAAGCAATACTCCTTTTTGAGCCTCTCAATCAAGAATGGAGTGAAAATTAAGAGTTATATTTACTGACTGCTCACAATGAGCCGTAACATCCCCATCCTCCTGCAAGGCACACCGAAGCAGGGTTGCACCTGCGGTTAAATCCCGAGGGATTCTGCCTCAACTCCTGCACAGGGCGGGCGGCTCAAGGCTGGGCTGCCACACCAGGTACGTTCAGCCGGAACCTGTTCTCCCAGGCTAAAACCAGAGACTTTTCAGAGCCAGCTCTGGCCGGGAGGTGCCAGCTCGCTGCGCTGCGAAATGTCAGCCTTCAGCTCCGTGCCTCGCCCAGACAATTCCCTTTTCTTCTCCAGGGGAAGAAGAATCCGAACGCCTCCCCAAAGAAAGGGCCCGTGTCCCCCTGCGGGGAAGGCATTTTCAGTGAAGCGCCGCTTCCCTCCCGGCGGCACCCAGGGACTCCTCAAGCGCCTGAAGCACCGTGCCGGGCACCGGCCTGACTGCGCGCGGCACCGGGGGACGGGTACAGCGGGGCGGCACCGGGGCAGCGCCCACCCCGCCCGAGCCCGGCTCCTCGCGGCGCAGGCGGCATGCGGGGGAGGACGAGGAGGATGGAGCGGCCCCCACAGCCCAACCCGGCCCGGAGCCGAGCGGGGCGGCCCCGGCGCTCCCACGGAGGCCCGGGACGCGCGTGGGAAGCGGAAGGGGCGGCGGGCCCGGCAAGCGGCGGAGCAGCGGCAGCAGCGAGGAAGGGA
This sequence comes from Catharus ustulatus, assembly GCF_009819885.2. Lineage (NCBI taxonomy): Eukaryota > Metazoa > Chordata > Aves > Passeriformes > Turdidae > Catharus > Catharus ustulatus. Next base: position 14,700,557 of record NC_046237.1, read on the forward strand.
GGGAAGGAGGGAGGGGGCGGCACCCCGCCCGCAGCCATGCAGGGCCCGGCTCGGCCCCCCTCTCGCGCGGTCACTCACATTGCCTGAGGAGCTCCAGACACAAAGCCATGGGAGACACAAAGAGGGGCGGAGGGGACCGGAGAGACGGGGGGGCGCGGGGCGAGGGCGCTCGGCCCGGCCTGGGTCCCGCGGAGGGGAGGAAGAGGAGGACGAGCCGCCGGCGGGGCCGCTCGCGGTCCGGGGCCGCTCCGGCTGCTCGTGCGGCCGCCGCTGGAGAAGGGAGGAGACGCCCGGAGACGCCCGGAGCCGCCACCGCACTCACCGCGCCCGCCCGCCGCTCCGGCCGCGCGACCGGGCGGGGCCGCGCATTAAACGGCCGCCCCGCCCCGGGACCGCCCCGAGCCGGGCACGACACCGCCCCGAGCCCAGCCCCGCCCCGCCGCGTCCCACGGCCGCGCGGGTCCCTCCGCCCCGCCGGACCCTCGGCACCCCCGGCACTGCCGGGAGGAGACGCGGGTGACGGCAGCCGCTCCCTCACCGCTGCTGCCGCGGGGGGAGCCGAGCGCTGCTGAACAAAGCGGGCGCCGCTCCCACCCCACGCGGGAGCTTTGTCTCCTTATCGCGGCAGCCGCGGTGACATCTTCCCCACGCGGCAGCGATGCCACCCACGCGCAAACGTGGGTTTGGCTGAAAGAGTCCTCCCGTTCCCCCCGCTCCACCCCAGGGCGCCGTGGGATCCCCGTGGGCGGCCGGGGCAGGGGCGCAGCGCTACCGCCACGCACCTCCTGCAGCATCGCCGAGAGGAACCCTTCGGTGCAGAGTGAAACACATGGGAAAGGAACAAATGGGACGAGAAGGTTTCCCTCGTGGGTGTTTTCCCCTGGTCCCAGATTTGCTGGTGTTCTGCCCCGCTGGGCACGGGGAGAGGGAGCGGAGCCTTAGCGGGTGCAAGCGGTGTGTTGCTTCCCCTGGGGCTGATAGAGGATAGAGGTGCGGAGGGGAGCAGGGCTGGCACCGCGTGCGGGCTGCGGGAAGAACCTGCTGGGCAGAACCACCCACAGAGCACCCACAACCACGCTGGGTGCTGCAGGACCATCCAGCTCTATCCCTCAGATCCTGCGCCGACACACGGAGCTGAGCACAAAGCTCCCATGGACTGGGGCTGGGGACAGCTCTGCGAGGCCGGAGTCACTCTGTGTGGTGAGCAGGGAGTGCCCGCCCGCCCAGCGCGGCGGGGCACTGCTGGTAATCGGCCCGGGGTGTGCGAGCAGCGGTGTTGCCGCGTGGCCCCTGCCAGCAGAACGTGTGCGGCCTCTTGCTGCTACCATCACTCGATGCTGCGATTTATTGATGGCTCGCTGCGCTCCCAGCACTCGGAGAAGGGCTGGTCTGCAGCAAGGAGCGATCAAAGCACCGTGGGAAACAGCGCGCTGAGCTCGAGCGCTGCCGGCTCCGCAGGCAGGACTAAGCCGCCGCCCTCGGCATTCAGCGACTGAATCGCTGCAGATTTGCTGCTTCTGCTCTTGGAAGCAGCAGCACAATGGGGCTGAAGGAGGATTTGGTCACAGAGTCAGCCCTGAGTCTTGGGACCCTCAGCATAGGGCCTCCGCTGCCTAGCAAGGAAAAAAGGACACTTGTTCTCAGTTCAGGGTCCTCCAGGTAGATCTGAACTGCCAATCTCCTCCTGAACCCTCAGAAATATCCAGGTTGTGGCTCAGTAGATGGAAAAGATAATAGGAAAGCGTGAAGGGGAAGAAAAGCAACCCAAACTGAGACATACACCAAGAAACCCTCATTTGCCTGCACTGTCTGACATCCTAAAAATGCTCCAGGCTGTTTGCAGAGCCTCACTCAACCCCACCCAGCCCTGCTCTCCTGGCACTTGTGCGTCTGTCTCAGCTAAGGCTGTCGTTGGCTGCTGCGGGGCTGCCCCAGTGATGGCACGAGCCCTGTGGCCACCTGGAGCCGCAGAGGGGCTGAGCATCACCGACACTGGGGACACAAGTGGACATACCTGTGACTATCTGGTGTCAGGGCAGCTCTGTGTTCACCTGGGTCACAAGAATGGCCAGCATGTGGGGATGCCACCAGGCTCCTTGGCCTGACAAGAGACCTCAGGTGTCTGTGTAGCTGGCACATTGCCTTCCAGCAAGCATGGACTCCTGGCGCTGCCCTCCCAGAGGCTCTGAGCGAGCTGAGGCACTCCTTGGTGCTTTGGCTTCTCTCCCATGAGGACAGCACCAATTCCCTTTCCTGCTATCAAAGCTGATAAAAGCAAGCAACAAGAAAGACTTGTCCATATCAGCAAAGGGAAATGCTGGCAGCTGTCTTTGTTTCTACTCCTTTGTAGATGGTCCCTGCTGGGAGAAGGCAGGCTCAGCCAGGACCTTGGAGCCACACTCACCTCCCCGGTGTCTGCTTGTGCCAGCACAGCATCACACAGTGTGGCTGCAGCTTTCCCCTTCCTAGGGACCGGGGCATTTCTGTGGGCTCAAACCCACTGCAGCTGGTTTTGTGTGCCAGACATGTGCCTGCAGCAGGCAGCGAGCTCACAGCCTGGGTGCTGCCCATGGGAGTGCTGAAATCTGGTAGCAAAGAACACAGGCACATAAAGACAAAGATGGTTTGGGTTTGGGGGTGGAGCCCAGAGCAGGGCTGTGGCCATGGCACGGCTTCCTGGGGAAAAGGGAGCGCTGGCTGGGCACAGGGCGGTGGTGGAGTTTCCATAATAACAATGGAAAGATCAGAGGTGAAAAACGAACAGGCAAATGCAGACAGAAGCAGCTGTCATGAATTTCTTTTTGTCCCACAGACACATGAATACATCACAGAATGTGTGTATGTGCCCTTTTTTCCTCTGCAAACACTGATGGAGCATGCAACAGAAATCTTTCCCTGGCACACACATACACACACACGCTCTCCCTCTAATCCCTTTCCTGCCTGTATGTCAGAGAAAGCTATTTCTGGAACATGAAATCTAGGTCAAAAAGAAGGAGAAAATCTGAAGGGAATGATAACAGTCCCTCCCGAAGGCCGTGTGGGGTCAGCTCAGGCCGAAGGAATTAGGAGGGGCTGCAGTGCTGCTTCACCCCTGGCTGAGCGATGGTTCCTGGCCTGGTGTGAGCTCCCTATGCCTTTCCACTGCTGCTGCTTCCCCACAGGGGAGAGAAGGCCATGACAGCCAAGAGAACCGCAACAGAAATTGCCTGCCTACACAGACACCAGGATCACAGTACACAGAGGAGGAGAAGGAGGAGGAAGATACACGACTTTCCCTGAAGCCACACGACTTTCTCAGAAGCTGTGGAAACTCGTCCCACAGTGAGCCAGCCCTTTGGGAGTGTGCCAGCACAATGAGGGGTGCAGGTACTTTGTTCTTCCTCCTAAGCACAACCCTGCTGCCCCTGCAAGAGCATTAGTGCCAGGGGACCATGCTGTCACCTGCCTTCTCCCAGGGCAGGGCAGGGTCCCCAGAACAGCCATGGGCCCAGAAGCCAACTCTCTAATTTAGTTAAAAACAGGGAAAAAAAAAGGTATACAAAGAAGACAGGAAGCAGGTGGGACACAGAGGGCAGCTGTTCTGTCCCAGCCTTTGGGAGTATCTCTCCCAGGCAGTGCACTCCTGCCCAGCCTTGGCAGAGTTCTGGTATATTGATGGGCACAAGGTGCAGCCCTGGCCTCCCTGCAAGAGATGGACACAGGATAAGGAGCTGGACACCTGAGCTTTGTCTGAACAGGCTGCTGAATCCTAGGGCAGGATACTCTGAGCAAGGGTGGTGTTACCAGATGGTACAAGAACTGGGAAGAGCTCGAGTTGAAACTGGCTTGGTGTGAGCTTTCCCTGCTGTATTTGCTTGCTCACCTCTGTTTTCCTGTTCTCCCCTGGACATCAAATATTCCGTTCTGTGTTGCAAGCAGTCTATTAAACAAGCAATTCCCAGAGCTGCCTCTAATAAGCAGAAGCCGAGGCTGGGGAGCCCTTTGTGGTGCTCAGGAGTCAGCGCGGCTGTCACTGCACGCCTGGCAATTAGAGGAATAGGTTCCACTGGGGCTTTTGAGTCTCTGCTGTGCAAGGCACAAAGCTTTGTTTAAGGCTGATCAAGGGCAGTTCATCATCTGTCTCGCTGGCTATCAAATGGGAGCTAATTGCCTTGTAATGTGCCGGTGACACAGGCATTAGTGGGAGGAACTGGCGTGGCAGGGGTGTGACAGATGTCAGGGCTCTCCCCCGTGCTCCCCACATACCCCGCATGGAGCTCGCTGCCCCCCCCCCGCCCTCTGACAGTGCCTGAATCCCTATGCTTTAGCATCCAACCCCCACATGGCCCTCAAGGAGCAAGAAGCCTATGTTGGCCCCAGAACTGCTGTTGCTGGTGCCTGCTTAGGATGTGTCCCTATACAGACAATAGCATGGTGGTCCCCACTCCTCTGGGCTGGTGCACAGATGCTGGAGGAATCCCTGGGAAGTGTCTGGGTGAGGACTTTTAATGGTGTCATCCCAGAGCCCTGCATAGAGCAGAGGCCATGAGTGACCATTACACCTGCAGGTGACAGTGCACCCTGTCACTTTTCCATCTGTGTCCAGGCTGATGCCACCTGCTGCTCGGGAGGCCCCTCTCCTACACCACCAGCTACTTAAGAGTCTTAGGGATGTGCAGCAAAGGCCCCAGGGGTGCTGGCTGACAGCAGCTGAACATGAGCCAGGTGTGCCCAGGTGGGCAAGAGGCCAAGGGCACCTGGCCTGAACCAGCTATGGTGTGGCAGAATCAGGGCAGTGAGTGTCCCCTGTGCTGGGCACTGCTGAGGCACCTCAAGTGTTGTGTCCGTTTCTTGGCCCCTCGTGACAAGAAAGACCTTGAGGGGCTGGAGCATGGCAAGGGAAGGAAACGGAGCTGGGGATGGAGCACCAGGAGCAACTGAGAGAGTTGAGGTGCTCAAACTGGAGAAAAGGAGGCTCAGGGACCTCTTTACAACTCCCTGACAGGAGGATGCAGCTAGGTGGGGACTGGGCTCTTCTCCCAACAAGTAGCAGGATGAGCGGAAATTGCCTCAAGTTGCATCAGGAGGGGTTTAGATTGGATATTAGGGAAAACTCTTCATGGAAAGGGTGCTCAGGTACTTGCACAGGTTGCCCAGGGCAGTGGTGGAGTCACCATCCCTGGGAAGTGTTCAAAAAACTTGTGCCTGTGGCACTTGGGGACATGGGTTAGTGGTGGCCTCAGCAGTGCTGTGTTGACGGTTGGACTCAATGATCCTAGAAGGCTTTTCCGACCAAAGTAATTCCATGATTTGCAGGGGAAAGGAGTCCAGATGGCTGATTAGAGGTGTGAGTGCAGTCCAGATGTGTCTCCTGCCTCCCACATCCTGTGCACGCACAACCACAGATGCTCCTCTCTGCTCCCCAACCCTCCACTAGAACCCTTTCTCTCCCAAAGCCCCAACAGCCAATGTGAAAGGCTGGGGGATGCTCTGGGAGCCAGCAGAACTGTGCTGGCTCCTGTCAGAGAGAGGTGGCACCCAGGCATTTTAGAAGCCCCCTCTGTGCTGTGCCTGCTGCTGCTGCCCGATGTCAGCCTGGAACTGTGGCAGCACCGAGCTCAGCAGTGCTGAGCCAGCAAGGAGAGAGCTGTGGGAGAGCGGCAGCCAGGTGGAAGGAGTGTGGGAGAGAAGGAGAATGGAGAGGGTAGCAGGAAGGAGGGACAGGGCTGAGCAAACAGCTCATCTGTCCCAGCGGATCTCTTCCAGTTCCTGCCTCATCCTGTGGACCTCGACTGGGATGCCTCTGCAGCTCAGACCACTGAAGAGAGATGTTATGTTCAGCCATGCCCATATCTCTGGGGAGGAAGGCCTGGAGCCAGGCAGGAAGGCTGCCAGTGCCTCCTCCCCACTCTTCCCACTCTTCCCAGAGTTGGGATGTGCCTGTCTCCCACTGACAGCCCACCCTAGTGCTCTGGCAGCTTTGCCCACAGCAGATGAGCTGAGGCTACTCTGAATCCCCCCTGGCACCAGAGCTGGTGCTGGGAGGCACTGTCCTGCTGGTCCTGATCCCAGCACTCCCATGGGGATGGGATGTGCTGCCTCCAGAGACAACCCTGGGGAGGTTCTGGATTCCTCCTGCTTGCTCTGGCGTCTGCTTTGCACCATGTTCATGCACCACCATGTTCAGGAACACCAAGGTATCACCTTTGCTAACCAGTTCCCAAAATTATCCTCAGGATGGGAACTCAGCTTGTGCTACACCTGAGTCCCATCCAGAGCACTGAGGTGGCCAGAGTCGGGGAAGGCACAGACTGCCTTGGAGAAAATGATGGAAAGTGATGCAGATCAAGGGACTTGGAGTATCATGGAAATGCTGCCATGGCTCGGTACAGGGATGCTGGGCTCTGGGACTTGGGAAGGCTTGTTAGTGCCTTGGAGCTCAGTGCAAGACCTGTTTGTGCCCCACAGCCAGGGATGTTGGGTCATCACAGAGTCACAGAATGGTTTGGGTTGAAAGGACCACAAAGCTCATCCAGTCCCACCCCTGTTTTGGGCAGGAACACTTTCCACTAGACCAGGTTGATCCAAGCCCTGTCCAGCCTGGCCTTGGACCCTTCCAGGGATGGGGCAGCCACAGCTGCTCTGGGCAGCCTGTGCCAGGGCCTCATTAACCTCTAAGATCTTCCTGGAGCCTTCTCCTCTCCATTGAACATTCCCTAATCTCTCAGCCTGTCTCCAGAGCAGAGGGGCTCCCGTCTTTGGAGCATGTCTGCAGTAGGGATCTCAGGAAAGCAGAGTAGAGCAAGCGGGAAGGGGGAATTTCCTCCCTGGACCTGCTGGTCACATCTCCTTTGACACAGCACCCAGAGCCCATCTGCGATTCCAGCACCCACATCCAGCTGCTGCCCATCCTCTCGGGCACAGAGCAAGCCCCACACGCCCCCCAAAAGTCACGGACAACCACGACTGGGGATGCAGGTACCCGAGCCCAGCGCCTCGCGTGTTCGACAGCCCCCAGGCAGTGACAGCAGTGTCCCCTGTCCCCTGCACGCCGCTGCACTCACTGCTGTTGGTGGGCAGGGTCCTGCTGCCGCTGAGGCTGCCCGTGGGCGGCGGGGAGATGGAGCGGACGGAGCCCGTGTCGTCCTCCTGGGAGCAGCCTGCCTGGATGGCGCGGAGGTAGCTGTGGCTCCGGGATCGGAAGTAGCTGGGCAGAGGAAGGTCCAGCACCTCCGCGGCCGCCGACTCGGCCTCGCTGTAGGTGGAGTCGCAGACGGGCTCGTACTGCTCTCCCAGCTCCGGCTCGGGTGCCTGCACGGGAACAGGGGCAGCCTCAGTCAGTCCCTGCCTGCGGCCACCCTTCTTCCCTTCCCTTCCCTTCCCTTCCCTTCCCTTCCCTTCCCTTCCCTTCCCTTCCCTTCCCTTCCCTTCCCTTCCCTTCCCTTCCCTTCCCTTCCCTTCCCTTCCCTTCCCTTCCCTTCCCTTCCCTTCCCTTCCCTTCCCTTCCCTTCCCTTCCCTTCCCTTCCCTTCCCTTCCCTTCCCTTCCCTTCCCTTCCCTTCCCTTCCCTTCCCTTCCCTTCCCTTCCCTTCCCTTCCCTTCCCTTCCCTTCCCTTCCCTTCCCTTCCCTCCTGCTCCACGCCCTCTGGCCACTCCTGCGTGGTCCTGCTCAAGGCAGGGGGTCAGTGGTCAGTACTGCTGGGGCACAGGGTGTCTGGGGCTCTCTGCTGAGACAGGGAAGAGGAGCACCTCCTTGGAGGTGAGAGGGTCCCTGCTTGTGGAGTAGGGGACACTTACCAGCGCAGTGCCTGTGAAACACCCCCAGCCCTTCTGGTAAGAGCACATGTGGCTAAAATGCCAGTGCAGTCTTTGCCAGGGCCCCTGTTCCAGCACAGCTGCAACACCCCAGCCTCAATGTGAGACCCCGCCAGGGCAGGCTTGCTGCTCGGGGGCAGCATGGGGAGACAGCAGGGGAGAGGTGTGGGCTGGCAGACAGCCCCAGCACTTGCCTAGGGTGGGTCTTAGAGTCCATCCCAGCCCCATCCCTGGTGAGGGCCAGGAGAGGGCTCGGCTGTGACCAGGGGTGAGCAGGGCAGGGGCAGCTCTCCCACTGCCCCAACCTTCCTCCCTCCTGCCCACAGCCCTGCCTTGCTCTCCTGTGGTAGCTACTGGACAAGCTTGGTCTTAGGAGAGGCTCAGCCAGGTCTAACCAGACCCAGCCCAGAGCAGACTCTGAAATATAGGTGAGAGATGCTCAGACTGGCCCTGTTGCCCACATCCATCTCTCCTGACCCTTTCTTTCTCCTGGCACACAACGACATTGCTTCTGCTCAGCATTGGCATCTGAGCTCCACAAGGTTTGGCTCAAGAAACCTAAAACTGATGGTCCCTAAGCCCCTGCTGGGCCCAGGACTCAAGCTCTCCAGCTGCCTTGCAGTGCCTGGGTCAGGGATGCTGTCTTCTCCTCTTTTCCTTCCCCTCCTGCCACTGGCCTGGCCTCACTCCCTGCCGTGGGTGTCCAGGCTGGCCCCAGAAAGCTCTGTGAGGAAGCATGAGAGAAACACTAGCGGGACAATACCTGCTCTCCATGGGTAAATATCTGAGGGATAAGTGAGGGGGGTCCAAAGATCTGGAAGAAAGAGTTGGAGAAGGTTAAAGGCCAAGAACAGGGGAGCCCCTCACACAGACAGTCACTGCACAAGGACCGAGGAGAAGGGGAGCAGAGGCCCCGTTCCCTGGGGCCACTACTGCTGACACTTCAGTACAAACTGCAGAGCTCGTAGGATGCCAAGCGAGGCCACACAGGCCCCTCAGACAATGGCACGGACATGGCAAAGCTCCACAGGACACCTCAACCACAGGAGAAGCTGCTGAACATTCAGCCTGCTCTGTGCACCCACAGGGGACACTGGGAACACACCATGCTGGGACCCCCCTCTGCACACAGGAGCAGCTGGATAAGGTGGCTATGGCTCCCTCTGAGCACCTCTGGATAGCCCTCAGCACTGGCCAGCACCTCACAGCCTGCAGAACGGGGGAGCTGTCTCTCAGGAGCGGTCCCTGCAGGGCTGGGCTGGCCAGCTCGCTGCTGTCTCCTCACACCAGAAGAAGCCACACAGAAGCTGTTCTGCCTCCCCAGCAGAGCAAAGCCATGGACACACTCAGCATACAGACAGACCCCTGCCAGACACTGCGCTGCCTCTTCCTCCTCCTCTCCACCCTTGGGGCTGTGCCTGGCACCAGCTGCCCAGGATGACTCCTCTTGAGAAGAATCCAGGTTCAAAGTGTACCTGAGGGCTTGGCTCTGGGAATGGGCTTGGCCCTCTTGCCCAGGGCACAGCTCACGGTGGGGCTTGGCAGTGTTTGGATCACCAGCTCTGTCCCCCTTGGTGTGACAGGAGTGCTGACACACACACCTGGTAATCCCCGGACTCCCAGAGGGCTGCACGGTGCAGCTGGGCGGGGACAAAACCAAGCAGAGGCGACTTGTCTGTCAGAGTTAGGGATGTTTCCATGTGGGAAGACACTGGGGTCTGGCTGGACACAAAAGGAAGATGTTGGAGGTCACACAGAAGTGAGGGCAGGGCAGGAACTGGCACTGGGATGGATGAGACCAGCATGCACTGGCAGATGAACCAGCTTCATCCTGGATCAGCAGATGTGCAGTTTGTGAGAGGCCTCTCAATCCTGGCCAGCTGCAGCTGACCTCTCTGGTTTTCAGCGGACAGTGGCAGAGTGCACATTGTGGCAGCATCCTCTTGTGTGAGTGGGTGCTGTGGCAGTCATTATGCTCCCAGCAATGCCAGTCTGGCTCTGGGCTGGCTGCCTGTGCAGTTCCTGCTGCATCATGGGCTGCTCAGACCCTTCAGCCCCAAGACCCTCCTGATGTCTCCATGGGGGTGCTGCACTCTGCTCCTGGAAGCAGCTCTAGACATGATAGAGCACAGCCCCATCGTCTCCTGCAAAGACTTCAGCACAGACTTCAACACGCAAAGGACAAGGACACAGCGGTCCTGACCCCACTGTGCACTGAGACACCCAGCACATTGCTGCTGCTACTGCTGCACAAGAGACACACTGACCACAGGGAACAGGAATGCCCAGCAGTGCCCCTGCACCCCTGAGCTCCCCTCCAAGGGCTCTGACTGAGCTGGTACAGCAGGAGACTCCAGCCAAGGGGCTCAGAGCTCTCCACACCTGGATGGGAACACAGCCAGAACATGCCCTTTTCCTCCCCTCACCCAGGGCTCCTGATGCCCACCCTGCTGCTATGGTCCCCCCAGCACACACAGAGCAGCTGTGTGGGTCCATGTCCCCACACAGACACACAGAAACAGATGGGACAGAGGCCCAGGGTGACAGGGCTCACTGGGCAAAGCTGTGGAGCCATTGCTGCACTGCAGTGAAAGGGCTGAGATGAGCACACGGGATCTCTGCAAAGGCCCGTCCTGGCACTGGTTATCTCCCAGCCCGGGAGGCAGCTCCAGAGCAATCCCACAACCACAGTGTGGGAAGTTAGACCCATTCTGCATCAATTGCTTCCCAAATGAGCCCAGCTTGTGGCAAGGGGTTTGCCACCCTCTGCCAACGTCTCACAAGCATCCCTTGCCATGGGGTCCAGGAATATCCGAAAGAGACATCCCCAGTGGGCTGGCAGGACAGTCTCCCCAACTACAGACACCTTGTTCCTGGGTCCAGTCTGCTGCATGAGGAGTGAGGTCCTGAGCATGAGGGGTGACTGTCCCTGGTGACCCTGTGGGGTCCCAGGCTGGACACCAGCAGGTGAGGTTGGCTTTGGCTCTGAATCCACCCAGTCGGCATGATGGGCTTGCAGAAAGCTTGAACAGCTTTGCAGATGGTTCTGATGGGTGACACAGTGAGACCCTGCACCCAGAGCAGCCCTGAGCTTCCCCTAGCACTGGAGGCACCCTTTGGGTTACCATACCTGCAGCAGAGGGATTTTGGCTGCTCCAGCAGTGTGAGAGGAGGCAAAGCTGCAGAAAGGAGGTCTTATAGGAATCCTGATTAAAGAGCTGGCCATGACCCTTCGGTAAAGCTGCCAGGGAACAGCCTGTGCAGTTCCTGGAGCACAGCCTGTCTTGTTTTGAAAAGGGAAGAAGATACTCCCTCTTCCCTGAGCTGGCCTCTTCCCTCGCTGGCTGTGCCAGCACAGTGGGTCAGCACTTCAGCCCCTCACCTGGTTGATGCAGCTGGAGTCGTTGACGCTGTCAGAGATCTGGTTGTATTCTTCCTCCCAGGTCGGGAACTTCGGAGGTAGGAGGATCTCGACAGAGTCCAGGCGGTCCAGGCTCCTGCCAGCAGAGAGAGGGTGTGAGGGTGTCACCATAGCAGGGGCAGGGCTGGGGCAGGGCTGGGGCAGAGCCAGACCACCCCTGCCCAGGGCCCCTCTGCCAGGTACAGGCACATGTGGCAGCACCGAGAGGATGCTGGGCACCGTGTGCACTGCTTGGCTCCTGGAGAAGGCAGCGCTTCCTCACCCTGCTGGTGCCTGGCACACAGGGGAAGGATTGTGGAGTGCAGTGTAAGGAGAAGGGCAAGATTTTGGGTCCTGCTGCCCCCAGGAATGCACTGCAAATGCTAGGTCAGTCCAGCTGAGCCCCAGGGAGCATGTGGGATCTGTTCCAGCCTCCAGACAAGCACTACCTGGATTGCTGGAAAAGAGGGGAGTGAGAAATGACTTTTAATTTTGTATTTTGTGGACTTTGCAATTGGAAACAACTGCAAGATACATAGATTTACATTTGTATAGAGGAACCCAAAAGATTATCTGGAAGAAGTCCAATGCAAATCTATCTGGAATGACAGTGTTGCATGAGCAAGGGATCAGTATTTCCAGTACAGCTTTGCAGGGGGAAACTGCCACTACGTCCTGGGGCACAGCAGCAGGCTGTGCACAGGAGGAGAGCAGGGCTCTCACTGAACCTCACCGAGCCCAGACCTCAGCTGATACCCCCCCTCAAGCTGATACTTGAGGGCTGGGAAGGCTGGGGAAGGATAGGGCTGCCATGGGGCTCTGTTCCACCATGAGACCCTGTGTGAAGGAGTCCTGGTCACAGGCCAGGTGCACACAGTGGAGGACATTGACAGCCACAGTAGCCCAGGACGGCTGTGGGGCCTCTCCATCTGCAATGGCCTGTAATCCCAACAGAGGCGCTTCCCCCACATTTGCCAGGGCCGTGAGTACAGAGGTCTGATTGCCACCTGCCCAGGCACAGTGGACTTGAGAGCATGGCAGGCCCTGTGCTGTGCAGCATATGGCATCCCACAGGCACTCTGAAGTGTTCATCCCGGGGTGGGATGGGAATGGGGAATTGTCCCTTCTGCCGGGGGAGATGGAGGGCACAGCCAAGCCACATGGGGACCACGGGCCATGTGACACCCCTAGCCCTGGGCTCTCTGCCGGCTGCCGGGTTTCCCTCATGCTGAGGGTTTTGTCAGTGAGCTGACACCATGAGCCACCTCTCCTGGGGTGGGCAAGTGTCCCTGTGCCACCCCACCGACCTTCACCACGCCTGCCCGCGGGGAAACCGAGTCACAGAGCGGCCAACAGCCCTCGGAGGGGCAGAAACCCTCGCAGAGGGACGGCTCTGTGCCTTGCCCTGGCTCTGGGTGTCCCCGAGCCCACCGTTCCAGTCACAGCCCCGGGTGCCCTGGCTGCCGGGCTCAGGCTGCGGGCGGGCGGCGAGTGCCAGTCACCAGGTGGCGACCGCGCTCCGCTCCCGGCTTCGGCCGCGCTCCGGCTTCAGCTCTGCTGCTATTCCCGGCTACGGCTTCAGCCCTGGTTTTATTCCCGGCTCCATTCTCGACTCTGTCCCGGGTTTCAACCCCGGCTCCAGCCCCGGCTGTATCCCCGGTTCCGGCTCCGGCTCCAGCCTCGTCCCGGACAGGCTCCCGCAGAATTCTGTCCCTGCACAGCTCCTGTGGGGACAAGCCCTACCCGGAGTCCCTCGCAGCCGCATCCCAGACCTGTCCCAGCATTGTCCCGGCTCTGCCTGAGCCCAGCCCTCAGGGCAGGCCACATCCCGATGGACATGGTCTAGATGGATGATGCCCAGCGCAGAAGGACCCCCAGTCTCTCTATGTGGGTATTTTTCACCAGAGACTCCGGGATGCCACTCTGCTCCCCTTGAGGCAGATGTGAAGGCTCACAACAGAGATGGATCCAGAGCAGGCATTTCCAGGGCTCCCCCTGGCTGATTTTGTCACCTTCTCTCAGCAGAAAGCAGCACCTGGTCTCAATGCAGAGACTGTGGTGTCTCCACACTGCCTGGACCCCACTTCCCTCTGTGTGCTGAGCCTCAGCAGTTCATCCTCAGAGGCTCCTGCTTCTTCGTGCCCCTCTGTACCACCCACAGCTGCCCCAGCTGCAGCATCCCAGCACTGACAGCCCCCTGGTGCCTTGTCCCAGGATGTGAAGCAGCTGCTGAGGACACTGCACAGCATCGCTGCCCAGGTCACGCAGAGCCCATCCTGCAGGACCAGCCTCTGGCCTAGCAAAGCTCCTGCTCTGCTCCCCTGGTTTTGTCTATCTGGCTCAAACCACTGTGGGTCTTCCTCCCTCAACACCTGGTGCCAAACCTCTCAGCTCCTCAGGATATCCTTCAGCCCAGTGTGCAAACTTTCTGGCTGGTCACAAGGTCCCTGAACACCTCTGGAGCAGAGCAGCTTCAGGCATAGTCCCAGCAGGTTGAGTGTCCTCAGCCATGCTGGGTGAGCAGCTTCCATGAACAAGGGGCATCTTGAGATTGGGATCTCGGCATTCTCCCAGAGCAGAAGACGCTTGGAGAGGAAATCTCCACAGCTCCATCAGAGGAGTGCTCTCCACATGGCTGAGGGGACCTCAAGCAGCTCCTAACACCAGGGCTACTGGGAATCACCAGGACGGGGAGCCACATTTTCTCCTGTCCTGCTTGTCTCCTGATCTCTCTGTTAGGACTGGGGTGCAGGAGCCCCGCTGGGCTCTGATGCCACATGGGCCTCTGTGGGGTACTGCAACCCAAGGGCTGCTCCAGGGGTGGCCCTGAGGACCTGTGCAGAGCTCCCAGAGGAGCTCCAGCATTACCTTTGTGTGGTGCTCTGCTCACTCAGGGACTGTTGGGTGGCCTTGAGGTAACTCTGCCTCCGAGCTGCAGTTTTCGGGGATGGTTTGGGGCTGGTTTCTGAGTCTTCGCTATCATCATCCCCCATGGCTTTGATGTAACTCCCGCTCCGCATGCGCCGGCACGGGATCTCACTGTCCTTGTCCCGGGACAGCGTGTTGTTCCACTCCCCGTGAGGCACCTGCAGGAGGAAGGGCAGTGTGAGCAGATATGAGGAATGGCACATCCCATCATGCTGGGACCAGCGGGATCATGGGGAATTGAGGAGATTGTTGGACCTTCTGCTGTAGTGTGGTGGGAATAAGCAATAATTCCTTCACAACCCTCCCTTACCAGTCCATGCCAGGCAGCCTTTGCTTTGGTGGCCTCTGTTTAAGCACATCACAGCCATTCCCGCCTCTGGACACCTCCGTCCCAGCCATGCTCTCACAGCCAGGACAAGCTGCACAATGCCAGGTGTAATGGGGGCAGGAGGGGATGGTCTCGCTGGGCCTGGGTGGGGCACTGGGACAGGGCTGGATGCGGTGCTCATCACACAGACCACGTCACTGAACATAAAAGTGCTGTTGTGCAGTAGGGCTCGGGGCTCAGAGCCCAGACCTTCATGGGCTCTTTAAGGTTAAGAGTTGAATGTGACTCTTGAGTGTCTGAAATTACTTTCTGAAACTAAGTCAGGCTCTCATAAGTCACTTTAGAGCAGCTTGGGCACACAAATAATGTGCTGGCCTCTGCGGAGAGATGAGCAGTACCTTGGGCATGAAAAGCACTTCTATCCTCACCAAGATGACAACTCCACAGTAAATTTAAGACAGACACAGTCTCTTGTTCCCTTGGTAGAGAGGAGTGAGCTGATGGTCCCATGGGAGGCCTGAAGCACTGAGCAGCCACAGTAGCCACCACCCACCCTGCCCATCCTGTGAAGGGTTTGTGGGGTAGACCAGAGGCAGAGCCACAGTGCCCATGACTGACCAGGACAAGCCACACATGATGCGGGACAAGTCGGGAGAAAGATGGGGAAGCTCAGGTTTCCAGGAGCAAGCCTTGACTTCGTGGCTCACTTGGATTGCTGCTGGCCTTTGTCCTGCCCTTGAGGACATGGCCAAGGAGCAGCCAGGCGTGGTGTGAAGATGCAGCAATGTCCATGCCATGCCAGTGCCAGGGCAGCCCAGGATGCCATGGGGAGCAGTGACAGGTCCTGTGCTGAGCACAGCTTGTGCTGACAAGAGATTCCACCTTAGCTGTGCTGAATGGAGCTGCTGGACCTGCCCAGCTGCCCAGGGAGCCGTGGGACTGAGCAGCCATGGCTCACACAGTGCTCTGGGGATGCAGGGCTGTGTTGCAGCTGTGGTAAGCCAGAGCCCTGTGATGCTTGTTCCCATCCCTGCTCCCAGCAGGGCTTCTGTGGACGCCAGAGTCAGTCTGAGGTTGTGTCTGATGCTGCTGGGTTGTAGCACCTTCAGATGAGGTTCAAATCTGCAGGCTGTGTCCAGGTGCAGGCTCAATCCACAGACCACAGCCAAGGGCTTTCTCCTGCCCGAAGGAGCAGGGACTCAGCCTGTATCCCACCAGCCTGCTCTGTGTGCCCACTCTGTGGAACACACCCCAGACCACCCTTTGGTGGTTTGGTGACAGGCCTCTGCCTGGAGTGCACCCATGACCCAGCACCCACATTCCTGGGAGATGTGGATCAGAGCCAGGGTTGATCCAGGTGTGTGAGATCCAGCTGGGGACTGAAGGGGAGTGAGTCTTCCATGTGAGGTGCACACATTGGCCAGGCCTTCCTGGACCCACTTGCTGCTGGTGTGGATTCTCCCAGCTCTTCCCCCTCTGTTCCTGCAATCTTTATGCTCGGCCACAGCTCCCAGGCTGGCTGCTCACACAACTGTCCAGCTCAGGGGCTGTAGGTTTCATCCGTCAGATCCTTATAAATGCAAGAACTGGGAACCCTTGCCCTGCTAGGTATGAGAGCTGCCTCTGCCCCAGCCTCTGTCTGTACTGGTGGCCTTGAGGCCAGGAGGGACCCTGCTGGCTCCAGCTGAGTCCTGCCACTGGAAAGATCCCACAGGTCAATGGGATGTCTGGCTCTGACCCTTTCTGAAGGAGTCAAGACCCTTTTATATCGATCACCTTGGTGTCATGTTGGACTGGAGACTGCATTTTACTGTCTGCCTTCTCCTTGGGCTGAGCTGCAGTTCCTGCCTGTGGGGTCTGGGCCAGCATGGAGGAGGGCTGGGGAAGGATGGCAGGGCTGGTGAGGGGCAGGCAGGGCTAGTGAAGGATGGCAGGGCTCATGAAGGGTGGCAGGGCTAGTGAAGGATGGCAGGGCTCATGAAGGGTGGCAGGGCTCATGAAGGGTGGCAGGGCTGGTGAAGGGTGGCAGGGCTGGTGAAGGATGGCAGGGCTGTCTGCAGCCCCTGGCTGAGGAGGGCAGGGCCAGCCAGCAGCTAAGTATGCTACTGTTGTGGGTTGGCGAGGTTTAGAAATCTTTCCCATTATTATGTTAAACTAGCCGGGATGGCTCTCCTATTAGCCGTTAAGAGCTAGAGACAAAGGACTAGCTGAAGCAACCTGATGGCCCCATTAGGGAAAGGTGGAGTCCTGCTTTTGTTTTCGGCAAGTAAGAGGACACTGGGGGTAGGAGAACTCTTACAGCTCGCCGACCGAACTGGAGGGGAGAGGTTCCTTTTCTCCTGTTGGGATCAGGCTTCTTGGATTTGGACTGCTAAAGCTTCCTGCTTTCCTCTGAACAACTGGGAACTGGGACGCCCACGGTGAGCAGAATTCCTTCCTCACCCTTTCTTCCACCTGGGGCGGAGAGGCCACCTGGCCCCCTCCCCTGCCCCTGCAGCAGCCGCGACTGAGAAGCCGCCTGCCCTGCTCCTTCGGAGAGTCATCGGTGACTGAAAAAAAGGGACTGGGACTGAATTCCGTTCTGTTCTGTCACTGTTTTTTTTCTTTCATATAGCTGATGCTGTTTTCGTTTGTCTTATAAATATATCAGTAAAGAACTGTTATTCCCAACCTAGACCTTTTTTGTGCCTGCGAGTTCCTGAATTTCCTTTTCCTGGTTATACTGTCCCTTTAAACCGGGACAGCTACGCAGGACAGGGACAGGGGCTGTCTCTGTGCAAGGCCAGCGCTGCAAGGTCAGCTCAGGACAGGCTTTAAGACCTCAGGATGCTGCAGTTGCTCTGTTGCCACTGCTCGAGGCCACAGGCTGGAGAGTGCTCATTTGCCATGGCTGCTGCATTTGTCTCCTGGCCTCGGGTTCTCTGGGCACAGCAGCACAAAGACAGCTCCAGTGCGTCTCTCTCTGCTGCCTGCCCCAGCACTGTCTGCCTCTCTGGGACTTGTCCCTCTCCCAGAACAGCCTCCCTGGGGCATCATGACAGTGCCTGGTCCTGACCAAGCTGCCTTTATCCTCCTTTCCCTGCCTCTCCTCTGCTTTGTGCCTTGGACATAGGGCTGCTCTTGAGGTGCTCCGCATTCTGGTTCAGCAGTCAAGGGGAAGGAAGGCGCTTTGGAGGGCACCCTCTGAATCCACAGCCCCACTTTGGAGCATGTCCCACCTCTGCCTGCACAAGAGTCCACCGGGACTCCCACAGCTCTGGCTCCTATGGGACAGAGAGCAGGACAAGTGTTTCATAAGTCACACTTGCAAAGACAAGCAGGTGCCCTCAGGGCCCTGCAAAAGCAGCACAGGTCCTTCGGGTGCTGTTCAGGGTCCTCTGGGGTGCTTCTCTGTGGGAAGATGTGAAGAGCCTGTCCCACAGTCTGAAGCTCTGAGATGGGGGTGATGAGCCCAGAGCAGCTTCTGTGATCAAGGACAGACCTGACAGTGGCCATGCAGCCCCTCGATGGCAGCAGAGCTCTTGGCAGGTGAGACCCGGGGCTCTGAGCACAGACTGTGTCATGCCCAAGTAGGAATGAGGGCACCCAGGCCAGGCACTGGGCAATTCCTCACAGGTGGTGGGGCTCTGCTGCCCTTCCTGCTGCTCTCCCAGGTATGGCCTTGGCTCTGCCTAGTGTGCCTTGGGTGGTGTGGAAGGAGTGAGAGTAAGAGGATGCCCAGATCCAGAGAGTTTATGGGGACTTTGGGGCTGCAGAAGGTGGGTCCTTCCTTGTCCCCAGTTGTGATCCATGTGGTGCCTTGCAGTGCAAGCATGTGTCCACCCCTGGAGCTGGGCTCCACTGCTGCCACAACACTGCAATGTCACCAAGTGCTGCCACAGCACTTCATGGTCACCAAGTGCTGCACAGTCACCAACCAGCAGCACTGTCTGGCTCTGCTGCTCTCCTGCCATGAGTCGACCATGGAGGGAAAAGGGGAAGGGGCCACAGGAGAGGTTCCCTTGGGGCATGGCCCAGACCCTGGAGCAGGGGAGTAGGGGAAGGGCAAAGCTCCTCTCCTGGGCTCTGGCAGGAACTGCAGTACTCCCTCCACTCAGGGCAGGTCAGTGGGAAGAGACTCGAGGAGCAAACAGGGTTTCCATCATGCAAGTGCCAGCTCTGCCATGCAGCCCAGCCCCATACACACAGACATGCAGCACAGGAACATCACTGCAAGGGTGCATAGGCCATGCATGGGCTGCACTGCTGCGGGCACAGTGCTACTCCGTCAGTGGCTGTGTCCCCTGTGCTGTCCCATGGGCTTAGCCCGTGTCCTTAAGAAAGCAACTGGAGCCAGGCTGTCCCTCTGGCAGGGCACCTTCTGGGAAGGACCTGGACTATATTCCTGCTCCATGGCAGCTCATGGGGCTGGCAAGAGGCACTCAGAATTGTGGAGAGGCTGTCACTGAACAGGCCACCCACTCTGTTTTAGGAATTATTTTCAGGGTTCCTGGGGGGTTAAGGAAACTCTGGGTGGCCTGACTGTAGTTCGGGCTGGGGAGGCTGATCCAGATGATGAATCAGGTTCATGGTGATGTCCCCTCACTGCCTGTCCCTTTGGTGGTGTCTAAGGACCCACAGCTCCTGCTCACTCCTGCCTGGGGCATCTCCCAGTCCAAGGAGCTTCTCAGCCTCTTTCCTTGTACTCTCAGCTGCATATGGGGGGGGACGACATGGGATGGGGAGCACAGCCTCCCCCTCTGGGGACTCTGCTCTAAGAATGGAGCTGTGTCATCCTAGGGACTGATCCAAGAGATGCCTACCCTGATGGGACAGAGTGATCACCTGGAGCTGGGTGATCACCGGTTCCAGCATCTGGGTATGGATGTTTCCAGGACCTGGAAACATCACATGGATCCCCAATAGTTGTTGATGAATCCCCAAAATACTCAGACCCTTCAAATGGTGCAGGAAAGGTGAATAGCCTTGGGGGCTTCCCCAGCCTGGAGGCTGGGGTGTCCTGTTTGTCCCCATTCCACTCTCACCCTCCCTTGCGTCCCTGCACTTCTGGCACTCACTGGGTATTTCTGCCTGGCAGCAGCCCCCTCAACAGCAGGGCAGGGCCCCGTGTCCCCCAGGCACTGGGAAAGCAGATCCCTGCTGTTCCTCCCCCTGGCACATGGAGGGAGTGTCCCCAGGTGTAACAGGGGACATGTGGCCATGCAAGAGTACATTCCCCACATACAAGATCCAGAGGTGACTTCTCCATTGCCTCTCCTGTGCCAAGGAGGGGCTGGGATACAATGACCCCATCCTCCCCTGAGGTGTCTGAGCCCTGACCTTTGGGGGTGACATTGGACACCTGGGGACAAGATCCCCACAAGTACCTGTGACATGTCAGCTTGTAGGGGCACCAGGCATCGTGTTTTTGGGACTGGTTGCCCAGGCTCTTGGTTCTGGTCATGAACTGCTGGTGAACTGAGCACAGGGCCTGCCCCAGACACTGGGGATGTTGGTCAGAGCCAGGTGTCCCCCAGTGCCCCTCCAGCCATGCCAGTCGTGGCTGTTGGTTGCTTCCTGCCTGCTCCAACTCCAGTGGTGCAGGCTGCTGGCCCTGGCTAGTGGTCCCAGGAGGATCAGAGTGGGAGGGAGCTGGGCAAAAGCTCCTCCTCAAAACAAGATCCCTACCTGGGCGCTGCCTGTGTCGGTCGGCCCGGGGCTGAGGGGCTGGTCCCAGTGCCCCGTGTCCTCCCAGCCAAGCGGTGGGGCTGCCCAGCTGCTGGCCAGGCCCGTGCCACCCAGCTGTGCCCACAGCCCTGCGTCAGGCTGTCGAGAAACGGAGGCTCATTACATGGTGGGGAAGAAGCAGGTCAGTCTTGCACCCCAGAGCCCAGAGGCTCTTGGGGCTGCCTGCTGGGCTCTGTGCTGCAGCCTGTGGGGAACAGGGCCCTTGGAGAGCTTGGCTGCAGCTCTTTAACCTCAAATGTTTAACTAGAAGGAGCAGGGGTAAAGAAAAAGAAACCAGGCCAAGATCATTTTCCCTGCTGGTGTTCCTGTTAGAATCAGTTCAGTCCCTTGGAAATTTGATTTGCAGCCCTGGCCAGTAAGGTATTGGAAGCTGAGTATGCTTCAATTATTCATTAGTTTTTAAACCCTCTAAGCCCACTGGACACAGCCAGGGAAGCTCCTGGCACCTCTGCATTAAAAGGATGCTAGAGATTTACATACAGAGGTCCCCTCCTCCCCCCCATCCAGGCCTGGCTTCATTCCTCTCTCTAGGGCACAACCAGGTTCATGCTGCTCCAGCGCCACTTTTGGAACCTGACACAGACCTGGAGCTGTAGGAGCCAGGGTTTCAAAGCAGCACCAGCCATGCAGGCCATGCAAGCGGGCCTGGCACTGCCCTGCTGCCCCAGCTGTGGCTGCTGGTCCTACCAGTGCTCCAGGGAAGCTGGGCAGAGCGGGGCTGACTGGGCACGCCGGCACATCCTTGCGATGCGTGGAGATAAGTGTTTAGTGTTAGTTAGTGCTGCTGACCTACAGTCCGTGGACAGAGGCACAGGCGTCTCCAGTGGGGCCTGGGGAGTTGTGGCCCCTCAGCATTCCTGGCTGTGTGGGCACTCATGGGAAACAGTCACAGGGGGCAGCTACATCCCCACCTGCCCAGAAGTGTCCCCCAGCACCTGCAGGGCCTGGGCAGGCAGTGGGGACACGAGGGAGGCCTGCAGGAAATGGGATCACACCCAGCAGAGGAGGTGGGGTGGCATGTCCCCTCCACATTACCATGGTCCAGAACAGGGACTGAGGGTGCTGAGACTGCACTGCAGCTCTTGGAGATGGACCCCATCAGCACCCGTGTCCCTGCAGGAGGAGCTGTTCCCAGGGCCCTCCCCAGCCCTCTCTCGACAGCATGACAGGTTGAACCACCTGGAGATGTTTGATAAGGTAACATGGGTGGCTGCCGAGAGGACATCCCTGAACTCCCATGCTCTCCCTGCACAGAGTACCCCACATTCCCCTACAGCACCCACCTGCAGGTAGTGGTAGGCCAAGTCCTGGTGGCAGGACTTGGATTTGAGCAAGGCTTTGTCGATGGTGGCGGAGGCCTTCTGGCACACCTCCCGGGCATGGCTGAGCGTCAGCGTGGACCAGGAGCCCCGCTTGATGTAGTTGGAGTCGTTGTTGATGGGGATATTGGTGCAAGGGGTGACCTTGAGGTCGTTATTGCTCTTGGAGGATTTCAGCATGTGCTCGCTGATGGTGTTGTAGGCATGCATGAAGTACTTTGGCTGGCTGTGATCGGGCTGCCGGCCCAGCGTCATCAGCCCCATGGGGTTGCGGTAACTACAGGTGTCGCTGTCCAGGTTGTCATCGGAGCTCCACCAGCCAGAGATGTTGGACCTGGTCCTGCGTTTGGGCTCGGAGGTCTTCGCCCGGTCCTTGCTCTTGCTCCTCCGGTTTTGCTTGGCGTCATCTGCCCCCTTCTTCCCATTCACGTTGCCCTTGGTGGGGGCCTCCAGAGACTGGGACTTGGCGAAGAGCTTCTGCACAGAGTGCACGAGGTGCCGGATGCGCCCTGGGCTCTCGCTGCGGTGCTTTGCGTCGCTCCTCTGGAACTGGAGGGTGCTGAAGCCATCCCTGTGGATGGGCAGCTGCTTCTCAAACTGGTCGAGGAGGTTGGCAGGCAGGCGGTTGATCTTTGTGGCTTGGGCATGGCTCGGAAAAGGGTTGTCATCTGGGACCTCGAAGTGGGAGTTGTAATGGATGCGGGGGAAAGTGCTGCTGTTGGAGATCTGGTTGTTGAGCGGGAGGAGACAGTCACCATGGACAGTGTTCTGGGCCGGGAATCGGGGATCCATGGTGAAGGAGTCGGTAGGGCTGAGCAGATAAGGGTTCCTGTCCTGGGGGGCATAAAGAGAGTCTTGAGGGGAGTCCAGGTTTTCGGAGAGATGGCGACTTCTGTTGTCTCCTAAGCCCTTCATGGTCCCAGTGCTTCCTAGACCATGGCTCAGGGATGGCGTGGCAGAGCCCTCGTAGACCTCCCTGCAGCTGGAGGAAGAAGACAGAGGCTGAGAGCCCACTGGGAACCCCTCTGGCAGCCCACTTCTCACTGGGGGCACATCCCTGTCCCCCTCTGAATGCAAATGCTACCCAGTTAAGGGACAAAGGAGAGAAGCAGGATGGAGAGGTAGGAGGGGAGGAGAATGAGAAGGGAGGAGGGGAGACCAGGGGCTGGAGAGAGCAAGGTCCAGCACAAGAGGGGCAAGATTCATGTTCCTACTGCAGCTGCAGTCCTCGTGGCCTCAGTGCTGCTTCACATGCTTTTCAACACTGCTGCTTCTGTTCTGGTGCTGCATGTGGGTATTTACCAGCGCTCCCTCCCCAGCAGTGTGACACAGGCACTGCCAGCAGGTCCCTGCTCTGCCCCATTTGCTCAGGGGGCTGGAGGAAAGCCTGCTGTCAAAGCCCAGAAGGTCCTGCTGAGCCCAGGCAGACCAGAGCCGAGCAGCCCAGCTTTGCAGGGTGCCTGGTGTTCCTGAGGTGACAGATCCCAGAGCTGGCACAGCTGTGCTAATGTGACAGATGGCAAACACCTTCTCTGCAGCCAGTGCTGCCTTCCTGGCAGGTTCTGCCCTGGAGCACAGCATGTCAGTAGCTCTGTAAGAGCTGAGTATTTCTGAGCACTCAGAATCTGACCTGAGAAGCTGTTGGCTGCTCAGACGATGATTCCTGCTGGGCTGCACCACTCCTGGGGAGCTGTGCCACCTGTGCCACCCTCCCAGCCAGCCCATGTGTCCTCTCTGCCACAGCGAGGGGCTGGGGTTGGTACCTTCCTTTCAGTGAGTACGGGATCCCTGTGGGGGGGTGGAAAGGCAGCTGGGACAGAGGGATCTCCTGAGGGATTCTCACTGAACATCTCCCCAGTGGTCTTGCCCCATCCTGCTCAGTTCAGAGGGATCCTCATCTTTACTGTGTTATACATATAGGGAAAGATGACAAACCTTTTGGATTTGCTTAAAAAAAAAATCAATGAACATTTATATAAGTTGAGGTGTTAATCAATAAGTTGATTTTCCGTATTAAAACCTACTTAAAATCATGGAATGTATAAATGAACTCTTACTCTCTGTTACCTTTTAGTTTAGTTTCTTAGTTCCTCTTTGGTTTAGTTTGAATGTTGCTTAAAAAAGAGAGAGTGACTTTTAACACATCAGATGGTATTATCCCTGTGAGGAGCAGAGCTGGCACTCTGTGCTCCTGGTTTCTCCTTTTCAGCTGTGAGTTGGTCTCCAGTTTTCCCACGTGCAGTGTGGCCAGCAAAGTGGTGTGGAAGCTGAGTCAGTGACCACTGCAGGGTGGCAGGAACCGACAGGCTTGTCCTTCCTCATTCAGGGAAAAATGTATTAATAATGAAAAGCAGCCAGAGCTTTAAATAATTTTTGAAAGCACAGGAAAAAAAAAAAGAAGGAGAATTTATTCCAATGTTTGATGGGCTTTGCAGTCTCCATTTAACTCTATGGCTCCCAGTGGGTTGGCAGAGCCAAGCTGGGCTTTCTAAAGCTGCAGTGAGCACAGCCTAGGCTTCCCATCCAGCTCCAATGGAGCCCCCACTCCCCCTCCCCTGAGCCCTGCTCCCAAGAGTCCTGCCCACGCTGATCTCAGCCCACCAGCCCTGAGGCACTGTCCCCTGCACTAATGGCAACTGCTTCCTGGGCCCCACGCCAGGCGTGTCCTGAGCCCCTCAGAGGCCTCATGGCACCATGGAGTGGCTCCTCCTGTCCTGTTGCTGACCTGCTCCAGGTGCCTTCAAGCTGTGCCCTGCCCCATGTTCTGGGCTATGCCTCTCTGGGAGAGAAGATTTGCCCCTCTCCACCACACAGACAGTGCCCAGGCATTTTGGGGATAGGGACATTGCCTGAGCTGGGAAATGTTGATACCAAACTTGAGCTTTCTGCCTAAACACCAAACACAGCCTTAGCCTTGGCTGGGGCCATACTGCTTCTGGTTCCTGTGGGTGTAATCCTAATTCTCCAGCAGCATCAGCCCCCTGGAGTCCCCTGCCCATGGGACCCATCGGGCTGTGGATGTGGGGTGCCAGCAGGGAGGCTCAGGATGTGCCAGCTGGCACCCACAGTGCTCACAGAGCAGTGACAGACAGCCTTAGGTGATGTTCCCAGAGGAAACCCTCCGGGCAGAAGGGAAGGATGGGGTGTAGGACAGGCTCCAGGCTGAGCTATTGGTCTGAATTCCAGATGGCTTTGGATGGCCAAGCTCCACCTGCACACCTTAGAAGGGAAGCCCTGGAGGAGTCAGAAGCTCAAATCCTCCCTGAACACCACCCTGAAGTGCTCAGGCTCAGCTGTGCCTGCCATGGCCACTCTCCCTCCCTCCCCTCCTTCCTTCCCCCAGATTTCGAATCCCAGTAAAATCCTTCCATTGAGCCCAGGGCAATCCTGGCCCTGGTGGATGCTGTGCTTCTCCCATAACAGGAACCAAGCTCCCTAAGGACACATCACACCCTGATTTGATTATAAAGGGTGGGGGGGGTGTCTCTGGATATTGATAGTAAATAACATCTTTGCCTTCTGAGAGCAGTTGATATTTGGAGCAGGAATCTCCTCCTAAGGCAGCCTGTGACTGCCTTGTGCTCACTGGGCTCCAGATAAACTGCCTTAGGAATCAAAAGAAGTAGGGAAATGAAATGAAATTAAGAAATGTAAGTCAATGCCAAGCAGTGAAGATCTAGTGTGCACAGGAGGAGGAGAAGGGCCATGGTCAGGCTGGCTCCGGTTACTGGAGAAGCAGAGGGGCAGAGAGGAAACCCTGAGAGGCTGGGGGATGAGTGGGAAAGGAGAAAAGAGAAGGTTTTGGAGGGGCAGGAGCAGAAAGGATGGGAAGGTGGGAGCAGGGTGCTCCCTCTCTACCAGACTGGTTTCCCCTGCCAAGGGTGGGCACTCACTTCTGTATGGCAGAGTTCACTGCTCCCATCTCCTGTGGGGCTGCCACAGGTCCTGAACCTCCTGCTCCAGGAGTCCTTCCCTTTCCAGCCAGGGAGGTGTGAGGTGTATGTGCTAGTGCCCACAATGCTGTCTTTGCTGCCTCCTCTGTCAGCTGGTTTCCCTCTAAGATGGATTAAACTGGTTTTTTACATTTCAATTACTCTCTGCAATCCTTGGTACCTTGTTGAGACATGAGGTCAGGGAATGGAAAAGTCCAGAAAGATCTTCCACACCATCTTTTAGACTTGGATGAAAAAAGCTTGAAACTAAATCTCCCAAGTCCATGATCCTGCAGCTCCCAGAGTGGGCAAGGGCTGTCTCCTGGGACAGTTGCCCGGTGTCCCTGCTGTGTCACCCTGCCCTGAGCCAGGCTCCCCAGCAGAGATGGTCAGCCCTGCACCACAGAGGGGGCACCAGGGTCACTGCAGAACTGTCTAGCAGAGGGTCACAGCAGGGGCTGCCAGGGCCTGGACAGGACCCCTGAGCCCATGGAAAGGGACTGGTTTCACCCCATTACCTCTATTCTCCTCAGTCTATTTTCTCAGGACTGCCCTTGCTCTTCCCAGTGGCTTTGCTGATGCTCAGAGGGGATGAACTGACCTGACCTGAGCTGACTTATGGCTCTTTTGTGTGTACCAGACCCCAGCCAGAGACAGCCTCTTGGGCAGCCTCTTGATTCACAGCCTGCAGATTTGGATGGGCTGCACCCAACCCACCTCTGGCAGCTCCAAACATCAGACAGGGGCTGGAATCACAGAACAGAATTTCTGAGTGGTTTGGGTTGGAGGGACCTTAAAGCTGTTCCAGTTCCATCCCCTGTCATGGGCAGGGACACTTTCCACTAGACCTGGAAGGTTGCTTGAAGCCCCAACCAACCTGGCCTAGGACATTTCTGCTCCTTGTATGTGCACATTGGGACTGTAACCAGAAATGTTCCACAGGCATGTGGATGTGGCACTTGGGGACATGGTTCAGTGGTGAATGTGACAGTGCTGGGTCAACAGTTGGACTCCATGAAGGCCTTTTCCAACCTCATTGATGCCATGGGAGCATACACAGCTCCACATGGCTGTGGGGGTGTGTGTGACACAGTGCTGGGTGGTGGATGCCCAGGTGCATTAACTGTGGGGGGATGCCCTGTGACTGGGTGCCTACAGGGCTCCTGCAGTACCAGGGAGTGCTGGGCTGGGGGCTCACTTTGACCCCCATGTGCTTCCTCCCTCCCGCCTTTCCCTCTGCCCTTGGCACACATGTGCCATGCAAGGACTGCCTGTACCCTCCCTGGCCACCCAGCTCTGCTGATGCAGCCACCGCAGCCACAGCTGAGCAATACCTTGACCCAGAAAAGAGCACTTGAAGAGCTCTCCAAGTGGTGCTCAGGCCCTGGCACAGGGTGCCCAGAGAAGCTATGGCTGCCCCTGGATCCCTGGAAGTGTCCAAGTCCAGGTTGGATGTGGCTTGGAGGAGCCTGGGACAGTGGGAGGTGTCCCTGCCCATGGCAGGTGGTGGCACTGTATGGGCTTTAGGGTCCCTTCCAACCCAAACCATTCCAGAATTCTTTGGTTCCCTGATTCCATGTACTACTGAGGCACAGCTGGCCAGAAAGGGCCAGGAGCCACTTGGGTGATGCTCAGGTGAGGCTGGCAGCACATCAGGAGAAGCAGTAGCCTGTAAAATGGGTCTTCTCAGAGCACACATCCTCCAGAAGGAAGCCACCCCTGGACTGATGTGGCTGAGGGCACCCTTTGGGGTCAGCTGGTCCTGCCCTCTGCCCCTCAGCTCTTCCAGGGCTCCACATCTCCCAGGCTCCCACACAAACCCTGGCCCAGCCATCCAGGCTGGCTGCAAACAGAGATGTCTTTTATATATGGAACCAGCAGCATGGTAATAACAGGCTGGGGTTGGGAGAGATGATTTGCAGCCTGCAGGGGGAAAATGCCTTCTCTCTCCCTGCTGCAAGGAGCTGAAAGGATCGGTGTGCTGTGGTGCAGGTGATGTGAGCCTGCCCACGAGCTCCGAGTCAAATGTTCCCTGAATTAGCAGGAGCTCTGGATGTGGCACTGGGGGCCGCTGGCTGCCAGAGCCCTGCATTAATGATGATTCAGAGTTCACAAGCTGATCGTGGCCGATAAAAATAGCTGGCTGCTGCTCGGAACAATTCATTACACAACAGAGCCTCCTCCCGCCACACCGTTCCTGGGATGCTCCCACTGCTGCCTCGGCTCCCTCTCGAGGCAGAGCCCATCCCCAGAGACGAGCAGAAGAAAACACTGCCCATCCTGGGATGAAGGCAGGGGCTCCTGAGGAGGAATTAATGCTACCCACTGTGACTGTCACCAGGAGAAGCAGGCACTCACTGCACAGCAGTGGAGGGGACAGTGGCTTCCAGCAAGCTAAGTGTGCCACCTTTTTGGGTTCTCTCCTTAGGAGACAGGGAATGGGAATCCTCTAGAGGGCCGGTCTGCCCACTGCCTAAGGGTGTCCCAGGGCTCACCCAGCCCATCCTGACCACTCTGCTAAGCAGCCATTGCCAGGTGAAATACACCCAGTGCCAGCCTGAGCTCAGCAGACTCTCATCCCTCAGCTGCATGTGAGAATAAATGGCTGGTGCCCTTAGAATGTGGGATCTACACACAGCTCCTGAGGCCCCACAACAGCTGAGGACCAGTGGTCTCTTGCTTGTTCTTCAGGCCAAGGGGTGTCTCTGCTCACTGGTGCCCACTGGGGTGATGAGAACGACAGGATCTGACTGGCACCATCCCAAAATGACAAGGAGTAATTAATCTTACCTTAAGAGCTCTAAATACTACTCTTTTTTGTTTGTTTGTTTGTTTGTTGGTTTTTTTGCTTGTTTTTGTTTTTGATCTACCAGCAAAACCAAATATTGTGGAAGTCAAAGGCCGTGATATGACAAAGATTTTTGACTTCAGGTGTTGTCTAAGTTGGAGCAGCCTATGAACTCCTGAGAGAGACAGAGAACTTATTTCCATGCAGATGTCTTGTAATATAATCAACTCTCCAGGGAGCAAAACCCCAGAAATTCTGCAACCTATTTGTCTGTCCCGAAATAGAAGTTTCTCAAAGTTCTCCATGAGACAGGATTTGCTCTGAATCAGGAAATGCAAAGCATTAAGTAGGTCAAATGAGACAAATGAGACAGATAAGAGAGGGAATTTTCAGGAAGAGAGTGCAGGACAACTGATGAGGCGGCTGGAGTGGAAGGCCAGGGCAGGGAGCTGGACTGTTGTCTTTGAAACCCACCTGCAGCCTCTGCTGCCTTGCAGAGCACTTGGGGCACAGGCTGATGACCACATGGGGCATGTTCCAGCTTGGCTGGAAAAGCAGCTAATGAGAACATTCTGGCCCAAAGCTGACCTGTTCTGGCCCATGCTGTTCAAGGGGTCTGGAGGGGGTGAGGGAGTGTCTGCACAGCCCCCATGGAGTGAGCATGAGATGCAAAGCCCTGGGTGCAAAGCCCTGAACACAGCTGCCCCTGACCTGCCTCTGTCCTGCCTCCCAGGGATGGAGGTGTCCATCCTTGCACTGAGAGCTTGTGACCCAGACAACAGCAGAGACTCTGCTTGGCCTCCTGCTGCCCCCCTGCCCAAACCCCATCTGAGTCCTCCTCTCACAGCCTCTCTGTGCTACCAGAGCCACCAGCAGCCCCAAGACCACAGCCCCTCCCAGGGCACAAAGACTTTGCTGAGGAGGAGGAACTTCAGTCTGGAGAGAAGAGACTGAGGTCAAACTTCATTGGAGTTTTTGCAAGGGGAAGGTGCTGAGCTCTGCTCTGTGCCAGTGACAGGACAGGGAACGGCTGCAGCTGTGTCAGGGGATTTATGTTGGAGATCAGGAAAGGTTCTTCGCCCAGAGGGTGCTGGGCACTGCCCAGGCTCCCCAGGGAATGGGCACGGCCCTGAGGCTGCCAGAGCTCCAGGAGCATTTGGACAGCACTGCCAGGGACTGGGTGGGACTCTTGGGGTGCCTGTGCAGGGCCAGAGTTGGATCAATGATCCTTGTGGGTCCCTTCCAACTTGGCACATTCCATGATTCTCTGTCTCCTTGCCCTTAATGTTTGTGGCAGAGCGTTACAGGATGATCCAAGCAGCCCTGGCTGTCAATGCTGCACCACCAGCTGAGCAAGGATGTTTCTTTGCTCCAGGGCGGATGTTCCCTTGGCCTAAACGGCCACGTAAAGGCAGGCAGGGCCCTGCCTGCATTCACGATGCAGGGTGGAGATGCTCTTGGTACTGGGTTTGCTCAGTGCCTCAAACCAAGCAGCTCCTGTTGCCTGAGGCTCCTGAGGCAGGTGGGAAGAGGAGCAGGTGGGAGAAGCCAGCAGCCCCCCTGTGCCATTCCTTGAGAGGCCAGGCTGGGCCTGTGCACAGCTCCCGCGTGCTCAGAGCTTGGGAACATTTCCTTTGTCTCAAAGTGGGTCAGGTGGAGGCGTGACGTTACTATAGCAATGGGCAAGAGATTTCATAACTTTATTTTGCGAGGGGCGTGTTGCAGGATTCGCCAGGAGACAGAGGGAGGGCTGTCATTGAATCACCCTCCCAGCTTCCCTTCCCCAGCTTGCTCCTGCAGGAGCTCCACTGCCCCTTGCCCACAAGCACAGAGTCGGGTCTGTTCCCGCTCGGCCCCCTCGGGAGTCCCAGAGCCACCCCTGGGCCACCTCATACCTCTCACAGCGTGCTGGGCTTGGGGACTAGGCCAGACTCAGCATCCTGTGCACCATGTGTCCCTCTGGGCTCCAGGGCTGGTCCTCATGAAGACCTGTGGGGCAAAGAGAAAAGGGGAGATGTCCTCATAGGGATCAGAGAGGTGTCTTCCTGATGCACGTCCCAGGCCACAACTCAGATGCTGTAAATGCTTGACAGCTCTGCCTGATACCCAGGTTGTGTCCAGGAAATGACAGAGAGGCAGAGGCAGTGCCCACAGAACAGAGAGTGGGTCTTGTGTCCCTCTGGGCGTCACTGGACTGAGAGGATGAGCTGAAGATCAGCCAGTGGGGAGGAGAACATCCACAATGCTCCTTGCTGGCCTTAGGGTTGGCCAGAGCCCCTTTGCGGGAAAGTGCTCTTTTTCTTTTCTTCCCTTGCTTCTTTATCACGGACTAAACCCCCTACAGTCTGTGGCCATGCAGGAACCACTGACCTGAGCAGGGGGGATCCTATCACCTTCTGTGCCACACCCTCTGGGCTGTCCCCTTTGAGCCGAGCCCAGGGAGGCAGGGAGGACAATCCCGGGGACAACCCCCCTGCCCAGGATGGCAGATGGCACCTCTGGTGTTCCCCTTGCTCTGTCCCAGAACTGCACCTGCCAGAACCTGCTCTGACTCTCACCTTCAGCACTGCAGCTCCCACCAAACCTCTCCCACCTGGTCACTAGGTGCTACTGTGCTGCAGCTAAAGCCTGGTGGTTCTTCCTTCCCTGCCACTCAACCACACTGCAAACCATGGGAAAAATGCTCCCTCTACGAAAAGCCAGGTCAGTAAATATGGGGAAAAAAACCCCAATGTTTCTTGGCATCCCCAAAACCCTACTGACCCCATAGAGAACACAGCCTGAGTTATCTAATCAGTGGTGTTGGGGTTTGCATTGGTGACATCCCAGGCTGGTTTGTGTGCACACAGAGCCTGTCTGTCATGCACTGGAGCTGCTGGGACAACCTGGGCAAGTCCTGCTGCAGGGAAGCAAGTGATGGGAATGGCATGGGAACCAAAAGAGGAGTCAGCCTTCCTAGGACAGTTTTTTCATTCCTAGTTGAATAGAGGAGGCCATCTGGGTTTGAGAAGGTCTGTGAGAGCTCAAAGAGGGGTGAAAAAAGGTGAAACTCAGCTTCTTGGCTCAGCTGGAAGGCTGGGACAAGGATGCAAACCTCAGCAATTTTTCTAAGAAAGCCAGATCCAGGTGCTGGGCTTGACTCCCAATCTGGTGATGCAGAAGATGACCAAAGGGATGAGGCAGCAGCTCTTTGTCCTCAGAATGGAGAGATGGGCATTGCAGTGCCCCTGAGACCCCTCTGTGCTCCTGCCACCACCAGCCAGAGGGGATTTTTTCCTGCCTGGGACTTCCACATGTCCTGGCTGCCTGGTTGTAGCAGAGGCACTGTGCTCTCCTCAGATGTGCCCAGCAGCCCTCCTAGAACCTGTCCCAAGGAAGCAAAGACTGCACAGATGGTGCAGGCAGACAATAAGAGGACTGTGTTCACTCCAAGGCCCTTCATGAGGGGTATCCCAACAGACAAAAGAATGGAAGGCCTGGGAAGATCAGCAGACTGGCCTCCTAAATTGGGTACAAACCCTCATCACCTTCCCACCAGCTCCGTGCCCCAGCTCTGCAGAGGGAACTGCTAAAGCAAATGTCCTGGGACAGCCAGGCAAGGCATTCACATCTGTCCCCACAGCTCAGCTGTCTTCCACACCCAAACACCACTTTCTTGAGTTTCTTGCTGCTGCTAGGCTGTGATAGAGCCCGAGGC
This sequence comes from Catharus ustulatus, assembly GCF_009819885.2. Classification (NCBI taxonomy): domain Eukaryota; kingdom Metazoa; phylum Chordata; class Aves; order Passeriformes; family Turdidae; genus Catharus; species Catharus ustulatus. The sequence continues at coordinate 14,732,472 of NC_046237.1, forward strand.
TGAGACGGAGGTGAAGCACATGTGGCTTCACCCAGGCCAGGAGGCCTCTGTTGTGGCCCAAGGGACACCTCCCAAATCCAGACATTCCTGGGCTCAGGGGTGTCCCTGAGGTGGCAGGTCATTGCACTGTGTGACTGTGCCAGGATGAGCTGTGGCAGGGCCAGGTGCCATTGGCTGCTCTGCACTGTCACTGCACTGGCACTGCCTGGCTCTCTCACAGCTCTCTCCATGAGAAAGGGAATTCCAGTACTGTGAGCTGTGTGAGATCTGAGCCCATGATCCAGACAGCAGAGCCACCAGCATAGCCAGGATCCACAGCCAGTGCTGCCTCCAGTGTCAGCACCCACCTGTCTTTGTCACCCACTGTTGCTGTCCTGCTCTAATGCCACCAGTGCTGGGATGGAGGGCAGCACCACTGGAGCCACCGGTGGCCACTGTGGAAGCCACCACCATCCTCTAGGCATCCCCCCAGCACCCTCCTGGCTGCACAGGTACCACGACACGCACCCAGCATCCTGTAGCAGCAGTGGTGGTGATGGGGATGGAAGTGGCTGTCCAGTGCTGACACCACCTGTCACGTCTATGCATGTTACCAGCACTCTCAGGGTGCTTCAGCTCCCAGAAACAGCCCAGTCCTGGGACCCCCTGGCACATCCAACGGGTGGGAGAAGCAGTGCCTGGCTACCAGGCCTCTCCTCACACAGCAGGTTCCTCCAACTAAGCACCATCATTGAAGCTCTGAAGGAAGAAGCATTTTGGTGTGGAACACTGTTTCCTCCCTTGCATGCTGTTCTTGCACAGGGAAAATAGCACCATAATTGCTTTTAATTAATATCAGCATCAACACCCAAGGAAATACAAATGAGCAGTTGTGTCACCAGCACAAGCACCTGATGTCACCAACCAGTCAGACACCTCCACTGTCCCTCCCTCCCTCCAGCCAGACACCTCCACTGTCCCTCTCTTCCTGCCATTCTCAGGAGCAAGGTGCTGAGGGCTGCAGTGTAAGGGGGTGGGATGGAAGCTGAGGGGTGGGGATGGAAGCTGGTGCACGGAAGGACAGGAGAGGTGCTGTAAGCTCAGGGAAGGGGGCTGCAGACCAGTGGAAGAGCAGGGGCCAAGCTAAGGCCCTGATTTTGCAGGCAATGAGGGCACGGGATGCCAGAGGAAGCAGCCAAGGGTCCATCCAGGACCCTTCTCTGCTCCGGGATGTCTTGATGATGAACTTATGCCCCTTCAAGACACTTTTGGTGAACAGGGTCTCAGAATGCTCTGCAGCCAAGCCTTGCTGGAGAATCAACTGGAGATTATTGTCCTCTTGGTCTAAGGGAGGAGGCCACAGCCTGCCCTGCTGCAGCCTGCTGAGGTGGCTCTGTGTGGCTGGAGAAGGCCTTGAAGAGACAAATCTGGTGCTCCTGATCCCAGCTCAGAGGTAGCTGCAGGTCGGTGATGAAACATGAAGCATCAGTGACTGCTGGGGCCTCCTGGGGAAGGCAATGAGGTTTCAGCTGAGTGAGATGATGAGGAGGGCAGGGTGGTCCTTCCTCTCCTGCCACTCCAGGGCCACACTGGTGTGGTCACAGCTGGAGCAGAGCAAGGCCAGAAGAGCTGGGGAGATGCAGGTGGGGCTGGGATTTAATTCTAGGGAAAATCCTGTGGAATGTTACAGGCTCAAACAGCAGGATTTTGGGCTGGTCTCTGTGAGAAGAGAGGTCCCTCCTAGGCTGGGCTGTCACCTCCTGCTCCCTCCTGCTTGTCCTCCAGACTTGGAAGTGTCTCAGCAAACCACCCACGTGTGCTTTTGGTAAACCTGAGAGAAGATGAAGCCCTCATTCCAGAGAACAAGCACAGTGACCTGGCAGTCAGCCCAGTGCTGGATCCAGAGCTCTGTGAATAGGCTGTGAGATCCCACAGGCACAGCAGGGATGTTGCAGGGATGGGGAGATGAGCAGGTCTGGCACAGGGGCAGAGAAGAAAGGGTGAGGAGCAGAGCACAGCCCCACAGGCAGGTGCCCAGGGGTTCTGATCACAGGGCTCCTTCCTCCTGCTGTCACCCCTCCTGCTCTTGTCCCCAGACTGAAACCCCTCTAACACTTGGATTTACAGACTGTAAGAGCAAGTACTGACATTGCCAACCCTTCTGAAACAGGCCATAACACCACTGTGTGCAAATCCAGCTAGAGAATTAATGACAGTAAATGTATGTGTGCTCTTGTACCTCTAATCTCTGCACCATTTCTCTGGGTAAAACAAATGCATTGAGCTCATTTGGGCATCCCAGAAAGAATCCCCTGTTACATGGAGGAGGTTTGGAGGCTGAGCTGGGAGCAGCACCTGCAGGGAAGGATAAGAGGCTGCTGTGGAGAGAGGGGAGAGCACAGGTGAGATATGGCTGAGCATAAGGGAGGAGATTTGTAGACAGGATTAAGATCCTTCTGAGGAGGTATGGAAGGAAAAATGTGTGTGAGAATATCAGAAGGAAGAATTGAGCAAAGGTGGGAAGAGTGGGAAGTCCTGCTGAACTGTGAGGAAGGTGATCCCCTCCCCAAGCCCTGAAGGCTCCCACGCAGATGCCTTGTCAGCAGGGTCCTTTTGGGGCATGGAGGGGAAATGAGGTTACAGCACATGGAATGGGCTGTTCGCCTCCCTGTTCTCCTGACAGGAGAGTGTCCTGAACACAAGGACAACACGCAAAGATCCTGCAGAAGATGGAAGCTGAAGTCAGTAAAAAGCTGAGGCAAAAGATCCACCCTCACGACTCCCGGAGGTCAAACCCCACATCACTGAGAGGGGTATCAACTGAGGAACCTTGGGGACAGAGTGGGGACCTGACAGTGGCACTCCTTTAACTCTGTACACAGGGTTCTGCCAGACCTTGGAGGCATCTCCTGAAGGAGAAAGACTTTGGAAAGTGACTTTGGCTGCCTGAAGTCTGTTTCATTTGAAAGAAACATTACTCTCCCTTCTGCTAAGATCTTATATTAAATTTGCTGCCACCAATTTACTAAGTAAACACAGATATAACCTCTGCTCTATTCAACTGGTTCAGATTAGATATTAGACAAAATTGTTTCACTGAAAGAGTGGTCAGGCACAGGAATGAGTTGCTCAGGGAGGTGGTGTGGAAGTGTTCAAGAGCTACCTGGATGTGGCATGTAGGGATGTGGTTTAGGGGTTACTATGGTGGGACTAGGGTGATGGTTGGATTTGGCAATCTTGAAGATCTCTTCCAAGCTTGGGGATGCTGTGAGATAGGAGCATGGCCAGGCCAGCAGCCCTGGAGGGCAGGAGAGGGCACTGTGGGTGGGGGTTACCTGTTCTTGGCACGGGAACAGCAGCAAACAGCCCCGAGATCCCCGGTGTAGGAATGGAGGAAGGAGCTGGATGGAACAGAGCTGAGCTTCTCCCTCCAGGCAGTGAGAGAACTGTGCTCCAGAAGGGAGGACAGATGCTCCCGCTGAGGGACCCCAGTGGAGTGGCATGTCCCTTCCTCAGGGGCCATCATGGGGTGTCTGTAAAGTTGGGCAGCCTGAAATTGTGAGGAGGGATTCTGCACTGGTGCCATGCCCCATGGACAGGAGCTCCCAGCCAGAGGGCAGGGCACACCTGAGGCTCAGCTGGGGCAGAGCTGGTAGGGACTGCATGGACCCCTGAGATGCTCCTGTGGTGGGAACACTTTCCTCTGAGGGCATGGGGGTGTGGCACAGACCCAACAGGACCTGAAATAGTGAGTGAGGGTCTGGGAGCCTGACATGACATCTTGATGTCGAGAATAAAACTGGTCCAGACAAGGGCCTTGGAGAGAAGAAATTTTCTAAGTGCCTTTCTACCGATGCCAGGGAGCCTGGATAACATACTCTGCTCACATATGGACAAGGATTTGACCTAGTTGTGCTCCTGAAATCTGACTGGGAGCATCACATAATTGGAGTGTTAAAACCAGCAAATGTTAAAATCAACAACTTCAGGGAGGAATGAGGGCGCAAAGGGACATCAGATGTCACGGCAGGCAAGGTCAGCAGTTTGAGTCATACCCACCTGCAAAGCCCTCAGATTTGTTCCAGCAGAGGCAGAAGGTGCGGGAATGCACAGGGCCTACCCCAATCTGGCAGCTGCTCTGCCAGCAGCTCTGTGATCCGCAGGGAAAACAGGTTCCCTTGCTATGGGAGAGACTTGTGCAGAGCTCTGCAACCCAGTATGAGCCCAGGATGGACATGCAGAACACGGTGGCTCAATGACACATCTGTACAGAATCATGGCTGAAGTGAGACCCTGGCCTGAACCAGGGAAGGCAGGAAGGGCAAGGCCTGTGTGTGGCACCCACAGTGCCTTACTAGAAAAGAGAGTCAGTTTACGGCAGCTCTGTCAGGGAGGATGTTTACTGAATCAGGGAGTCATTAAAATTGGAAAAGCCCTCTGAGATCATCAAGCCCAATCCTTAACCCAGCACTGACAGGTCCACCACTAACCCATGTCCCCAGCTGCCATATCCACACATTTTTTGAATGCTTGCAGGGATGGCAACTTCACCAGTACCCAAGGCAGCCTGTGCCAGTGCCTGAGCACCCTTGCTCAGAAAAAATTTCCCCTAATATCCAGTGTGAGTGACTGAGGAAAAGAATGGAGGCACATTGACCCAAAGCCAAAGAAAGGCTTATTTCCAGTGCTACAGCTGCATCTACACTCAGCCATGGATTACCCCTGGCTCTGCTGGCTCTTACTGCAGCCCTGGTCTGGTCAGCAAAGCCAGGGCACACAGGGCTGGGACAGCCAGTGTGAGCTGGAATGTGGCTGCAGAGAGAAGAGAAGGCCAGAGATGCTGGCTCAGCATCACATGTCCTGTGCTGCCCAGCCAGTCCCCAGCCTGTGGCCTGGCACAGTCTGTTCCCACCAGGGTACCCTGGATCCTACTCCTGCCTGGGGTCTGGAGGGGGACAGGCTGCAAAGTGCCCATGTCCTGACCATGCTGGGAACTTGGGACCTGCTCTCCTGTGGCAGGAACACCTGAAGGATCTGTCCTCACTCCCTGTCCCTGACACTGCCTGTCTGCTGACGAGGGACAAAGGGCAGCATCTCTCATGACATGGCCTCATCAAACTCACCAAAAAATCCCTAAACCAGGTCAGCCACACCATGGCAGGTGTCAGCCCCATGCTCGTGTAGTTCTGCTGAAAAGCCCTTAACCTTGTTCCTTCTCTTGCTCTGGCAGGGAAAGGGACACAGAAGCTCCTGGTGGTACACCTGGGAGAACCTGCATCGCCCACTGCGCGCCACAGGGCTGCAAACACTCCGAGCTCCCTGCTCTGTGCTGATGGCTCAAGCCCCTGAAGTGGCCAACAGCTGCACCTCAGACACAAGTGATAGAGCCCGTGGAGAAGTCGCCTGTGGCAGAGGCAGGGAAGGGCCGGGCTGAGCTGTGCTCTGGGGCTGGGTTGCTCTGCTCTGGCTGCTCTCACAGCGATGTCACCGCCTGCCGTGCATTCATCCACGGCAGCTCCGCGTGAGGAGCGGGACCGGTGGCCACAGACTTGGGCTGATGGCCACAGGGGAGTGCTGGTGCCTGCGGGGCTGTGCCGGAGGAGGGGAGGTGCCGAACCCATCGGGGCTGCCCCAGCACCGTCACCGCGGAGCTGCCGGGTCCCCTCGGCAGTGTGGAGGATGCTGTTCGTGCTCTGAGAGCGCGGAGAGCTCTGCAGGTGCTGCCTTTAACGATTACGATGAGTAATTCCCTTTCAGTCCTTTAATCAGTCACTTTTAATTAGCGTGCCAGTTGTTTTTTCCTTAGCAAACAGCTCTTTCAATGAGGGTTTTCGCTGCATCTGCTGGGTTGAGAAAACACTGCTCCCTGATGGGGCTGTGTGTTCATTCTTTGGCAGGAGCTTCCTCCTGTGGAGCCTGTGGGACTGGGCTCACGTGCAGAGCATGGCACATCCTGATCGTCCTTGGGAAGCCCCTTGCTGCTGAGATGGAGGCATTCCTGGAGGTGCCCTGTGCTGGTGGCATCCTGCACACTGCTTTTTCTAGAGGCCCTCTTGCAGGCAAGGACATCTTCCTCGTCCACACCCCTTTCAGCCTTTTTAACTTCTCCTTAGAAACTTCCTTGGCTCCACGATTCTGGTATCTCAGGGCAGCAAGTTTCACAGGGGAATTTTGCCTGTGGAAGAGGATCCCACCTTGAACCCCTTGGGATGCTTTGTCCCCTGGCAGGGAACAGAGTCCCCAAAGCAGCCACTCCCTGTGTGGAGCAGGGTCTGTTTCCCAGCTCCAGCCCCTCTGAAAGACACAGAGATGCCCTCACCTGCAGAGCTCTGCTAATGGTGCAGGTGTTTCCCTGCTGCTCTGAACACCTGGACACTGCTGGCTGTGGGTCACCAAGCCCCAGATTCAGAGAAAATACCCTGATGCTCCTTCCCCTCCTCATCTCCACATCACTGACCTCCTCCTGAGCTCATCCTACATCCATGTCAACATCCAGCTCTTGGGCTAAAAGCTTTGTTTTCATCTGCCCTTGAATAACAGTCTACTTTTTTGGATGGGTTTTCCCTCTCTCTGGGTGTGTTTCTCTCTCTTCCTGGGTGGGTTTTTCTCTCTCCCTGAGTGAGTTTTTCCCTCTCCCAAGGTGGCTTTTGCCCTCTGAGGGCAGAGGACCCTGTCCCTTGCTCCTTTGCCCTCTGGAGCGAGGGAAGCTCTGTCTCTCCGAGGGGCCCCAGCCTCTTCCCTTTTCCTGCCCCGGGTGGAATGTCCAGGCTGGCCCTGCTTCCCATGAGTCACCAGCAAATCCCAGCTTCCTTCTCAGGGCCCTGGCACCAGAGCCCTAATTACAGGGCAAGACTAGCGGAAACAAGCTTATTATTTACCAGGCTAATGAAAATTAATCATGCCTCCCCCTCCCTTTCCTGGGAGAACAGTCATGGCCAAGAAAGCAGATTATAAAAGCATTATGGGTAGCTGCTGTGCTGGGCTTTGGCATTACCTGAGGGCTTTGTGGGGCTATGGGCTGTGTTTGCAGGTCATCTGGAACTCAAGGGTTAAAGCTGCCCCCAGTGCTGCCTATTCTTCCCCCAGTCTGCTGCTAGCTGAGGCTGGGCACAGATGGAGTCCTGAGCCACTGCTGGCCAGGCTGGAGAGATCTTCCCTGCATGTCCAGGCAGATGCTGCTTACCCCAGAGCCTGGACCCCTCTGGCAGCATCTATCTCTTTGCAGAGAGTAGTGTGGAGTGCAGAGGGGCCCCAGCCCAGGGACTCCCAGCCCAGGGTAGTTCCCAGCACAGCCCGCTTTGCTCCATGCAGGCAGCTCCGGCTTGTTGCACAAGCCAGGGATGGGGTGCAATGCTGTGTGCAAGGCCAGGCAGAGGAAAACACAAGGACTGGTTCACATTGCACAGATGTGGAAAACCAAAGCATCCTGTACTCACTGGAACCACTGGTTCTGGAGAGAGTTCTGCAGCAGAGAGATGAACTCTGGCAAGTGCAAAACCCACCACCCTTGCTCAAATTATCACTCTCACTCAAAATATCACCCTCACTGGGGGGAAACCGAGGCACAGGATGGGACAGGTCAGCCTGGAGATAGGGAGAGAGCTCCAGCCTGCTGAGCTCTGCCAGTACCCGCCCCTGTGGTCCCAGCTGGGGAAGGAGGTCTCAGGGATGCAGCACTGCACACCCAGAGTCTGAAGCTGAGCCCAGAGCTGCCCAAACTGTCTGCCAGGCTGACTGCAGCCCTTCTTTTCCAGGCCTAAAGATCTCCATATCCATGATCAGCCTCTGTCTCCCTGAGGCTGCACCAGCTGGGAGTGGGAAAAAGACAAGGAAGGGCAAGATTACCAGGATTAGAGTCTGGAATGGAGGGAGGGAGGGAGGTGAGGATCAGGCTCTTGTGGATCAGGATCTGGGATGGAGGGACAGAGTTGAGGACCAGGTTCCAGGGCTAGGCTGGAGAGCTGCTCCCTGCAAGGGCAGTGCTGCCCACCACAATAATTAACTGTTGCTGTGGAGAAGACAGGAAAATGAACAGGAGGTCAATTTTCCCTTTCCCAGTTGTACATGATCAGTTCCAAGCACACAGCCTGAAAATAAATCTCCATCAGGCTTGTTACCTCTTAATTAACATCACCAGCTACAACACGTACTCCCCAGCCCAGGCAGAGCCCCTGTTGATGTACAATGAGATGGAGCCAGGGCTGATGGGAATTCTCCAGCTGGAAATTCCAGCCCTGCTGTCCAACATGCTGGACTTGCCCTACTCAGACAGGATGGAGAGAGCTGCTGGATCTCCCCAGAACTGGCGGCTTTGGGGGCAGCTGGCACAGAAAACTGAAAGAAAGTTGGTGAAACAACTGGACTTGGTTTTCCTTTTGCATAGATTGGAATAAAGAAGAAAAGAAGATCCTGTGGTTGAGACACTAGATTAGAGGGATGGAACCTCACCCATGAGGAAAGGCTGGGAGAGCTGGGGGTGCTCAGCCTGGAGGGCAGAAGGATCCAGGGAGACCCCAGAGCCCCTTCCAGTGCCTAAAGGGCCTCCAAGAGAGCTGGAGAGGGACTTGGGACAAAAGCTTGGAGGAACAGGACAAGGGAATGGCTTCCCACTGGCAGAGGACAGAGTTAAACAGTATATTGGGAAGAAATTATTCCAGATGAGGGTGGTGAGGCCCTGGCACAGGTTGCCCAGAGCAGCTGTGGCTGTGGCTGCCTGTGGCAGTGTCCTAGGGGCTTGGAGCACCCTAGGATAGTGGAAGGTGTCCCTGCCCAGGGCAGGGGGTGGAACTGCATGAGCTTTAAGTCTCTTTCAATTCAAACTTTCCAAGATTCCATAGTTCTCTGCTTTTTGATCTCTTTCCCATTAGTGATTTCCCCCACAGGCTGTCCCCTCCCTGGTCCTGTCCCTCCCAGGTGACCTGGCACAGGAAGTGCACAGGGGCTGCCATCATCAGTGAGGGGAGGAAAGAGACGGGATGAAGGAATCCAGTTCTGCTGCTACCACCCTCTTACTTGGCACTTCTCTTCAAAGCACTATGCCAACACCAAATAATGAATCCTCCCAACACTCCTCTTGGGAGGAAGAGACATCGACAGGGGTCTGTTCTAGACACCTGATAAACACAAAGGGTGCTTAGAGGAGATGTCAGACAGGCAAAACCTGCAGGTCATGGTAGTTCCTCTGCTCCTCCTGCTGCTTGTGGCAGGGCTGAGCAGGCAGGGGATGTACCAGGAATCATCCTGTGCTCTAGGATGGAGGCTGCACTGACGGATGGAGGTGCAGGACAGAGCAGGGACTGTAGCAGGAATATGAGAGAGCCTAAAATTAGATGAGAATGGGAGGAAGAAGAGGAGCCCTGTTGTCCTTACAGACAGACAGACAGACAGACAGACAGATTTTATTTCCAATTCCAGCTGTCATGGAATTTTTAAAGTATCATGAAATTAGCTTAAATTGAAGGAAACCCTGACACTGCTGCTGTGGCATCCTGGAGGAACGTACTGAGAGAATGCACTTTGACAAAATGGATTTTGACTTGCTCAGTTTGGCAGGTGAGTTTCCCAGAGGATCTGAAAAATCAAACCACGGGTTTCCAGCCTGAACATCCCCAAACACTGCAGCAGTTCTTGTGTCCTTTAGCTGAGCTCTTTCTTCTCCACCCTTGTGTTTACCCAAGAATGCACCAATAGGCAGCTGCTGCGGCCCCTTCCTTTCAAACAAACCAGGCATCCCCGGCATTTGCAGCCTGGCTGTGATCCCTCATTATTGGCCTCTGAAATCCTGTATTTAATGCTTCCTTGCCTCCATCCCTAAACCCTCCAGGAGCTCCCTTCGTGCGAGGATCCCACTCCCTGGTCCACAGGGAGTGCCCTGCATCCAGTACTCCCACAGCCAGCTCTTGGCAAGGACCCTGGCTGCAGGAAAATCCCTGCGCCAAGGATGCAGATCCATCCAGAGAACCCCACCAGTACTGCTGGGGCTGGCTGGGAATCTGCCCATAGCCCTCTGACCTCCTGGACTTCTCCAACCTGCCTGTTCCAGGGATCCCCAGCAGGGTGAGATCTCCAAAGCCCAGCCAAAGTCTTGCTGTTTCCTGGGAGTTGAGTTCAATTGTTTCAAGGAGAGACTTGCCTGCTGTGCCTGAAATCAGAGCTGCTGAATTTTTAAACACAGCAGCATGTGAAGGCAAAAAACAGAGACCAAGGGCTCTTCCCAGTCACTGCCCACAGGTCTGGAGAGACACAGCCTTGGGTCTCAGTCCCTGTGTGGGGTTTTTCTGGAGGTGAACCCTGGCAAAGACCTGCCATGGCACTGGCTGAATTTTGGGCTGGGCCTGGATCCACCTCATGCAGACACGGATGCGCTTGGCAGAAGGAGTATGTTTGGTTCTGGTTCCCTGGCACACAGAGGCAGATTCTGGGTTAATTCCTCCTGGAAGTCCTCCACCAACCAACCCGCAATGCCTCCTGCAAACAGCTGGGAACAACTGTCCCCTCTCCACACAGGGGGAAACTGAGGCACAGCAGCACACTCAGACAGGTCTGCAGTGCTGCATGCAGGTATGCAGCTTCCTAGCTCCCTTAGTGCCCCTGTCCTGCCAGCCCAGGGTGACAGAAATCTCCGTTTCAGTCTCTTATATGGCAGCTGCGGGGTGCACCAAGAGTGGAGCCCCCAGACTGAGTGCAGCTCATGGTGGAGCAGAGCTGAGGCCAAAGGTTGAAGAAAACCCAGGGTTCTGCAGCTGAAAAAGATCTGAATTACCCACTGCAGGAGAGTGATCCAGGGAGGGCATAGAATCAGATTCACAAAACCACTAGGGTTGGAAAAGCCCTCTAAGAGCACCAAGTTCAACTGCTCTTCCAAGCCCACCACTAACCTACCTCCCCAGGTGCCACATCCACATGACATCCAGGAACGGTGACTCCACCACTGGGCAGACTGTTCTACTGCCTGGCCACCCTTTCTGTGACAAGGTTTTCCATAATACCCAACCTAAACCTTCCCTGGCACAATTTGAGGCCATTTCTTCCTGTCCTAAAATATATGTGGGGACACCAGCAGCCTCTGCAAGCAAGCTCCTGCATGCTTTCGGAACATGGGTTGAGCATTAGTGTCCCCATCCCCAGCTGGACAGCCCACATTCCTGAGGTCTGGGGTGCCTGGGTGGCTCCAGTCTGCCCCTCTGCTCCAGTGTGGGAATCAGGAAACAGCCACCCACGGCTGGAGCCAGAGCAGCTCCTGCAGGAAGGCTGTCACTGCAGATGTCACAAGTTCTCCAGCAGGCCCATGGCTGACAGGGACCCCTGAGCTTCAACCAGCTCCTTCTGGGTCACGGCTTGCCTCGTTTCTGAACACAAAACTAAGTGGGCTCTATGGCCCTCGGCCATCTGCCCCCACTGCTGCCTGCCTGCATGAGAATCACAGCCCCAGCCCAGCCCAGCCCAGCCCAGCCCAGCTCAGCCCCCTGGGCTCAGACCCTGCCAGGGCCCAGGGACTGCAGCCTGGGGAGCCAGAGCAGGGCAACCAGCTGCCTGGGAACAGGCACAAGGACTCTCCTGCAGCACTGGGCGAGGCAGACGTGTCTGAGGTGCAGGTGGGACAACAGGCTGTGGGATGCAGGAGGGATGCAGCTGTCTCAGTATGCACACAGCTCCATAAATTCATGGAATTCATGTGACCCCTCATCCCCAGCCCATCCCAGGAGCTGGGGAAGATTCTTCTCTTGGGGTGCATGGCACAGTCCTGGCAGAATGACTCTGAGTCCTGGGATGCAGCTGAGCTGGCAGAAGGCCCTGGCACTGCTGCTGCCCCAGAAGTCTGTGGGCATTCTGCACCCATCCCCAGCTCCCAGGGCGTCAGGAGCTCCCTGTGGAACCTCTTCTACTCAGGCAAATCCTCCCTGGTGTCTGGGGGTCAGAGCATTGCTGGGGTCCCCTCCTAGGATACTGGATAGCTGGTCCTGAGGTTCTGCTAGCATGAAGCACCTGTCTGCAGACCCGGCACTGCTCTCCTGGAGCCAGGGTATCATGCAGGTGTTGGGTGAGGCCCTGGGCCAGCCCCCAAAGCCCAGTGAGTGCCAAAGGAGAGCCACAGGCACACATCCACTGGGTCCAGGGACAGGTCAAGGTGGTCAGAAACATCAGAAAATTTATTGGGCTCAACCCAACAGGGAAGGGACAGCTGCCACAGACTGAGACACACCTGAGACACAGACTGCTCACAGGACAAGCAGGTTATAAACAGCCAAAGTCCTTTCACTCCAAATTTGTAACAGATGTACCTCGAATCCCTCCAACAGTGTCTCAGAACCAGGATTCACAGCCCCAACCTACACTGCCACACCTGCTCTCAGCAACTCCCCCGCTCCTCATGTCCCCATCATTGCTACAGCACCTTCCACCTGGCCTTCAGAAAAAAGGAAAGCAAAAAAACAGCAGCAGAATTATCTTTTTTTGGCTTGCAAATGCCGGTTTGCAAAGCTGAGCCAGCTGCTGCTCCACAGTTGAGGGGGTACCTCGACCACACCTGATGCTACTGGGCCTTAAGACCCCTCCAGAATCACCAGCCAGGGCAGGGCTGAAGCAGAGTGGCTGCTCTGTCACACAGCAATTCAGACCCAAGGGTGCAGGAACCCTTCTGGGGCACGGCAGTGATGCCCCCACATCCTGAGCCCAGCCAAGAGCCCCTCTGAGGGAGGAAGCAGAGCATCCCCCCCATACCCTGAGTCCATCCAGAAACCCCTCTGGAGGGGCCCAACATCTTCCACACTCCCTGAGCCCAGCCAGGAGCCTCACTCCAGCCAAGCTCCATATGCTGCAGGACCACTTTGCACTTTCACAGGAAATTACCAAGTCTTTTCTGCAGCTCAGAGCTCAGTTTATTCCTCCCCACAGCACTTTCTGGTGCATGAACACTCAGTGTGAGATCCCCATGCCCAGCTCCTGGGGACAGCTCGGCCTGCTGTCCTGTATTTATCAGCAAAGGTCTGGCCTCCTGATCCCAGCACTCCCATGGGGTGCTGAACAGCTTGGAAAGTCAGAAGGCAGCAAATAAATTATGACATGTGGTGTTTACAAATTCCTCAGTCTCTTCCTCTCTAGAAAGCCAAGTGACATCTCAGCACCCAGGACTGATTTGTCCAGCACCGTCTCCAAACCCACCTCAGTGCCCCTCTGCAGAACAACTCCTGACTTCCCAGAGCACAGGGCAGCTGGGCTGTGCCAGAGAGGACAGAGCCAGGGCCACCTGCAGGGCCAGTCCCAGGGACACAGCCCTGCCCTGGATGTCTGCAGGTAGGGATCTGTGGGGAGCAGCCCTGTTCCCTGTTCGGGCTGGCAGCACTCGCCTTTGCACCCTGCTCTGGATCAGCCCCTCACAGCCCCCAGCCTTGCCCTTGCAGACACTCCCAGGAGCATTGCTGGGAAGGAAGGGATGATCCCTGGTGTCCAGGTTCCAGGACCATCCCCCGTCCCCGTGTGCTCATGCCTGCACACCCCTGCTGACATTGGCACACGCACCGGGCACATGCCGGCACAATTCCTGGCTGTGATGAGCCAGAGCCACCGCAGTGCCTGAGAGAAGGGGGAGCAAAGGAGAGGGAGACAAACTCCTTGGCAAGTCCTCAGGAGAGCTCAGGCGCCAGCAGCAGGCTAGGGACACATAGGATGAGGCTCCCTGGCATCGCCTGGGCTGCTCCCGTGAGCCCACCGCTGGCAGCAGGACAGTGGCTTTCCTAACCTTGGCACCGGCACTGCTGCTGCCCTGGGGGTCAGGCCCTGTGTGTCCCTGCACAGGGCAAGGGACAGCTGAGCAGAGCAGGAAGAGACACAGGTGCCTGCCTGGCCATGGTCCCAAGGGCTCCCTGCACCCCACCAGCCTCCTGGCATAGAGGAGCTGGGGGCACCTGGAGGAGCTGTGGGCAGTTGGAGCCTTTTGGGGCACACGGAGAAGCTGAGGGCACACTGAGGAGCTGGGGGTACAGGTAGCAGGGCTAGCAGCAGCAATTCTCCTCTGAGGCTGCCTCCTGTTTGTGCCACCCACTGTTTTTAATGAGGTGGACAATGGAAGGTTATGCCTTCTTCCAGAGATGCTTTTGCACCTGGGCTCTAGAGATGTTCTTCTCCAAATCCCTTTTAAGTCACTTAAACCTTTTGGTGCCTCAATTCCCCATTGGTAAAGCGAGGCTTATCCCATTTCCTCTGCCTGGCTTACTGGGAAAGCTCATAAGCCCTGCAGGACTGGAAAAGTCTGTGGATATGGATTTCTGTCTGCCTAGCACAGTGGGGCCTGGGCTCATTAGGGACTAATGTGCTCACTGTGCTGTGTCTGGCAAGCAGAGCCTGATGCTGTGTGTTGCTGTTCTTAGAGGTGGGAGGGGGAGCAGGGGTGATACCACACATGCTTCCAAGGCCTCCTTATCATTTTGATCCATTCCCATGTAACAGGGGTGGTGGGCTCAGCTCAGGCACCCACAGACATCGATTTACCTTGTGCCATAAAAGCCAATGGACTCTTCACTAAGGGATCAGGATGAGTGAAAAACACCCTTCCAAGGCAGGGTGGCTGCAGTGTTCCTGTGTTCATGTGTATTTACATTGTGGAGAAAACACACTCCTCTCACACTTCTGCAGTGTCCCTGTGCCTGTCCTCCAGGGATAGCTGTGTAAGGATGTGAGTAACCAGAGAGCAGCCTCAGGAAACAAGGTGGTGCTGGCCTCAGCTGCCCCTCAAGCACCCCTAAACCACCACCCTCAGATCTTAAAAACTCTAAATCATTGCAGCTGAACATTTAACCCTTTGCTCCTCCCCTCCCTCTCCCAGGGGGGTACAGCAGAAACTCTCAGAAAAGGTGAGCAGGGCAATGGAGCTGATGCACCAAGTGCCTCCTGGGGAAATTTGGGGATAGTGCAAAACTTGTTACAGGTGTGGAAAGGGAGGGAGGGATCCTGGTAGAAGGGGAGAGACAAGCATCCAGAATCTCTTAACTCCTTATTTTCCTATCTGGTGCATCCCATGTGGTGATCTGGAGCTGGTCATGGACTTTAGTGTAGCCTGTGAGTGCAGCAGGCTGTGCTGGAGTCAGATCCTGGAGAGACGGAGGGTCTGGGAGCAGATTCCAAGGAGGCTCAGGTAGGGCTTTTTCTCTGAGCTGTGAGCCTCAGAAGTAGGCTGGGTCTGTTTCTGCTGCCTCTGTCTGCCTCCTGCCCTGGCTGTGGGTGTTTGCCCAGCAGAGTTTCCTTATCTCAACCACATCCCTGGGACCTTCAGCTCACAGCACTAAACTATTTGGAACAGTCCTGGCAAGGATATGCTCAGAAATGAACCCTGGGATAGGAGATGCTGGGCTGGTAGGTGCTGTGAGAATCCTGCAGCTCAGGGGTGTCACTGGGGCTGTGGCTTGGACACAGGCCTGGCACAGTAGCCCTGTTGGCAGGTCAGGGAAGCCACTGCTCCAAGTGATGAGTGGATGTAACATGAGAATTTATTGAGCTCTCCTTAGTCCTGCCTTTAGGACCATTTGCATTAGAGCAGCCTGTGCTGCTGGCTGGGAGAGCAGTGGCTGCTGGGCAGGGTGAGCTGGCATGGCCAAGAACACCTCTAGAGCCAGGACAACATCGGGATGCCACAGAGCACCAGCTGGAAATGGTTTCTGACCATGTCCTCCTTGCCCCACTGCACGCATGCTGACGATCAGAGACACCATGTCCCTGTGAGAGCTGATGTGGCATCTCATCCCACGCCACTACTGAGGATCTTCCTTTCCCAGCTCTCCCATGGGGCAGGATGCTCCACCCTGGCCTTGCCCAGATTTGGCAGCCAGTGTCTCATTCAGGACCCTGCAGGAAGTACCCAGTGGACTTGGGAGGGCAAATTCATGTACCCAGTCCAGCCCCTCCTGCAGCCTGGAGCTGTCCCAGGGCTGGTGTCCTGCTGGGAGGGTGGAAGCTGCAGCTCTCTGCACTGGTCTCCGTGCTCCCGGCTGTCCTGGATGTCTCTGCCTGCACCTGCCAGAGAGCAGCACTGACAGCCAGCTCAGAACAGCTCCTGGAGCGTGGGCACAGGAGCCACAGTGTCACCTGCATGGCGAGACGAGTGGGTGAGACTGTCAGCTCCCACAGCCTGTGCCAGCAGAGCTGGGAGCAGGAGCGCGGGGCCAGGGCTGGCATGGTGGGCCAACATCCCCCTCAGAGGGCCAGGAGAGGGGCCTGTGCCAAGTATGGAGCTAGCATCCCCCTCAGAGGGCCAGGAGAGGGGCCTGTGCCAAGTATGGAGCCAGCATCCCCCTCAGAGGGCCAGGAGAGAGGCCTGTGCCAAGTATGGAGCAACACAGCAAAGGAGAGAGGGAGGCCACACTCAGGGCAGGGGATGTTTCAACCTTCACCCATTCCAGAGCAGCTCCCCAGCTGTCCTCTCTTCCTTTACTGCTCCTTCTTGTGACCTACAGATATCAAAGGGCCTCTTTCCAGACCTGCTGCAGCCTGGGCTCCAGCTGAACATTCTCACAGCCCACTGGGGACACAGGCAAAGGCTGTGGCATTTGTTAATGCAGCTCCTCTGCAGAAACACACGGTCAGGAGTGATTGATCAGCAAAAAGCCCAGTACAAACCATCTGCAGGATGAGTGAGACAGAGCCACCCCCTCCCTCCACAGGGGACATGTGTGCTCCATCCCCAGGGCATGGGACAGGCTGCGTCCCCACTCACTCACCCCACCACTGCATCCCACTCTAAACACTGCCTAACTCTTTGGAAGGCACCTTTGGAAGAATTATTTTTCCACCAAGAGTATGAAGTAGTTTTTTGGCAGTTGGGCCATCTCATCAGGGCTGCCTGGCCTCCTCCAGCTTGAGGGGATGGAGATCAGGAAGAGGGGAACAGAAGCACTGGGCAGAGCTGAGATGGCTGCATTGGCAGCTGCCTTGGCTTCCCGGCCATCTGGGGTTATGCAGGAACAGCTGTCAGTGCCAGGCATGGCCAAAGGCACTTGGAAGCAGCAGCAAGAGTGTGCAAGGAGCAAGGACATGCAGTCACTCCACCCCTCACCTCATTCTGCCTCCCCAGCAGTGCAGGTGGGAGGGTGGTGTCCCACAGAAAGCTCCAGCAGCTCTCCACACTGGGAGGCCAGCCTGGAATTCCAGAGGACGCTCAGGGCTGGGGTGACAGATCTCTGGTTGAGATGCATCACTTTCTGCCATCATTTACTCTGTGGCTAGGGGTTGTGCAGGGGAGGGAGACTCAGTGGGGATGGGTCAGCACAGAGCCTCCTCTGCTGCCTGGCACAGGAGAGAGAGGGGCAGAGCTCCCTGGGCTTCCCTCAGCAGCCATTCATTCAGCCCACAGATATGTCAAAGCTCTCTGGCACTCGCTGCATCCTGTGAGGTCTGGCTCTGTCCTCTCCCCTCTGCCAGGGCTGGTCCCAGAGCTGCCAGCCTCTCCTGGACCTGCAGGACTTGCCATGGGAGGGTGCAGGGGAAGCTCTTCCCGTGCTCCCAGCACTGCACTGATCCTGCACGCTGGCATTGATCCTACATCCCTTCACTGATCCTGCACCCTGGCATTACTCCTGCATCCCTGCACTGATCCTGCACCTCTGTATGATCCTGAATCCCTGCACTGATCCTGTATCCCTGCATTGACCCTGCAGCCCTGCCCCAGTCCTGCACCCCTGCCCTCCCTTGGAGCAGCGCTCAGCCCAACTTCTGCACCGGGATCTCTGGCATCTTGAAGTGCCATGGGCTCAGCAGTGGTGCCATGGGCACTGCTCTGTGCCACCACAGACTGCCAGGAATCCCCTCCTGAGCCCACCACCTCTGTTCCCACCTGCATGGCACAGAGAGATCACAGGAATGGGAACAGGCCCTCCAGCCCCCTCAGACCCAGTGCCCTGCTGAGGGGTTGGCTTTGAGCTGCTGAGGCATTGGCCACAAATTCTCCCACAGATTCCTTTCCAGTCCCACTCAGCTGGTCCTGAGAACTGGCCTCTTCTCATAATCCCTGGTTTTCCTCATTCCCAGGAATACCAGGTCCAAAGGAACAGTGCTGAGCTTCCTATGCAGCTCCCTTGGCCCTCATGTTCCTGGACAAGAAACAAGGGCTCCCTTCCAGATGTGCACCACCGAGTTCTCCTTCACCTTCACAGGTTCTCATGTCTCTTCTTGCTCACCTCTGTCTACTTCATCCTTGGTCCCCAGTACTCTCCAGCTGGCACGGGCTGTGTTCCTGAGTCCCAGCACTGGGGCAGGGCCAGCCAAAGTCAGGACTCCCCAGGGCAGAACACGCCACATGCCAGGAGCAGCCAGAAGGGAGGGCATGGCTGGGGACTCCTTCCACATGGAGAGAGCTGCCCTGGGAGTCTCTGGAGGCCACAGGGCTGGTGACAGCTCCCTGGATGCTGAGGGGCTCCTTCCTGAGGCTCCTAGCTCCTGCAGACCCTGTCAGCTCCAGCTCCCTGCTTGGCTGCGTTTGGGACTGTGGCCAGCTGCCTGCCCAGGGGTCCTGCCTGCTGAGTCCCCGTGATGCCACAGTGCCTGTGCCAACTGCATGGCTCACAGCATGCTCAGTGTCACCTTCCCGAGCCACACTGGGAGCTGGGCAGGGAGGGACCACATGGCTCCGGGGCCTCCCGAACTTCTCACCCTGCACCAGCTCCGGGGACATCTGCTGACATTCTGAGCCTTCACGCACGAGGTCTACATTTGCACAGTTTGCAGCAGGGAGCTCAGGGACTTCTAATTATTTTCACGAATGGGAAGAAAACCCCACATTTAGTTGCAGTCACTCCTCATTCCCAGTGCTGACCGACCAGGGAGTGGCTCCTTGGCTGTCCCCAGGGACTCACCCTGCTGGCACAGGTGTACCCTGGTTGTTGCCCTCCCTGTCCGTTCCAGCGTGAGCAGAAGGCACTGTTGCAGTGGGAGACAGGTGTGCT
This sequence comes from Catharus ustulatus, assembly GCF_009819885.2. Taxonomy (NCBI): domain Eukaryota; kingdom Metazoa; phylum Chordata; class Aves; order Passeriformes; family Turdidae; genus Catharus; species Catharus ustulatus. Next base: position 14,751,380 of record NC_046237.1, read on the forward strand.
GTGTCACACAGGGGCCTGAGAGCCAGGAGTGGGCTCCAGCTCAGGCCCTGCCCAGCCTGGAGTGGAGCCTCCCTTCCCCTGCCAGCCAGGGGCACAGGGGTGTGACAGCAGCAACTCCACTGAGCTAAAAATAACCACTAAAAATAACCACTCATATCACAACATCTTCACCTGGCACAGGACCTGCCGAGGGCTCAAACCAGCAGCAAACACAAACAAACACCAAGGGATGGAGCTTGGGCAGTTCTGGCAGAGCCCTGCACTGTCCTGTTTGTGGGGAGAACTCCCAGAACTCAATCCCATGAGATGCTGCTGATGAGGACCTGGCAGTGCTGATAGAAACAGCCAGCAAGTCCCCTAGGTGTCCCCAGATGAGCCTGTGAGTGCTATCAGTGTCCCTGCCCACCATGGCCACCCTCCCTGCATGGAGGATGGAAGTGCTGGAGTGTTGTTCAGGCTCTGGTTTGATGTCCCTCTTAGGAGCCCCAGCTGATGAGAGTTGTGCCTAGGTCTCTGCAGTTGCTTGGGCTCTCTGCAGTTCCATAACCCCGTGATGAGCCACAGAAAGTCCCCGCAGTGAGAAGAACCCTTTGCCTTGTGTTCACAGCTGGCCAGGGCCCAGGTGTCCTCAGGAGCCAGTCCACCCCATGGCACCATGTCCCACACTCTGTCCCAGACTTCTGGGGGCTGAAGGCAGGCACAGAGACATCTCAAGGGTCCCAGTTGGGTTCTCAGCACACACACACACACCTTGCTGGAGGGACTTGGTGTTTTTGCATCTGGACAACACTGTGGGATCGATGGGATCGACAGGATCAATGAGATCAGTGGGATCAATCACTGCTGATCACTGAATAACGTTACCTTACACAATTCCTCATCAATCCCTGCTCCACCTGTTCAAAAAACACAGTTTTGCCTTGCTGCCTATGGGCATTCATTCCAGATGATTTCTCCCAGGGACTTTGCTTTCTTAGGTCTCCTCCACAAATTCAACAAGCAATTATGTCAGCAGAGCACAGAGATCACTGTGGCCATAGATACTGCAGCAAATGGCCACTAAACCTCTGCCCTGGGCTGTGTGCATTAGCCACAGCAGGGAAGGTTTAGTGAGAGCAAGCAGATGCTGGAGCTTGTGACTCCTCACAGTGTTTCACCACAAAAAAGATGAAGGACAAGAACATTGTCTTGAAGCTCTGGGGGAAATGCACAACTGGTAACCAGCAAAGGAAACGAACACCTACTCTCACCTCAGCAGTTTCCTGACGGACTTGGACTCATTTTCCCCTTCTAGCCACTGTAAGATACAAGTACGAACCAAGCAGTGACGGAAAGAGTCCTGACACCATGGACAAAAGATTGCTCAGTCCACCACTGCCCTGGGCAGCACCTTCCAGTGCCTGACCACCCTTTCCATGAAGAAATTTTCCTAATATCCAACCTAAACATCCCCTGGCACAGCTTGGGGCCGTTTCCTCTTGTCCCATCCCTTGTTCACTGGGAGCAGAGACCTGGCTGCACCTTCCTGTCACAGGGAGTTGTAGAGTGCAAGAAGGTGTCCCCTGAGCCTCTGTTTCTCCAGGCTGAGCCCCCCAGCTCCCTCAGCCTCTCCTGATCACATCTGTGCTCCTCAGGAGGTCACTGATGGATCTTACTGGACAGAACTCCCTCCATCCATGGGAGTCCTGGCAGCATTTGGAACCTCCAGAGCTGCCAGATGTCACTGGTGCCTCTCCTGAAGAGGCCCTACTCCTCTGTGTGCTTCAGAGGGCACAGACTGAATCACAAAATCACAGAATATCCTGAGCAGGACCCACAGGGATCATCCAGTCCAACCTCTAGCCCTGCACAGACACTCCAACAATCCCACCCTGTGCATTCCTGGCAGCGCTGTCCAAACGCTCCTGGAGCTCTGGCAGCCTCGAGGCCATCCGTGCCTGTTCCCTGGAGAGCCTGGGCAGTGCCCAGCACCCTCTGGGGGAAGATTTCCTGATGTCCATCCCATGCCCCTCTGAGCTCCCTGAACTCCTTCGATCCGTTGGGACAGCAGCAGCTCAGAGCTGGCCCAGGGGGAGATCTCCAAATTGGCAGCTGGTCAGGCAGTCTCTTCCCTGCCCTGCTGTGCTCCCAGAACGCTGCCATGCCTGAGGATGGCAGTGATATAAAATATTTATACATATACTTTTGGAATCAAAGACCCATCAGGTCATTACAGCCCTGCTTTCCTCACCCGGCTTGGGGTCTGCTGGTGTTCCCGCTGCTCTTACAGAGAGCAGCACACAAGTTCTCCCAGCCCTGCTATGCCAGCATGGGAAGAGGAAAAGCTTGATTTCTGAGAAGAATGATAGATTTGTGAGGACCTCTGACAGCCTGGGGACAGCATGGTAGCCAGGGCCCTGCCAGGGGTGGCCACTGCAGGTGACGGATGGGATGAAAGGAGTAGAGCGAGGGAGTCAATGGCTCCCAAAGCTGTACCTGGGGACTGTATCTGGGGTTTCAGAGCCAGCAGAACCTCTCCTGCCTTGAGAGCAGCCTGCAGGGTCACAGCTGTGGTCCTCGGGGCCAGATCTGACTTTTGTTACTTGCTCTTCTACTCTGGTCATCGCTCAATCTGCTAAGCCCATCCCTGGAGGTCCTGAGGTCCCCCACCTTCACAGATCATAGGGATCCAGAGTCCCTCCTTCAGAGGTGACATTCTACTCTTCTCAGTTGTTGTCTGAGACAAAAACTCGCAGAATCTCCCAACTTTTTCCTTCGTAGCTGGGTATCCCATTCCAGCTCCAGAAATACCAGCAGCCTTTTAGTTCCCAAAAGATCTCAGAGGGATTTGTTAAGGTGACGGGTGTACTATACCTAAAATGACCTCAGGACAGGTGAAACAGTCTCTGAGGGTCATCCTCCCAAAATAAAAGAAATGCTGAGCATCCATTTGTCTTTCCATGGGGTTCATATCCTGAGGATGTCTTGTCATCTGTGCTGAAAGAAGCAGTGTATTCTGTTTTATCACGCTCAGTGGAAGCTGAAACCCTTTGGCCAGGTTTCCCCAGTTTCACTCATTGTATTAAGTTCTTGGATAATTTTTCAATGAAAGTCCTCTTGGCTCTTTGTGGGAAGTGAGAATTTTGGGTTGGATGAACATTGAAAAGGAGGAAAAGAAAGAGAAAGAAATAAAAGAAAGAATAAATCTCTCACCATAGAGACCCTGTGTTCAAGTTATGTATCATAAATTGTTACGTCACATGGATTTATCTCTGATACAGGCAATATACAGCTTATGGATAAATAGGGAAATGTGGAATTAGGGGAAAGCTGAGCTCCTTCAGGTCACCACTGCTGCCAGGGCTATTCCTGCTCCTGGACCTTCTGTAGGGCCTTGCAAAGACTCTTCCCTCTACCACATCCTGCAGACAGGTCCTGCAGCCTCTCCCGCTCCATATCCTGCCTGGGAAGGACTCCTCTGAAAGTGTCCTTTCACAGGACACTGTGTGTGGGGTGTGCTCTGCTGTTTTGGGCTTTCAGCAGAGACCTGAGATCCTGCACCTGTGTCAGAGCTTTGCTGAAGGTGACTTAGAGGAGGAGGGAACTAAACATGGAACAGTGAGTGGAGGAGACATGGGAGAGATGTGGGATGTGCTGGGGTCAGGGTCACAGTGACGGAGCTGTCAGCAGTCTCCAGGCTGAAATCCCAACTAAATCACAGAACCACAGACCTTAAAGTTCATCTTCTTCCAAACCCCCTGCCATGGGCAGGATGCCAGGTTGCCCCAAGCCCTGTCCAACCTGTCCTTTAACATTTTCAGGGAAAAAATTCAGGAATCAAACCTCAGTAACCCTCTGGGAACCTCCTTCCCAGCCAGATAAATGAGCTCCTTGTGACCCTTATGCTTGGCAGGCTGCATACCTGTGGCCACCCTGGAGATGGGAGAGGGCTGGGTCTTTCTGGGACGGGGCTGCACAAATTCCCTCTGTCCTCCTTGCTGTCCTTGCCCACCCCAGCAACGGCGGGGCTGGAATGTCCCACAGCACACAGGCAGTGCTAGGATTTCATGCTGCTGCCACGAAACCAAGGTGCACGGGCTGCTTGCAAGGCTCTGTGAGGTGACTGCAGACAGCCTGGGATGAGATGGTCACAGAGGGACTCCAGCTCCTCTGCAGTAAGCTTTTCCACGAGTTCCTGGGGAGCAGTGTTCCCAGTGCTGTGCTCTGTGGAGCTGTGACTGCTGGAGCCTGGCGTCACCAGGGCTGTTTGTTTCCCAGCCTGTTATTCACTGACTCCATTCTCCAGCCAAAAGATATTTGCAAGTAGTAATAAAAAAGGATGAATGGGATGGCATGGGATGATTAACCAGGATGGTGAAAGATGGGCCAGCACCTGGGCTGCTGGCAGCACAAGCACTTGGCAAATGGGGCTGGGTTCCACATCCTATCCTCTGCTGGAGGGACTGCCCTGAATCACTGGAATGCTTGGGGTTGGCAGTGACCCTAAAGTCATCCAGTCCCACCCCATGCCATGGGCAGGGACACCTTCCACTGTCCCAGGTTGCTCCAAGCCACATCCAATCCGGCCTTGGACACTTCCAGGGATTCAAGGGCAGCCACAGCTGCTCTGGGCAGCCTGGGGCAGTGTCCCACCACCCTGAAGACAGCATTTGGCACTGACCATCCCCACTACTGCAGAGCCCAGCAAAGCTGGGCTCTCTTGCGTTTTTCTGTTCAGGTTTTTGATATCCTTCCAGCAGAACCTCTCAGATTTATCCCTGCTCTCCCCACACCTTGCCATGACAGTTGGGATTTTGATGCAGTTCTAATCGTTCTGGACTATAAAAAACAAGCCCTGTCTTTCACTAGCATATGGCTCTCCCCGTACAACAACAGACACCAGAACTTTCAATTAAGTTTCTGGAAGCGGTGCTGAAGCACACATGATTCATTTCACAAGTGCACTAACGAGTGAAACGATTCTCCTTTTTGCCAGATCTCCACTCATCAGGAAACAAACAGTATCTGATGTCTTTCTTTCTTTCTTTATATGCTGACGAAAACAACACCCTTCTCCGTCGCCACTGAGCACAGGTAGAGATCACCCAACTAAATATTCTAATATTTGATAACAGCCCTGCCAGCACGGAGCTGACTCATTCTATGGCATGTGCTGCTCCCTGAGGATTGCTCTCAGCACAGCGAACAATTAGCTGCTTCATTCATCCCAGCTTGAGAATGGCAGATAGTTACAGGACCATGGGCACGCTCCTGACAGGAGGGATTTATGAACACTCGTAGTTGTTGCTCCTGTAATTAATCTCACGCTATTTCCACACACACTCACTCACCCTCTGCTCCTACTCTGCTCCTGGCTCCCAAACACTTCATTTATTCTCAGAATGGCATAGAAATCATTTTGGTTTCTGGTCAGTGACATGGAAATGACCAGGCAAAATCAAGATATGATTTGGGGGCTCTGCTCCCCAGCATTCCTTAAATCCTTTGGGGCAGAGCAGAGGCATCCAACCCGCACTGCCCTGTGACAGTGATGTCACACCTCCCTCCATGTGCCTGGTCCCACAGCAGCCCAGGAACACAGGCTGCTCCATCCCAAAGGAGCTGCTGGTTCTTGGTGTCTCAGGGCTGCTGCTCCTGCCTCCTGCTTCTGGGGTGGAGCTCAGCATCCCTCTGGGATGTGCTTCCTGGCTGGCTTGGCAATGGGAACCCGTGCCCCTCCTGCCTGACACTGCTCAGGAATCAGACACTCGCATCCTCAAGGTCACAGGGAGATACCAGGCAAAGCACTTCTGTATCCCACATCCCTGCAAAACAGACAGCTCCTGGGATCTTCTGCCTCTAATTTTTTCCCTTCCAAGTCCTCAGACTCAGGCTCCAGCTGGAGATTTACTTTATTGGCTGTTCATTGTTACAGTTATGGCCAGTGCGAGGATGGCATCCTTGGCACAAATGAACACAGCACTGACTTCAGCATTCTCCTCCTTGTAATTACTGCCCAAAAACTTACCATGGAAGCCAGCAGAAAGGGGGGATTGCTCAGGAAGGGATGGGAAGGACCACCCCCAGTGCCCCCAGGAATCACCCCAGTGGCTCCAAGGGTGGGACCCCCAGGGTCTGTCTGGCTGTGAGGAGGCATCCCGTGGCTGCAGAAGGCTGGCCCTGCCACCCCACTGCCAGGCTGAGCTGGTAGTCCTCTTGGGACAGGGAAAATATGTCCCCACAGCTGCCATTGATGCTTTTGGGTCACACCCTGACCCCAAGGAGGTGCTGCCACTGGGGATGGAGCAGGGACACCTCTCACATCTTCATGGACACCTTGAGGCCACCGCAGAGCACATTCATGTGTCACAGAATCGCACATTCATGTGTCACAGAATCGCATTCTATGTGTCACAGAATCCCAGAATGGTTTGGGTTGGAAGGGACATCAAGGCTCATCTCATTCCAACACCCTGCCGTGGGCAGGGATATCTACCCTCAGGTGTTCAGCACTGCCCCTGAGGGCCCAGGGTGTCAGAGCTCTGCTGTGCTCTCATCCCTTCACTGGGGGCTCTGGCTTGTGACCAGTGCTGCTCTGCTTTCCCTGGAGCACATCCACCAGCTCCTGGTTGCAGAAGCAGATATCCTTGATATCCACACTTTCCATCAACCCGTGCCAGACAGGAAGGACCTCCAGCCAGCAACCTCCCAGCTGTGGCTCATCCATCCCAGCTTCCAGCACATCCTGACGTGTGCCAGGAACAGGGGCCTGGACAGGCACCAACCGTTTGTACTTCCCCATTTCTCATGGTGGCACAGTTCTTGGGGCTGGCATTGATGTGCTGTAGCCTTGGTGCCCTGTGGCCTTGGCACCAGTTGCTATCAGTGCCTGCTGCCATCACTCCGTGGTTCTCCCATTTTCTCTCCACTGGTTGGACATGGACATGGGGCAGAGGACACCTCAGTACAGCATTGCTGGAGCAGTTCTCCAGTTATTACTGTCACCCTCAGCTGTAGCAGTGACAACAAAGCCAAGACAGTTCATGAATTCTTTGTAGGAGCTGGGGAGATTCCTCATAGAAAGCGGGGGCAGACATTGGAAGGGGTTGTCCAGGGCAGGGGTGGAGTCCCCATCCCTGAGGGATTTAACAAATGCGTGGATGTGGCATCTGGGGATATGGGTTAGTGGTTGGCTTGGCAGTGCTGGGTGATGGCTGAACTCGATGATCTTAGAGGGCTTTTCCAATCCTAATGATTCCTAATGATTCCATGAGATTTTTTGGTAAGAGCTGCCCAGTCATGTCCCCACTGTGTTCAGCCTTCATCTCCTTCCTCCCAGAGCTACTGCCACCCTCCTGGAGCTCAGGAGTTGGGACAAGGACCTTCTGTCTACCAAACCAAACCAAACCAAACCAAACCAAACCAAACCAAACCAAACCAATCCAGCTCCCTCTGCCCCTCTCAGCACTACCCCAGGGAATCTGCTCCAATGCAAGAGGGAAGACTCACAGAATTACAAACTCACAGAAACTTCTGAGCTGGAAGGGACCCACAAGGGTCATTGAGTCCAACTCCTGGCCCTGCACAGGACACACCCAGGACTCACATGTAATGATTCACCTGCTGAGAGCTCTCCTGAGCCAGGGTGAAGACCTGAGGTTTGGTGCTTGGTTGGAGCAGAGCAGAGCTCAGACAACACTCCTGGCTCAGACCTGAAGTGCCAAACCTGCTGGCAACTCCTGCTCACCTCCCCTGCACAGGAGAGCCAGGGACCATTAGCACTGGATGAATGGGAAGAATTGAAATCAGCTTGGAGACAATCCCCAGGCCGGAGAAGAGGCAGAATTAACCAGCTTATTATTTTTATTTAATGCCTGCATTGTGCCCCCAGATGAATAATTGGTGTGTGAGGCTCTGTGCGCAGGGCTGTTATGAAGTTTAATTCATTAGCGCTTGTAAAGTGCCTCGAACTCGTGAGATGAAAGGTGTTCTCAGTGCGCCAGGAACTGTTCCAGCTACAGCACTGCGGATCTTTAATAAGGATATTGAACGACTCCTCTGAGCCAGCACATTGCATTTTAACTTCTTTATGGCTGTTTTTGCAAGCAGGATCCTAGAGTGCCAAAAAAAAAAAAAAAAGTTGAAAGAGAAAGCCCCATCACAGTGCAGAGAGCTGGCTTTGCATAGCCACAGACTGGGGTGTGCCACCCTCAGCCCTGCCCTGGGGGACAGCCCCAGGGCTCTGTCTCCATCACCAGCCCCTTCATGGGGACTGGGAGCTGTGACAGCTCTGGGAATGTCACGGGATGGATGCTCAGAAGGGCAGGTGGGAAGAAAGGAAGGTCTGGAGGAAGCTGAGGGCTCATTTCCTGGTTTGCCTGCAGGGTCTGTAGGGGGCTGGGCCTGTACTCTATGTCCTGAGTTTGGCTGATGCAGTGGGAGGTGAGAGTGGGGCCATCTGGGGACCATCCTTCCATCCCTCCATCCATCCATCCCATATCCATCCATCCATCCATCCCTCCATCCATCCATCCCTCCATCCATCCATCCCATATCCATCCATCCATCCATCCATCCATCCATCCATCCATCCATCCATCCATCCCATATCCATCCATCCATCCATCCATCCATCCATCCATCTCTGCCATCCTGCTCTGACCTCCTCTGGCACAGCCAGACACTTGGGTGAGTGGCAGATTTTCATAGAATCACAGAATCCTGGAATGATTCGTGAAAGAGACCTTAAAGCTCATCCAGTTGCACCCCATGCCATGGACAGGGACACCTTCCACTATCCCAAACTTCTCCAAGCCCTATCCAGCCTGGCCTAGGACATTTCCAGGGATCCAGGGACAGCCCCAGCTTCTCTGAGCTCCCCATGCCAGAGCCTCCTCAGCCACCCAGGGAACAATTCCCTCCCAATATCCCATCCAGCCCTGCCCTCTGCCAGTCGGAAGCCATTCCTTGCGTCCTGTCTGTCCATCCCCAGTCCCTCTCCAGCTCTTCTGGAGCCCCTCTAGGCACTGGGAGGGGCTCTGGGGTTTCCTGGATGCTGCTCCCCGCCATGTGAACACTCCCAGCTCTCCCAGCCTGGCTCCTGATGGTGTTTCCTGCCAGCTCCACTTTTCTGCTCAGTGCAGCCACTCCATTTGTGACAACACCGTTGCACTGAGCCCAGCTCTGCCAAGGCCAGGAACATGGATCCTTTGGAACATCTGCTTCTCCCCCATCCATCCTCCTGCAGCTATTGCTGGCAAGGAACCCTGGCTGTGAGTGCACAGAAAACCCTTCCCTGCCTTAGCTAGATGGGAAGAGCTTTCCTTGTCTGAAGTGCCACCTATGGCATCTCCAATTGCTGCTGCATTTCCCACCAGCAGCGAGCTTGGAAAAGAACCTTTTTTAAATGTCCCACTGGGAGGAGAGCAAACAACACTGATGAAGGATGCAGGATGTGGCCAAGAAAGCAGTGATTTCTTCCCTTGATGGAAAAATTGATCCTCAAAAGGGAAGGCAGTGACCTCCTCACCTGCCTTCCACTTGTTCTTTTCCTAATGCTGCTGCAACTAGCAGAACTCTCCCGTTTCCCTGGGAGCTGCGTTCCCAGACAGCTCTGTACAGCACACGGAGTGCAGGGATCATCTCCTGCCTTGGAACACCAGGAACAAGCCACAGCCTTGCCCTTGCTCACAGGAGAGAAGGACTCATTGTTTGCTTTAATTATCCCAAAGCCTCTTTACTTGGAGGAAAATAAAATATTTATCAGGTACTTGTGGCTCTGGCGAAGGAGATTATACTAAAATTAAATTTTTAGATGCCTGTAAAATTTAATTTGCCTTAGTGTAGGGCAGTTCCTGTCTCTGACCAGCACTCAGCCTTTGGAGAGCTGTCCCTGCCAGCATTCCCAGGGCTGTCCAGGAGTCAGCTCAGGCTGCTGTGCCTGTGTCACCAGCTCCAGCCCAGCCTGGCAGCCCCTTCCCCATGTCCCGGGAGCACAGAGAGGTTGATTTGTGTGGGAGAAGATGGAGCTGCCCAGCCCAGCTCCACAGTCCCAGTCCTCTCCCATCACCTGATGGATGGGGCAGATTCTCACACACCTCTGAAGGAGCCTGCTCCTGGGACATGGCCCTGACTTCTCTGAGGTTTTTCATAGACAGCCTTTGGCCCTCTCCTAGGCCCCATTCCCTACTGAAATCCATCCTGTCCCCAAGCCTGAGCCCGGTTTGGCCCTGCCCTGGCAGTGTCCTTCCTGCCCAGGGTGTGCTCCTCCTGGGCAGAGCAGACTTCTCCAGATATCTGGAAAACCCCATGGCTCGGGATGGGATGCTGTGGTGCCACCACAGTGAGGGGACAGGCACAGGCACCCATGGACGCTGTCCCTGCTGGGAGGGTGCCCAGGGGCACAGATCAGATTATAACAACTGAACTCCTTGTTATCCCACACCAGCCTTGCAGAAAATCCCTCTTCCTGTGTGTGTGAAGTGATGTGCTCTAGCTCTTCACTCCTGGGAGTTTTGCTTCATGTCCAAAAAAAGCCAAGGATGGTGAAACTGTGCTGCCAAAGGGATGGAGAGATGCTGTCCCACTTGGGATGTTCTGGACAGACAGCAGCTCTGTCCCTGTGCTTTTCCAGGCTGCCCCACAGAACCCTGCCAGCCTGAGCACTGGTTTAACTAGGAATCCAGGTCTCCAGGCTCCTGCTCCTTGCCCTCACACTGTCCTTTTCCCATTGCTGCTGACGGCTTTGCCAGAACGTGAGGAACAAGATTTCATTTTACTCTTATCCCCAGAGCAGAAATGCACAAACGCCAGGGAAAGAAATCTGAACCATAGCCCGGAAATCCAGAGGGATTCAGGTATGGCATGGCAGGAATCACCCAGGAGCTTCATTGCTAAGTGAAATCCTACTGTGAGATCAGAATCAGGGAGTTTGAAAACATATCCTATCCCCTTTGTGCTGTCCTTGGGCTCCCAGCCCCACATGTGCTCCCCCAGTTGCTATGCTTTCCTTTTCCAGCCAGCCCTGTCCATGCAGGCTTTTCATTTCAGGATCAATGTCCCTGACTCCAAATGCTTCCCAAAGGCTTACATGGCCACCAAGGGGATAACCCTTCCTTCTCCAGCAGGCAGGAACCTCCACCGCACAGCGGAGGGAATTAAACAGAGACATCAAAGCCCTGTCAGAGCCAGGGGAAGGCAGAGATGTTCCAAGTTCCAGCACAGTCTCTGTCAGATTTAAAGAGGACAAATCCTTCAGATATTTCGCCTTCAAGGAAAACGAGGATGGAAACACGAGAGTTGCAGGGGGCCAAACAGGCAGAGTGCAGAGGAGTGAGCTGGGGCTGGGGGCAAAAAGGACAGCACAAAGACTGTCCCCACAGACACCCCAGAGCCACACACTGCTTGGGAGGGGACCCAAGGATCAGGCTGAGGCACCTATGGGGGCAGACTCTGCTTGGTGTCCTGGCAGGTCCTGCCCTGGGATCCCACCAGCGCCCTCCTGCACTCCCCCTCGGCTCAGCCCAACCCTCAGTGCCAAACGCAGCCCAGGCCCTTCCTAAATCCACATGTTCCCATGGGCTGAACACACAACACGAGGCTGTGGATCCACAGAGCAGCTGCCTGGATGGCAAGTGAATTTAGGGAATATAAGCCAGGCAGGCTCTGGGACATAAGGCTTTTGTGACAGGGACATTTTGGAGCATCTCTAATTAGCATCTGCTAATTATCTCAGATAATTAGCACTTAATTGCCTCCAACACCTTGATAAACTCTCCAAGCTCCATGAGCTGCTCTGTGTGTGTCCCTCGTGTCCCCACCAATTTGGGCAGCTCAGCCCAGCCCAGCCCAATCTGGCTCCAAGGGAGGCTGCAAGGGGAGCTGCACGATTAACCCAGCGACTGCAATCCTGTCCTCGTCCTCAGGGGAGGCTCTTTATCTCCACCCTTCCCAGGTGGAACACATGGACATGCCAATGATGAAAAACTGACATGGTGGCATTTCAGGGGACTGAACACCAGAGACCCCTGATAGCTGCTGGGCAGGGAAGGGGATGGGGAGGGATGATGTGGGAGCCCAAGGCAAGGTGGAGTGGGATGGGGGAATGGAAATGGTGTGGGAGCCCAGAGCAAGGTGGGATGAGGGGAATGGCAATGGCTGTTGGAGCCCAGGGCACCGCAGGGTGCTCAGTGCTGGGATGGGGGGTACCAAGCCCTTCCTCCTGCCAGTTGGTGAGCCCAGGGCCGCCCCTGCCAGGCTGGGCAGGTGCTGGCAGGGTCATGGGTGCTGGACATGGACACCCTGAGCCTTTTCCAAGCCCTGGGACCCGGGGGAGTGACAGGGGCTGAGTGTTGGTGAGCCTGCTGGGAAGCTGGGGGGACCCCTGCAACAAGTCCTAGTCCCCAGAATCTGGGACTGGGACTCCTCAGGCCCCACAGCACTGGCTGGACCACACGTCCTCCCCTTGCCCATGGCTGTCCTGTCTGTGTGATCCAATCCAGACCCACACTGCCAGGGGTCAGGGATGCTGCTCATAGAGCTGTGGGGTGAGCTGTGGGGGTGAAAGGAACATGAAGGGATCCCAAAGGATGGGGTGGTCCTCCTCAGTCCTGATCCCAGGACCTGACCTCCCTCAGTCCTAACCCCCCTTCCCAGTAAGGGAAGGATGAAGGGATCCCAAAGGATGGAGTGGTCTGCCAGAACACTCTGCAGAACCTGGACATCTGCAGGCAACAGCCAAGAGACGCCTGAGCTCGTACACACAGGGAAGGGTCAGGAAAGAACAAGGAGACATCATGGGAAAAGAACAGAATCCTTCAGGAGGAGGGACAGGGACACAGCAGGTCCAGCTCATCCCCTTCTCCATAACACCACCCAAGCTCCCAGACAGCTCCCTGCTCCCCAGGAGCAGATCTGGATGAACTCACACCCTGGCAGAATAGACAGACAAACCTCAGGAATTATGGATGCAACAATTACAGAAACCTTTTTGGCTGATGAGAAGGCCCAAATTTCTCCCAAGAGGTCACTCTGGTCACCACAGCAGTGGTGGGAGCTGGGATCTGTGCCAGGCAGGGAACTCTGCCAGCTCTGCTGTGGGCACCCTGCGAGCACAGGGCACTCAGCTCTGCAGCCAGTGGAAATCAGCAGCAGCAACTGGAGATGGAATCTATTTTTCCTGGGAAAATAAGAATCAAATTGAATGTGGCTGCTGTGTGAATGGCACCTGGGGAGCGCTCGCTGGGATTCTGTGACCTCTGTCCCACCACGGAGCTGGGGGATGCTCCTGTACTTTCCCTCCTGCCACAGCCCCAAACTGGCAGCGTGGGGTGGAGTCCAGAGTAGGGAGTGCAGGGATTGAATCCCTGCCATTTCAGGGAGAGATCATGGACTGGAGGACGCACCAAAGCACAGCTGGCCTCTAGCAGTCCTGTCTCCCACAAGCTCTTCTCTTCTCCAAGTGCTTCCAAGCAAACTATCCTGAACTCCAGGATGCCCCAAATCACCGTGCCCGGGGCGTCTGGCATAGGGGAGAGGGGAGTAGCCTCTGCTGTGGCCCTGGTGCCAGACACTGTCTGGGGGCTGCGGGCACACCCTGGTGACAGCACAGGTGAGGCACTGCCCCAGAACCACCTGGGGCTGCCTCAAGCCAGGAAGGCATCCTGGGAGATCCAGGCAGGATTCCCCATGGCTGCACACCAACACGGGCATTTGGGGTCCACACCAAGGCCCCCAGCCAGGAAGGAGGACAGACCCCACACCTAGGCCCCACATCTTCCCTCCCTGTGTCTCTCAGATCTGTCCCAGAGAAGTGGCAGCACATCAACAAGAAGGCGCAGTCCTCGCAGAAGCTGTGGTACCCCAAAACCATCGAGTAGCAGGGTGTCACCTGTGGGACCACATGGCCTGGATGACCCTGACTCATAAGTATGGCATGGATAGGGGACCCATAAGTGGGGATTTAGGGGGTGTTTAGACATAAATGGGTGTTTGGACCCCATAAATGGGGTTTTGGGAGTTGTTTCTGTTCATAGACGGGGGTCAGGGAGTGTTGGGATCCATAAGTGGGGAGTTGAGGAGTGTTTGGATCCTTAGATGGGGGTTTGAACCCCACAGATGGGGGTCATAGACTGGGTCTGGGGGGTGTTTGGACCCACAGATGTGAGGTTAAGGGGGAACAAGGACACATAGATAGAGGCCAGGAAGGCATTGGGCTCCGTAGGTGTGGGGCTGAGGGGTGCAGGGGCCCATAGATGAGGGTTTAAGGGACACCATCACCCACAGATGTGGGGCAGAGGGGTTTTGTGACTCATATCTAGGGGTCAGGGTGCACTTGGAGGGCACAAGAGCCATAGCCAGGCTTGGGGGCTGTTCCGGGTGGGGCCTGGTATGGGGCAGGGGCCACCCCAGGAACGGCGTGGGGCACTTGGGGCACATGTGGAGCAGGCAGCGATGTCTCCCTGTCCAGCACTGTCTGGGCTCAGCCCCTGAGGGTTAGTGACGGGGACAAAGCTGTAGGGTGTCCCAGTGCCCCAGGAGCTGCTGCAGGAGGTGGGCACTGAGCTGGGCATGGCCGGCTCCACAGCTACCACCGAGAGCTGGAGCATCCCTGTGGGGACATGGCATAGAAAGGTTTGCAGGTGAGAGCCCAGAACAATCCTTCACTGGACAGAACAGCTCCTAATCCTATTTTTATGCCGTGGTAGGAGCGTGCCCTACAATTCCCAGGGAGGCTCTTACAGGGAGAGAAACATGAGGCACAGAAAAGGAAAAAGCCTGAACCCGCAGCCGGGGGGAGGCAGGGCTGGGGAGGATGAGTTACGGGCAGAGAGTGAGAGAATTTAATTTGTATGGCCTAGAAAGCCAGTGCTGGAGGGGGAACAGGATAACACTGTATAAATATCTAAAGGGCAGTTGTGTGAGGAAGGGGAAAAAAAGTGACGCATGCAGCAGTCGTGGGAGGGACGTGATGGTCCGGAGCTGGGAACAGCTTCCCGAGGGAACAGCAGGCTGGTGCAGCCTGGTGGGCAGGAGCAGGGAGGGTGTCAGAGCCTGTGTGGGGCTCCAGGGCAGCAGCAGGAAGGAACAGCTTGGCACGGGAAGTTGGTGGCCCTGACACAGCTGTCCCCACAGCACCCAGCAGTGACCAGTGGTGACCAGCAGTGACCAGACCTCTGAGGTGCTGTTCCTGCCAGGTGCCCTGGCAGAGCCTGACCTCCCCATTCCCTCTGTCACCATAGCTTCTCAAAGGATGGAATTGCTGAGTTTGGAGAAGCCCTCTGAGATCACTGAATTCAACCCTTAAGGCAGTGCTGCCAAGGCCACCACTTCCCCATGCCCCCAGATGCACACATCCACATGATTTTGAATACTTCCAGGATGGCGACTCTACCACTGCTCTGGGCAGACTGTGTCAGTGCCTTTCCATGAAGAATTTTTCCCTAATATCCAATCCAAACCTTCCCTGGCACAACCTGAGGACTGAGGCATTGAAAACCTGAATCCTTTCTGGCACAGAAATTCCCTGCAGAATTCCAGCCTGAGGTTGATCTGCTTCCCTTTGGCCATGAGGAACCTGCCCAGGCTGATTTTGGGTGTCCTTGGAGCACAACCCTCCAGGCTGGGCTGTGTGGGACAAGCAGAAACCACAGCAGTGCCAGAACGGAGCGTGCTCCCATCCCTGTCTGTGTTCCTGCCTCTCCTGGCTCTTCCCTGTAAATTCTAGCTGCTTTTCACAAACACATTTGTTTTTTCTTAAAAAAAAAAAAAAAAAAGGCTTTTCTGTCTGCCGTTGCTATGTGCAAACCCACACAAACACCAGGAAAAGCTGGTGCTGGCTCCGCATGGCCCGTGCCCGCAGAGTCCCTGTCACACAGGCAGAGCTGGAAAACAGGAGAAAAATAGATTTTCCCTTCAGCCCTTCCAGACACATGACTGAGACTTATTATAGCAATAGCAGGCACAGGGGGTGTGCAGGGGCCGTCCCTGTGTGCTCCTCCCTCGCTGATGAGCCCCTTCCCCCCTCAGTGAAAGCGGGGCTGGGTCTGTGCCAGCTGCCCCCAGAGCACAGCAGTGCTCGGGAAGGATTCCCAGGGCAAGGAATCCCTCAGGCAGGGGCTCCAGGGGCAAGGAAGACATGGAGCAGATGGTGCTCCTGGGAAGGATGGTTTGGGGTGTTCAGCTTGAAGAAGGGAAGGACCCGAGGAGACCTCAGAGCCCCTCCCAGTGCCTAAAGGGGCTCCAGAAGAGTTGGCAGGGTCAGATGGGATTTTGAGAGAGAATTGTTCCCTGGGAGGGTGGGGAGGCACAGGGTGCCCAGAGCAGCTGTGGCTGCTCCTGGATCCCTGGAAGTGTCCAAGGCCAGGTTGGATACTGGGGCCTGGATCAACTGGGGATAGTGGATACCTCTGGCAGGGAGTGGGACTGGATAAGCTTTAAGGTCCTTTCCAACTCAAGCCATTTTAGGATTTATCTAGGATTCTCAGCTGTTTACCTGGCTCTGAGCCTGGTGTATGTTCCTGACCCCTCAGTTTGCAACATCACAGCACAAACCACAGCATTTGTGTGTGCTTGTGCTGGGAGCTCCTCCTTCTCCTTCTCCTTCTCCTTCTCCTTCTCCTTCTCCTTCTCCTTCTCCTTCTCCTTCTCCTTCTCCTTCTCCTTCTCCTTCTCCTTCTCCTTCTCCTTCTCGGGATGATTATCCCCATATCCACTTATCTCCAAAGGTTTTCAAATATGAGCACATCTGGATATGCACATTTCCAAGTGCATCCATAATTACCCAGATTCCTGGGAGGAGGGAAATGGGTACTGCTGACACTGGAACTCCTGCCCAGCCAGCTGTTGGTTGTCATGGAAACCACATCTGTCACTCACTTCTTCCCAGGTCTATTAAATAACCCAGGTCACCCAGGCCTTCCCCACTGGGGTATGTGCCCACCTTGAATTTTGCTCTCCCCTGTGTTTTGATGCCAATGTACCCTCAAAGAGCAGCCAGAGAAGGGGGAGCATCCCAGTGCCTGAGCACAGCAGACAACTCACAGCTCACTGCTCAAGAGAACAACAGTGACAAAAGAGAGACACAGGGCAGGTGTCATTCCTCACTGAGCCCTGACATATCCTGGAGCGGTGGGAAGGTCTGTCTGTGTACCAGGCCCCAGGACTCAGAGCTGTGCCCCACACTGGGATCAGACCCAGGGCAGCACTAAACCATGGGATCCCAAAATGGTTTGGGTGGAAAGGGATCTTTAAAATCATCTTGTTCCATTCCCTGCCTTGGGCAGGGGGACCTTCCACCAGACCAGGTTGCTCCAAACCCCATCCAAACTGGCCATGAACACTTCCAGGGATCCTGGGGCAGGCACAGCTGCTCTGGGCACCTGTGCCAGGGCCTCCCCAGCTAGGCACAGCTCCTGTCCTGCCCAGGGCACCCAGCCCTGCTCAGCACATCCCTGCAGGGCTGGTGTGATGCCACAGACCTGACTGTGGAGGCTCTTTCAAGGTCACTGCAGAGGGTGTAGGGGCGTGGGAAAAGAAGGTACCAGTCTGATCCATTCACGGGGATCAACTGGACCAACAATGTTTTTCTTGGCTGCACATGAAGGGCTTTACCACCTCATTCCCAGAACCAGCTTACCAGCTTACTCAGAGTCCCTCACTATGGAGCCAGGCTGGGAGAGCTGAGGATGTTCAGGCTGGGGAAGAGAAGGATCCAGGGAGACCTTGGAGGCCCTCCCAGTGCCCAAAGGAGCTCCAGGAGAGCTGGAGATGGACTGGGGACAAAGGGTCTGCAAGGACAGGACAAGGGGGAATGGCTTCCCACTGCGAGAGGACAGGGTTAGATAGGACATTGGGAGGGAATTGTTCCTTGTGAAAGTGGGAAGGCTCTGGCACAGGGTGCTCAGAAAAGCTGTGGCTGCCCCTGGATCCCTGGAAGTGTCCAAGGCGAGGCTGAACACTGAGGCTTGGAGCAGCCTGGGATAGTGGAAGGTGCCCCTGCCCATGGCAGCATTGTGGAACTGCATGAGCTTTAATGTTCCTTCCAACCCAAGCCATTTGGGGATTCCATAATTCCCTGATTCTCCAGTTTCCTTTATCACTCCTCTAATACTTTAACTCTTTCAGCCAACCTGAAAAAGGAGGGGAGCGAGTGAGCACCAGGGGACTGCAGCCCCCTGTGCTGTCCCAGGAGCTGTGGGTGTGTCTGCTGCTCATCCAGGGCAGCTGTGGGAGATGGAGCCATGCCTGGTGGGACTGGGACATTCCCAGGGGTCAGGAGCCAGCCATTCAGGGCAGAGGGAGGGTGGAGGGTCCTGGAGGTGTGTGAGTGCTCAGGAATGTCCCACCATGCAGGGGTAACACAGGACAAAGGGATCAGCCGCAGGGGGCCCTTCCAGGGGGGTTTTTCTCCAGGGCAGCTGTCCAGGCTTCCCCAGCAGACATCAGCCCAGAGGAGCAGCCTTGGCTCCTCTAGAGATGAGGCTGCAGCTGAATCCCTGCCCAGATGCCTCCTGGATCAGGAATGATTTATCCTCGTCCCAGGCCTGTCCTAAGGCACGAGCAAAGCCCTTTGGTGTGCCCTGGCAGAGGTTCCTCAGCCAAGAACACGCTAAAATTGCCAAGATCAGAATCCTCCCATTCCAGCCCAGCCTGGTTTTGGTTCCTGGCAGGGATTCAGCTGCAGCCCCAGTCCTGGAAGAGCCTTCCCAGTACCTGCTGGGATCCTTTGCATAGAGCACCCCAGGGTGCTGGGTGGGGTGCTGGCCCCTGCTGAGGTGCTCCTGGGCGTGGGATGGTGTCAGGGCACTGCTGGGACACAGCACATCCCACACCCTGTGTCACTGCAGAATAATGGGAAAGAAAAGAGCTGCCAGAGAGATCCTCAGGTGACAAGGAGGAGCCATTCCAGGGGGGCATTCTCAAGGGCAGGACTGTCCCACTCACAGATGCTATCAGGGGCAGAAGCGCTGCTCCCAGTCCTGCACATCGCCCATCCCAGGGGCTGGCAGGCACTGAACAGGGGAGCAGCCTGTCCCCAGCCTGTCCCTGTGCCCCAGTGCTCAGTCTGGGCACAGGAGACATCAGCTCCCACCTCCTGCCTGGGGCCAGAGGGATCTGTTCTTTTCCTACCTTAACGCGTTTCCCTCGCTGTGCCCACAGCCCAGGACCCTCTGCCATCCCCTGTCCCCTGTCCTCAAGGCCAGGCCCTGCTGCTGCAGAGATGGAGGTGAGCAGTGAGGGCAGGCACAGTGCCCTGGCCAGGAGGGACTGTTAATTGAACAGCTGATTAGATCCCAGGAAACCTCCTGGACGGTGAAGCTCCAGCTCTGCCACCCCCTGAAGACATTGTCCATGCCTGGATTGCTGCCTGATTCCCATCTCCATAATTCACCCTAATCCTTCGGCATGGCTCTGGTGGGCTCAGCTCACGGCTCACTGGGTTTGATCCCTGCTCCAGCAGCGCTAATGAGGCCAATGGCACAGAGAAGGGATACAGGGATGGCTCCCAGGCACAGATTCCCCATTAATCCCACCATATGTTTCCAACCTGCTCTCCTCTGACACCCTCACCCTTGTGCCGCACTGGGGGACACTGAAACGCACGGAAGGAAGAGGAGGGGAGGAAGGCTGTCCCCTGGGGTGGGTGTGCTCACAGCCCTGTGTCGCCTCAGGTTCCAGCTGTGGCCAGAGCAGGGCTTGGCAGGGCTGGGGGGCCTGAGGTAGGCTGGGATTTTGGATGAGGGAAGGGGACAGCTTCTGCTCAGAGATGTAGCCCCTGCTGTCATCTCCAGGGACAGTCCATCTACCCTGACCGAACCCACAGGGACAGGCGGACAAGGACACCAGACACAGCCCCTCCAAACATCCTGCATGCCTGGAGCCGGCCCTCGCTGTCACACCTGCGGGATGTGACACACCTGTCCCAACAGTGCAGGCAGGAGCAGGCCCCGTTCCTGCCCCTTTTCCCGGGGGGCAGCTGGAGCTGAGCCAGGAGCACCCTGCCCAGCTGGGGCAGCGCTGCCATCCCCGCACTGCTCCCACTCCCTCGGGCATGCCCCGGCCCTCCAGCTGTGTGATGGGAGAGCGGAGCTGGGGGGACCTTAAATGCCCCCCAAGTGCCCCTCCACAGCCTGCCAGCCCTGCTGATGGGCAGGAGAAGGCAGGAGAGGTTTCAGAGAAGTTTCTGGAGAGCCTGGAGCCCAGAGGAGGACAGAGCCCTAGCTTGGGATGAGCCCAAGCACTCACAGCTCCCTGTGCCTCCATGCTGGGCTTTAGCTCAGCAGAGCCAGGCACAGCCACCACCCTAAAGTCTCCTCAGCTTTAGGGGCTGCTTGAGCCACCAACCACGCCCCCAGTCTCTTGTTTTCCTCAGTCCCCAAAGCCTGCCGTGGGCAGCAAACCATGCTGTGGCTCCTCGGGGACCTGTGAGCAAGGAAAGGTGCTCTGCAGAGGCACTCAGAGCCCAAATTAGCCACACTGGGCTCAATCTGAGATTCTGACAGCGGATGCCAAATTTATTTCCAAATACACTGTGGAAATGTCAGCGTGCTGGTCGGAAGGAATCGGGTACATGCTCCCTTTTAAATAGCACCAAGCATATGGGAGGAGGATGATTAGATTGCTTCCAAGCTGCCAAATTTCTTTGCTGCAGCTAAAATTCTTCTCCAAAATGTCCCAGCCCACAGTGTTTCTTAGCACTGAAGTCTGTGCCGAGACTTTGCCATTGACAGTTGTGCTCTGAGCAAGAAAACACAGCGCTGCCGTGCAGTCCCGGGGGTCCCAGCCCTCCAAGGCTCAGCGAGTGCTTTTACCTCCTTTTGGAAGCTGGAGAAATTCCTCCCCTCCTGCGACCCTACCCTTGGGGAGGGAGTAGAGTTCCTTCCGCAGAATCATTGAATATTTTGGGTTGGGAGGGACTTTAAGGCTTATATGTCCCAGTACAGAGGGACAAAAGCAGTGCAGCAGCTGCCTAGGCTTGCATGGAAAGGCATCCTGCAGTGTCCCCAGCAGCTGGGACCCCAGTGCTCCCAGCACAGGTCCCTCACAGCTACCACTCTAGCTCAGCCAGGTGACAGCACAGGTGACAGCTTGGGAGGGAGCAGTGCATCCTCCACTGCTCAGGATGGGGCCTCAGGCTTCATGCGCACTGGGGTGTGGGGGCAATGAAGGGTGGGCGGAGGTGGGAAGGTGCTCTGGGCTTCTTGCTCAATGCTGCAGAAGGGACGAATATCCCGCCTGGGTCAGGACACCTGAGCTCAAAAATTCCATGGTATTCCCTTACAGATCACCCCAGATCCATCCTCAGTTCGGGGGGAAGCAATGGAAGCCACCACTGCCACTTTTCCCAGGATCAGCAGCCCAAAGCACTGTGATGTCCCTCATCCCAGCCTCAGGTAAGGGGAGACCTTGGGACCACCCAAAACTTTCCTGCCCCATGGGGGTGCTGAGGAGGGCACAACAGCTTGCTCTGGGCCTGGAAGGGGGGTTCTTCTCCCCATGGGTGACACCGAAGGTTCTGTAGGGAGCAGAGCATGGTGGCCTTCCCAGGAAAGAATATGACGAGCACTGGTTTCCAAATCCAGGGATGGTGCCCTCTCCCAACCAGCCCCTGGGAATTCCTGCCAGTCCTATGTGGAATTCCTGGTCCAGTCAGGACCAGACACACACTGTCCCTCCAAAAAACAACCTCCACCAGCCACCCTCACTCTCCCAGCAAGACCCTGAGGGACCCAGAGCCATGTCCTGCCTTTGGAAGTGGGGACTGATCTGTGACACCTCAGGGACCCACTGAACACACACACATCTGCTGAATCACCAGACCCCGAACTCTCCCTGTCCTATATCTGCACTGCCTCCCCATGGTGCTCTCCCATGCCTAGGACTCCAAGAAAGGCACTCAGTGATGGCAGCTATGCCAGCTGTGCCAGCCACCCTGTCCCTGCTCATTGGGTTGAGGGAATCCAGCATTGGAAGGAGGCAGAAGCCCCAGCCCAGCGGGAAGCAGAGCATCACCTGCATGGTCACAGGCAGAGCTCTGTCCTCAGGGCATGGTACCCCAGAGGGTCTCCATGATCCCACCTGGAAGGGTGAGGGTGCCAGAGCCAGGGATGGGCCAGGACATGTCCTGGAGGGCAGGAGCAGGAGCCTGGAGCCCAGGAACAGGAGCACAGCTGCTCCCAGCTCCGCTCCTGCCCACACGCTGCCGCGTGGCGGGTGGGAGGTTTTTCTTCTGCATTGCAAATCCCTTCTTGTGTGAGTGCTGCAGTGCTGCTTGGAAGGAAAACAACCCCTCTGGAGTGAGCCCAGGGGTCCAGAGCAGCACCAGCAGCCCCCTCCTGCCCCAGGCAGGCCTTGGATCCATTCCCAGGGTGCCTGGCTTGGGAGATAAAGCCAAAGCCGTCCCTGGCACACAGCCTGGCTGGGAGCAGCACCAGCCATTCCCATTTCCCTGTGCTTTCTCTGGCACAGACAGCCCCAGCTGAGCTCTCCCTCCAGACCTGGGGAGTGGGAAGAAGAGGAGGAGGAGAAGGCAGAGGGAAGAAGGCTCCCTGGTCTGCAGCAGCTGGCTTGAAGCAGGACAAGGGCTTTGGAAAGGCGGGGGAGCATACCTGGGAGCATGGACCAGGGGCCACGGGGATGTGGATCCAGGACTGGGGGAAGCCAGACTGGGGGGGATCTGCTCCATTTTGGCATCTGCTGTTGGGCAAGCTGCTCACCTACATCTGGGCAGGGTCTGTGCTGAGCCCTCAGGAGCTGGGCTGCTCTTTCCCAGAGCTGGGACTCCATGCTGGAAGCCATTCCCTGCCAATCCCAGCCTACTGATGCATCCCCACACTGCCAGCCCCTGGCAGCTCATTATCCTCCCAGACACATGGCATTGCTAGGCTGGGGGAATCTTCCCAGAATCCACAGAAAAACAACCCCCACATCTGCTGCTGCATGAGATCCCCCACAACCAGGGTTTTGGGAACCACCTGAATATTTGGCACAGCTTTGCTGTGAGACTGGATTTGTGCTCCTCAAGGACTGGTGGATGGACGAATGCAGGGAGAGGGTCCTAGGGTCCTTTCCAGGGGACAAACCTTCAGGGGGTTCAACCCAGGGCAGGAGCATAGAATCAGTAAATGCATGGAGCCCCTCAGGAGGAGATCTGCCCCTAAAATCCATGGCTCTTCCTGCTCTGGGCACTGGGACACCGAGCAAAGGGGATGCAGGAAGGGAGGAGGGGGTGCCTCTCATAAGGGACAGAAAATTCCTGTAGGCTTGGCCCAGCCCATCCATTCCTAGTGGGAATGTTCATGCTGATGAGAGCTAAGGAGGAGGAAGAATAAAATATAAAACCCTATAAACAAGGTACAGCAACCCCTGGTAGCAGAGCCATGTCTGGGGTGGGGTTCTGGGAGAGGATCCCCAGGCACCAAAGCTTCTGGCAAGAAGCCCTGAGGGATGTGTGAGGTTGGATCCACCTGCCTCTCAGTGGACCCTGTGTGTCTGGCTCTGCCCCATCTTGCCACTGCAGCATCCACCACCTCAGCTCTCTGGATTCAGGCAGCTCTTCAGAACAAATCCATCCATCCATCCATCCATCCATCCATCCATCCATCCATCCATCCATCCATCCACCCACCCACCCATCCATCCATCCATCCATCCATCCATCCATCCATCCATCCATCCATCCATCCATCCATCCATCCATCCATCCCTGCCTGCCTCTTCTTTTATCTCCACACAACCCAAATCCATTGCCTGTCTGGATTGCTTCTCATCCCAGTGAATTTCTGTTTATCCACTCCAGTGTGCCTGGGGGTTTCTCCCCAGGGAAGAAGGTGTGTGACTCCTGCTTTGGGTTCAGCCCAAAGATGGATCTGCAGCACTTTGCTTGGACAGACACTGCTTTGAAAACACGGCCCAGGGCAACAACCCTTAACATCCATCCTTGGCTTTATCCAGTCTCCAAACTAGAAAGACCACCATTCCCACACAGGGGTATCCCAGTGGCACAGGCAGGGCAGGAAAACATTCCATGCACGCAGCCTTGGCCTGACCCATGAGCAGCATAAGCAAAGACATCTCCAGGGCCGTTGTGGGACCAGGTGGAGAGGGATCACCACTTTCCAGGTCAGGAGCAACAAGAGAGGCCGAAAGGCATTGAGGAGAGAGGCTAGGGGACATGGAGAAGAGAAACTGGGGGGCACAGAGGAGAGAGGCTTGGCACACACATGCTGGAGGCATATGTGGAGATTTTTTTCCTCACCCTTTCGTTTCAGGATAGAGAAGGGGAAAAAAAAAGAAGGAAAAAACCAGCGAAATAAAGTGAACCCAACAACTCCAATTTCTCTCTTAATGAATAAATGAAACGCATCCCAAGAGGCAATTAAGCGCTTCGAACCAAACACGTGTCACATACATTAAAAAAAACAACCCAGAGAGAAATGCAGCAGCTGCAGTGAAGGGAAGGAGGCAGCTGATGACTGCTGGGGGACAGGGAACTGGAGCTGCTGCTCCCACCGTGGTGTTTGAGTCCCCCAGGAGAGGGGAGTCCCCACTGAGGGGGTGTGGGGACCCCCCCCAATACCCAGAGGTTTCTCCCACGCTGAGGATATCACTCTGCCCCCTGAACAATTCACCTTTGTGCTCCATGGGGACTGGGAGCTTCTGCTCCCAGGTCTTCCTTCCCAAATCCAAAGGTAAGTTTTGTCTTACCCTCTCTCCTGATGTCACTTCCAGGGAACACCCAAACCCTCCTGACCTCCTGCCCCTGTCCCTGTCCCTGTGCTGCCTGGAGTGTGGCTGTCTCAGCCTTCACCAGGCACTGCCCAGCGGACACGCGTGGCCTTTGCTGCTGGTGGGGGGAGGAGGAGGAGGGCTGAGTAAGGGCTTCCCTGCAGTACAGGGGGTTGTGACTGGGTTGGGCAGGACCTGAATCCGCATCCCAGCAAAACAGCCACCCCATGGGTGGATGTCTGACCTCCATCCTCATCCCCAAATCTCCTTCACATCCCTGCACCATTGCCAGAGCCTTGATGTTGGGAGAGCCCTCCAGAATCCAGCCTGCAGAGAACCAGGGGCATCCTCAAACAGCCCCAGAAGGCTACAAAGACTCCCTTTTATTGGCCCAAAGTGGGGCAAAAAGGTCAGCTTGGCTAAAAGCTGCCATGGATTTTCCCTCGATACAACTCACAGCAGCAGCTGAAGTGAGGCAGTCCTGTGCTGTGAGGGCCCTGAGCTCCCAACACTCTGAGCTCTTTGGAGAAGCTGTTTTATATTTCTGGGTCCTGGCACAGCAGGACAGGGCACCCACAGCAGCCCCTGCACTACTCCCACCCCTCGGGGTCCCACAGAGCTGACAGGCTGTGAAGGACAAACCCCTGACACACTCTGGATGCTCACTGGGTTTTCTATCTGCTCCCAAAAATCCAGAGGCCAAATCCGGACTCTTTGAGTGTTTGGGTTTGGCTGGGCTGATGGAGCTGGTGTCATGTTCCAGAACACACCAGGAAATATTTCCTGGTGAAGGAAAGCCATGGGATTTATCCCTCTGTTCACCCTGCCTGCTCCTTTCAGAACACATCCCTTCCCCACAGACCAGCCATTGCAACAATGCTGTCCAAATCCAGAGCCCTGCCCTTCCCACAGCTTTCCTGAGGCAGGGATACATGCTTCCTGTGGGCTGACAAGTTTCTTGCAAGAGCTTCATTCTCTGGCTTGTCAGAGTGGTGCAGCCTCTACATCCTCGTGCCTACCCTGTGCACAGCAAGCCCAGACCTCGGGGAGCACATCACAAGCTGAGGGTGCAGAGCACAGAGCAAACCAAGGCAAGGGGCAGCCCCAGGCATCCCAGGGATCCCCATACCTGGGGTCTGCTCCCCACCTGGCTTGTAGCTGGCATACCCTTGGGCTCTGCTTCCACTGCTCCTGGGCTTTGGCATTACTCACAGCCCTTCCTGCCCCAGGGACACCCGTAACAGTGTCCTGCAGTGTCCACAGCAGTGTATGTAGCAGCGTCCTGCAGTGTCCTCCAGCCACCCTCTGTCCCCATACCAGAGCATTGCCAGCACCTCATACCAGCTCAGCCCTGTCCCCAAACAGCCCTGTGCCCCTGCCCTGCCAGCAGGGCCTCTGCTGCCGCCCTGGGCAGAGAACAGCACCCCAAGAGATGACACAATCCCCACCATCTACAGCCTCCTTGTGCCGCTCACCCAAGGAGCCCCCCGGAGCCACACCGTGTTCCCACCAAAAGTCCTGCCCTGAGCACTCACGGTGTGGCTGTGGCTCTCCCAGGTGGCACAGCTCTCTCTCCCAGGTGGCACAGCTGCTGCAGGACGCTGCCCTCATCCGCAGGCTGGGGAATGCTGGTGGCCCATGTGCTGGCTGTGGCAGAGCTGGGGGCAGCTCGGTGACCGCGCTCACCAGGGGCCTCAGGCTGAGGAGAGACAAAACTCACGTGAGCCCAGAGAGCTGTGCATGCACCTCAGTGTCCTCCCTGGCTCAGAGCAGAGAATTATTAAGGTTGGAAAAGACCTTACGGATCACCAAATTAACCCAGCACTGCCACCATGTTCACCACTAGCCCCTGTCCCGAGGGCCACAGCCACACGCCTTTTGAACACTTCAGGGATGGTGACTCCACCACTGCCCTGGGCAGCCTGTGCCAGCGCTTGAGCACCCTTTCCATGAAGAAATTTTCCCTAATATCCAAACCTAAACCTTCCCTGGCACAGCTTGAGGCCATTTCCTTCCATCCTGTTCCCGTGGAGCAGAGCCTGACCCTCACCCTGGCTGCCCCCTCCAGTCAAGGAGTTGTGCAGAGCCAGAAGGGCCCTCCTGAGTCTCCTTTTCTCCAGGCTGAGCCCCTCAGCTGGTTCTGGTGCTCTAGCCCCTTCCCCAGTCCCATTCCCTTCCCTGGACACACTCCAGCCCCTCAAGGTCATTCTTGTTGTGAGTGGCCCAGACCAAACTCGGGCTCCACAGGGCTGCTCTCAGCAGTCTAAGGAGAAATGAGCTTCAAGATTTGAGAAGAGCCAGAGATGCCACTAAGAAGGGCAGGGCACCTCCCTGCTGCTCTCTGCCAGCCTGGCTGTTGCAGCAGGGACAGGCACATCTGTCCTCCCCGTGCACTTCCCAAAGAGCAGCTTACACCCGGATCAGATTAGGGGAAGAAAACTGCATTGCAATAAATCCAGGGAGGGAACTGGCTGCCAGGGCTTTAGTCTGAGAGGAGCCTTCAAGATAAGAGCATTAAGAGGGGATGAAGCAGCCTTGGTGCAGGGATGGTCCGGGCTGGTCCCTTGTCTGGGATTTGGCAGAGGGAAAGGGCTGTGCCATGCCCTGGCACCTGGGAGCAGCTCCACACATCACGTCACACCTGACCAGGCTCTCCATGGCTACAGGACAGGGGGAACTCCATGCAGAATAGAGCACAGCACACAGAGCATCACTCCAAATGACAGGAGCCTGGAATTCCAAGTGGGAAGGACAGCATGGTGCTCAGTGGGACACCTCGGAGCAGGGTGGGATCTGGCCCACAGCCCCTCCTTGCACTGAGGGGACCCAGCACCCTCCAGATCCCAGTGCACTTCAGCCCCAAGCAGGTGCTGGATTCCCTTCTCTGGGAAATCCATCTCTGGAATGTGCGCACAGTGCACTTCACAGGGCTCTGCTCCTCTCTCAGAGCTTCAGATTCCCAGAGCCATCCTCACCTGGGTGACCCCCAGCCCAGCCCATGCCCCGGGGATGGGACAGCAGCTGCTGCAGCAAGGTAGGAAGAAGCTGCTTGCCCTCCACCTGGCTCCTCCGGGAGGGGCAGGCACCTTTCCTGCCTCGTGTCCCTGCAGAGATAATCCCCACAGCAGCAGTGGGGCAGAGGGAAGGATAAATGTCCACCTGCATCCCTGGGGAAGGCTGAGGGGAGCTGCTCCCACACACCTGGGGGAGTCACCTGGGATAGGGTCAGTGGTGAGAGCTCAGGGGGAAGGCCCCTCCTGCCAGGGTGACCAGCTGGGCACCAGTGGGGGCTGGTGATGAGGGAACAGTGGCTGGAGTGGCCCCTCCTGTGCGCCACCAGCTCAGCCAGAGATGGATGGAAGCAGCCCTGCAGCCTGGTGTAAGTAATTGAGAGAAGAACATTTGTAAGGCAGGAGACAGCTGGATTAAAAAGGTGAAGCCCAAAATGCAAATGAAAAGAGAATTACTGATGATGGATAGGAAAGCAGTGCCTAAGTCCAGCTTTCCCCTGGATGTGCTGGTGAGAAGCAGCAAGGCAAAGCAAGCTGAGATCAAACCACAGAAAGAATCTGGGCAGCCATGGGGGGTTTGGAATCACAGATAGATGAAGGTAGGAAAATCCCTCTGAGATCATTGAATCGAACCCTTAACCCAGCACTGCCAAGCCCACCACTAACCCAGGTCCCCAAATGCCACAGCCACAAGTTTTTTGAACACTTCCAGGGATGGGACTCTACCACTGCCCTGGTCAGCCTGTGTAAGTGCCTGAGCACCCTTTCCATGAAGAAATTGTCCCAAATATCCAATCTAAACTTCCCCTGGTGCAATTTGAGGCTGTTTCCTCTCATCCTGTCCCTGTTCCCTGGGAGCAGTCTGATCCCCAGAGCTGCACCCTCCAGTCAGGGAGTTGTGCAGAGTCAGAAGGTGCCCCCTGAGCCTCCTTTTCTCCAGTCTGAGCCCTTCCAGCTCCCTCAGCTTCTCCTGGACCCTTCCCAGGCTCCATCCCCTCCCCTGGCTCAGAGGCTGTGCTTGTGGAGAGGTGCCCAGGTGCCACTGCTGCCACCCCACACGGCCCCAAAAGTGCCGCTTCCCCGGAACTGCCAGGTCCTGGCCCTGCTCCTGCAGAGCTCCCCAAACACCTGGCCAGTGTTCCTTGAGGGCACTGCCCAGACACACCAGAAAGGCAAATCATTACTGCAAATCATTACTGCAGCTTGTTTTGCTAATTGCTGCTGATCAGATGCTTCCTTGGCAAGGTGGGAAAGACATTTGGGTTGGAAAAAAAGCAAATAGAGTTCACAAGGCAGAAGAATTCCCAACTGCTCTGTCTGCATGAGGGGCTGAGCGGACCCAGCCCTACCCAAAGCAGGGGCTGCTCCTCCAGGCAGCCTGGTCAGAGCCTTGGCATGGGTCCCATCCATGGTGGGGAAGAGCCAAGGTGAGCCCACCTGAGGAGGATCAGACTTGTCACGCCCAGAGCAGCAGAACTGGACATCACAATCCCAGCACCCCGACATCCTCTCTGTGACTCTCCCTCTGCCAGCCTCACCACTGGAGCCCAGCACAAGGCACAAAGTGCTGTGCCACCCTCTCTGCCTGGTTGAGGCCACCACCAGGACACCTCCACACTCTGCCAGCACAGCCCAGGGACCATCTCCCCACACATTTCTTTCAGGATCCAGGCATCTCCAACAGGCTCCAACTCATGTTGGATGTTTCCCCATCCTCAAACACCTTCCATTCCAGCTGCCTCCCAAACTGTTCCCTTCCAGCTCTGGAACTCAGCTGGTCCCAGCAGGTCATTGTCCTACTTGGTTTCCTTCAGCAACCAGTTTGCTCCAATATGCTGGATGCCCCATGTGCCCACAAGACCCCAAAGCATTCTCCAGGTTTCCCAGACTGATGAGCACAAGCAGATTGATCCCAGTGGGCACTCTGGGGACAGTGGCATGAGGCTGGCCTGGAGCTGTCTCCACACACACTGTAAATGCCCCCACATGCTGCAGATCCCAGCGTTGCACATCAGCACAAAGATCTTCTCCAGTACGTCCAGTGAGCCCTACATCTGTCTGCAGCTGGATATCATGGGGCATAGAGAAGCAAAGCCTTGCCAAAGAGATCCCAGAGAGCCAAGAGAAGAGCCAGTGATGGTGCTTGGCTCTTCCAAAGCCCTGTCTCATGGCCCCCTTGATCCCACACCCCGACGTAACAAGGAGATGGAACAGCCCAGGAGCCTCCATTCCCCAGGAATGGGGACAAATGGCTATGGCAGTGCTCAGGCTGGCAAGCACCACTCCCTGGAGGAACACCCTGAGCAGTGAGGTGCACCCAACAGAGAAGCACCAGCCCCCACCCAGTCATGGAGGAGAGCTTGCCAGGATCAGCATGTCCAGGATCTCTGAAACCACCCACGGAGCACTGACAATCCGTGCTGGAATACTGGTGCAGCAGTCCAGTCGCCCAGCACACCAGCACCAGTTGTGGCCAGCTTGGGGACACTGGTCCTGGTGTCTGAGTCACCAGCTGCCCCCTCCAGGGCAGACAGAGACCCTGCCCCCAGTTCCCAGAGCCCCCTTGGAACCTGATAGAAATTTAGGCAGGAGAAGGTTCAGGGCACAAGCAGCCCTGGCTGCCATGGCTGCCAGGGGCCAGGCAGCTCCAAGCACAAGGGGCAGGATGAGTCCACAGCTGAAGAAGCAGCAATGCAAGGAATCACCAGCAGAGACACAGTGGAGGTGGCTCCACGCCAAGGAGCTCCACTTCTGTCACTGCTGAGGGACACTGTCATCACTGAGGGACACTGCTATCACTGAGGGACACTGCCACTGCAGAGGGGACACCGTGGGGGGCTGAGGGGACACCACGGGGTGCTGTGGGGACCCACAGCCAGCACAGTGCCAGCTCCCCCCCACACCCCACAGTGCCCACACCTATCCCAGCTGCTCCGGGGTGAAGGCTTGGCCATGGACAGGTACCTCTGGAGTGGGGAGTCCCCGGTCCAGGCACAGTTCAGCCGTTCCCTCCTCTCCTTGCCCATTTCCCATGCTGCTAGACTGTCTTTCCAGCTAATTACCCCCTGTTCCTGCAGGCATGAGCCACGTGGCAGCTGGCATCTGCATCGGCTCCCAGAAATGACCTTGGCTGCTCAGAGGACAGCAGAAGCTTTTTTGCCTCCCAGGCTTCCCCTGAGGCAGACAAGGATCCTGCATCAGGAGGATGTGGAGCACTTCCAGCCCTGCTGCCAGCTGTGCCCTCCTGGCTCTGGGGGCACTGACCTGCACCTCCCATGCTGGGGCTCACTGTCACCTCCACCAGGACTCCAGCACTGCCTCCCTGCAGAAACTCCCACTTTCAAGCTTGGAAATCTTTCTCCCGCAGTTTTCCAGCTCAGTTTTGCAGCAGCACAGCCCTGAGCCAGGTCTGGCTGTATTGCCATGCCAGCTGTGCCATGGAGAGGGGACTCAACCACAAGGTTCTGGCATAGAGAGCTTCGGGAGGAGTAAGGGCTGGGTGTGGGTTCCTTTAGGGAGCAACCTGGGGGGGTGGCATCACTGCCACTGGCAGTGGGGAGAGGCGGAGCAGAGAGGAGGGAAACACAGAACCTCTCTAGGATGGCTACCCCTGGGAACACCCGATGGAATAGCTCAGAGCCCCATGCCGGGAGACTTCCCCAGGATGGGAGGGGAGCTGGCCAGCTGGCATATGGCTGCCAGGCAGCAGTCTGGGGCTGGAGGCAGGGCTGTCTGGCCCCAGTGTGGGACAGGGTCCAGCTGAGGCATGGGTAGTGATGGGACACGTGTGGGAACAAGCTGGGCATCCCCTCCTGCGGCAGAGGAGGGGACGTGGGGATGCCTCTGGTATCCTGCACCCTGCCCTGCTGGGAGGGAGGGCAGGCACAACAGGAAGCAGGCAGGGCTGAGCACTGGACATGCTCAGGGACTCCAGGGAATGGGGGTTCTGGGGGCTGTCCATCCTCGGGACCTGGGGCAGAGCCAGGTCAATGCCTGGCCAGGTGTTTACACCGTTGCTGTCCTGCTCTGGGCGCCAAAGGCCTCGGCAGTTTCCCAAGCTCCTGTGGCACTTTGGGAAATGCCTCCTCCGAATGCTTGGGCAGCTGGATGCGGAGTTGTTGAACTCCCCAGGAGCTCAGGCAGTGACACAGGTGTCCCCACACTGAGGAGCTCAGCAGCTCCTTCTGCCTGGCTGCTGGCTTCACCTTGAGCCCCACTGTGGTCGAGCTGTGTTTGTGGGGGGATTCTTCGGTCTCCTCCCCAAACAATCCCCATCTCCTTCCTATCACATTTGCAGATTCCTTTGCCTTAAAATAATAACCAAGCCGCCACCGTGAGGGGCTCACTCCTGCCCTGCTGTAATAGAGGGAAGATGAAAAGACCGGGGAAAATTTGCTTCTGTAGCACCTCACAGTTGCTCCAGCTCTGTGCTCTCCATCCTTATTCCTCATTCTCCTTTCCAGGAGCTGTTTGTAACCCTTTGATAACACCCTCCTCTCTCCCAAAAGCCAGTGTCCCATCTTTGCGCTGCCAGAGACACATCACACACCCCTTTGATGTCAGGATAATGTATAAACACAGCCCTGTGTGCGTGTGTGGCAAACAAACACCAGCAGCCAGCTCTGTCCCAGATCCGCTAATTCAGGGAGAAAAGGGGGAAGAAGACATGTTAAAACGACTTCTTGCTGTCCAACACACACATACACACATAGCTGGTCTGGGCAGGTTGTGCTCCCCAAGTGGCCAATGCCAGGGCTAAGCCAGGGACGGACAGGGTCGCGCTGACCCCCACCCTACTGAGCCCTGGGGACAGCCCTGGCAGGTCCCTGTGCCCAGAAGTGACACCTTGCAGCCTGGGCAGAGTGTGGGGCAGTTACAGCAAACAAAGCAGCTCCAACCCCAGGTTTGGCCTAAGGCAGTAAGGATGGACTTGCAGGAAGCCCTCACCCACTGGCAGGACAGGTGCCAGGGCTACTCTGATGAGCCTGGCACACCCTACACCCCATGTCCCTCTCCAGCCCCTGCTCCAGGCTCACAGCACCTGTGGAGCCCCCAGAAACCTCCCACTGTTCCCTCTGTCGAGCCCTTCTGTCTGAGGAGGAGTTTCTCTGATCCAAGTGAGCCAACACATGCCTGGTTAGGATGGAGGATGAGCCCCTGCCCTGCCAGCATGGAGCAGCCCTGGCTCCAGCCTCCAGCCCCAGCCTCAGAAAACCTTCCCAGCCCCGGGGAGCAAGCCCTGACCCCTCCAACCCCACACAGCTCAGGAACACAGGCAGGAACCATCCTAGGAGTGGTTTGGATGTATCCAGCATCTAAAGATGGATGGGCTGCAAGGAATTCTCAGACTCTTGTGTCTCCCCTTGGCTCTTGGCCCCGGTGCCAGCAGGGACACACCCTGCTGCAGACAGGGCATGGTGTGGCCATGGAGGTTGGACAGAGCATTCCAGCTGGGTCGAGGAGCCCCTTTAGCTCCCCCGAGCCAGTGGGAAGCAGCAGCACCGGGAAAACAGGCAGAGCTCGGTGTCCTTCTCCACAGAGCCCCTCCCCACCTCTCACATCCCAGCACCGTTTCTATTTCCATCCTCACATCCTGCTCCTGAAGGGGTTTCGCAACCAGCACATTCCTGACTGTTCCCATCCCGCAGGTCCCCTACAGAGCTGAGTGTGCTGCCAGCACATGGAGGCAGTAGGGTGTGACCCCGCCAATTCCCCGACCACCAAATCCAGTGCTAATGCTGCTGTCAACATTCCCACTGCCCGTGGAGTGCCTGGAGGGGACCACCTGTGCTGGGTGGGCCTCTGGTTTGCCTAAAGCAGCCAGTGATGCCTGGGGCCACCAACTCGTCCCTGGGGAGCGTGACAAGCTGGCAGGCTGGCAGGCAAGCCCACGGCAGTGATGATGGCTCGGGCTCCGTGTGACTGCCTCGGGCTCTTGCTCATCCCGGCTTCGTGACTCACAGCCCTGGCAGCGCAGGAGGGGCCGGGGGCGTGGGGGACATTCGCTCAAGTACGGGGTCAGGCTGGGACCCTGTGCCATCAGCAGTTCACTGCAAGCCACTCACAGTCAGGCCTGGCTTGAGGCTTGTCTTCCAGTTCATCCCCAGAGGAACTCTCACTTCCCGACCCAGAACTTTCTGTAAAAACAGGGACTGCAGTGAGCGCAGTTCATGAGGGTCCTCATCCTCTGCTCCGTGCTGCCCCTCCATCCCACAGACACCTCCTGCTGCTCCTCGGGGAGCTGGGGGCTCTCACCATTCCCTCATGGACACATGGGCAGCTGCAGCTGTGGGCTGGGTTACAAGAACAGCTCCAGAACTGAGCATGTGGCTCCTGAAGCCTCCCCTGCCTTTCTCCTTTTCCCTCTGGCTCTGCTGCAGATCCTCAGCATCGGGGGAGCTGTGGGGGGGCTGGGGCTGGGGGGAGCACGGACAAGATGATGGTCTTCTTGTCCGTGCTGTTCTTCCCCTCTCGGAGCGCCCGACGGCTCTGCCCCGGTAATGGCAATCCAGGAGAGGCTGGGTTTATCTAAGCCGGAGTCACCCGGAACCCTGCTCGTCATTAGCGGTGAGTAAAGCGCGGTGAGTCACTGCTGCCATTACCCGCACTCGCTAAAGGCAGGGAGATGCAGCAGCACAGTGCTGTTCCCTGAAGTCACTGCCTGGAGCTCCTGCCTTCCACGGGATCTCTGCACTGCGACCTGGGCCGGCTCTGTCCCCGCCCTGCTCCACGGGTGGCTGTCCCCAAGGCCGCGTCCCCGGGCCAGGCTCTTCACCAGGGCTGGCATGCTGAGCCGTGCCTGCCCCACTCCCCTGTGCTTCCCTCCAACTCCAGCGTTTCTAAAGGTTAATGCATGCAGGACACTTGTGCTTTTCCCCAGCTAATTGATGCTAAAGACACCGCCCGCACGGAGCTGCTCGGTGCCACCGTGGTGAGGGCAGGGTGACCCTGTCCCTCGTGCTGCTGCCCTCGCTCTGCTACAGCCTGAGCCTGCCTGCCACCCGTGCCCATCAACCCAGGGCTGTTTGTGAGCCCAACACCAGAGGCCACCCCACTGCCTGTCACCTTCCCCTGGCTCAGTCCCGCTCCACACCACGGCCACTGTCCCGTCCCTGCCCCTGCAATGCAGGGAAGCTGCTGGGACCCCCGGGACCCCCCCTCCATCCCCACCCTGCCTTGCTCCTGTGCTCTGTCCGAGGGCCACACAGAGGCGCTGGCACTTGGGTTAAGCTGCGGTTGTCACACCAAACTGCTGCTCTGCACACTGCCTTGGATGGCCCCAGCTCAGCCTCTCTCCCTGCCCATCCAACCCGGGGCTGCTCCTGCTCTCCGTCTTGTGTCTCCTCAACTCACACCCTCACCCGCTCCTCTTTTACTTCTTGTTTTTCAACTTTTGGTCTTTTTTTCCATCTTTCTGCTCCAGGTCTCATCCCTATCGCTGAAAACACAAACACCAGCACACCTAAAACCAGACCCCTGCTGGGATGGGTTTGCCCTGGGGGGTTACCCTGGCCCCAGCCTATCTCCAGTGTGGCCATGCCCAGCTTGTTTGCCAGTGCTGTGTAGGGCCCTGGTGACCAGGGACAGTCCCCTGCCACTGCCACCACTGTGGGGACAGCAGGAGGTGACCTGTGACCCTACTGCTGGGGATGCTGTGCTGGGTACCACAATGAGAAATGAAAATGCCAAAATTCTGAAGAAAGCAGAAGGCTCATGGAACCTGAGAAGGCAGAGCAATTCCTGCAGGCACCAAGAGGACCCTGCACCACACAGCCCTCATTCTTGCCCCGAGAGCTCTGCTCCACGCTGCCATCCCCACGTCCTGCCCCAGCTCAGGGCGAGACACTCAGATCTTCCTATTCAAACGGATTACAAATTACTGTCTGATCCACTAATTAGGACGGGAAGATGAGTGTGCTTCTGACAGTGTGTTTAGCAGCCATTTAGAAATTGTTCTGAAGGCAGTGTGGTGCCACGAGCCCTGCACCGTGAGGGGCCACATCTGCTCCAGCAGCAAGCCCAGGACCACCCCTCCAGCCCTGCTGCCAGCAGCGCTGCCCGACCCCATTCTCGCTCCCAGAGCTGGCCCTGCCCCGCTACAAAGCTCCCAAGGATGTCCCCAGGCCATTTGGCTCCCAGCCCTGCTGCTATTACTTCGTATTTATTTAACAAAATTAAAACCTGCTTAGTGGGGCCAGTGAAGGCAGGGCAGACAAATCGGATCTGCTGCTGCTGTGGCTGCTGCCAGGGAAGGGCAGCCTGGCGCCGGGCTGGGGGGACAGGACCCTCCTTCCCATGATGGGAAGTGCCACCAGAGGCTAGGCAGCAGCAAAAGCACCCCAGCTCCCTACACCCAGGCCTCCTGTGTGACACGGGCTGGGTCTGGCTGGGTCAGGACTCCAAAAACAAAGGTCCATGCTGGGCTGGGGCTCCCTGAGAGCTGTGGGTCGTGGGGTGCAGCTAGGCATGGCCACACCTCTGAGAGGAGCCCCCAGCCCTGTGCCCACCTGCTGGGCATGGCAGGCAGGAGCCTGTAGGGTTTGCGTGATGCCAAGTGCACGGAGGCTGCTCTGGACCCTTCAGGCAGCGTCCAGGCACGGGACACTGCCCCAGCCCAGGAGGGCCCTCAGCCCCTTCCAAGTCCTCGCTGTCCCTGGCAGGGCCCCTGTGTCCCCTGTAGCTTCTAGCAGGACCAGCTCCAGGTCAGGCAGGAGCACAGGTGGGCCCAGAACACCTCAGGAACAGCTCCACAGCCTTGGTTTTCCCAAGACTCATCCTAGTGCATGTCCACTCCCCAGCATCACAGCCCTTCCAAACCCCACTCCAGTGACAGGCACAAAGCCAGGAGGCTCATTTCCCTCCCTATGTGCTCCAAGACTATTCACGGTAGAGAGCACAGAGCCAGAAGCACAAGCCACATCCCCAGGGCACCAGGGCAGGGATACCCCTGCCCTCCAGTCCCGTAGGACCCCCCTGGGGTCTCCCCCCCTGCTGCCCCTGGGCACTGAGCCAGCCCTGGCACAGCCCTGCCACAGCATCGCCTAACACAGGATTGCAAAGCTACTGGGAAAGCAGAGGGAGGGGTGGTAAGCCTCAGGCACCCACAGAGGAGCAGCTTCACCACAGAGCCTGGCCCAGCCATTACCAGAGGAGTTACAGTGCCATTAATGAGTGCTTTCAATTTTAATGAAGTTAATCTACCTCTAAAAGCTCTTTATGCCCACAAACATATGAGCTGAGAGAGAACAGGACCTGCAGCCACATTTTTTACAGCATTTGAGCATGAGTTTTGCAGCCACCTATTTCCCAGCAGAGCAGTTGAGGGAAGAAGATCCCTTGCCCAAACTGCAGCCCCTCCACTGTGCCAGTTACATGTGGATATCCATGGCCTTCCAGGAAAAGCAAGATCCTATGTTCCCATGATGATAAAAGTTACAAAAACAGTGAATTTCAGTGAAAAAATAGATATTGTCTTTTCTTGGCTGGGGAGGAGAGATGGTGCTGGCAGAGTGAGGTGCTCAGGGAGGTGATAAGAATCCCTGCCCAGCACAGCCCCCAGGCCCCTGGGCTCTCCCTGTACCCTGCATGCTGCCAGACAGGCCCTCACAGCAGGAGCTGTGC
Source organism: Catharus ustulatus (assembly GCF_009819885.2). NCBI lineage: Eukaryota > Metazoa > Chordata > Aves > Passeriformes > Turdidae > Catharus > Catharus ustulatus. The sequence continues at coordinate 14,788,717 of NC_046237.1, forward strand.
TGGGGCTGTCTCCAGCCCCCAGCAGGTCCTTGTCTGCATTGCCAGCTGAGGAGCATTTTTCCAATGTCTCCTGTTACTCCTAGAACAGGGTGCAGGTGCCCTGGGTTTTATTCCCTGGCTCCTTTCCAGTTTCACCTTTCTGATCACTGGGGAAAACTGGAGAGCTGGAGCTTGATTTAAACCTGGCATGACCTCCTCAAACCCACAGGTCTGGATTTATTCCTACCTCTTCCTTGCGAATCTCCTCGTGAACTGCCCTTCCCCAGCAATGCCAGCAGGTCCCTGAGGAGCTGCTCCTTCCCTCCTGCAGTGGAGGACAGACAGAGCGACCCTGCCCAAAAACGTCCAGCTGAGCAGAAACCTTCCCATCCCACCTGCAGAGTGAGGGAGGAGCAGGAATGGCACAGCTGGTTAAAGCATGTCAGGGGACAGGAAGGTTTTCCCCCAGCAGAGGCAGGCAGGGCTCTGAGGGCTCCGTGCTGGGCTGCAACTGCTCTGATCCTGGGGAGAAGCACAGGAGGGATGGCCTGGGGCTCTCTCTGGCCACAAAGACCCCACTGAGACCCTTTTTGAGGAGTGTCTGAGCTGGTTCCAGGGCAGAGCTGAGTTCTCTCCACCCATACTGGTGGTTTGCTCTTCACCATTCTGTCTCTCCAACCAAAAATACTTCTCCCTCCAGCCTGCCCCAGCCTCTGGCAGCACTGCAAAGGTCAAGAGATGCTCTGTGCCATGGGAGCCCTCAGCAACACCCAGTCCTGCTGCCACCCCTGCTCCTCTTGCACTGTTCCCACAGCTCTGTCACAGCCCAGTGGGTCTCAGGAAAACTTAGGAGGCTCCCAACAGCTCTCCTACACTGGGCCCTTACCACAGGCTGCTATAGGGACCTTCCTGCACCAGCACTGAGGCAGGGCAGCCCCACCTGCACCCCCCTCTCAGGGCACTGCACAGGGCCAGCACTCAGGGTGAGCCAGGGCTCCTCCTCTCACCAAGTTCCCCAAAGGCCACAATGTGCTGTAACTTCTCCTCATGGAAAATGTCCCCATGTGTCCCCCAGCCCCAGGCAACCCTCAGGGGGTGACTTCCTGCCCATGGTTGGAAATGCTCTTCTCCTTCCTGCTCCTCTCACTGCCGTGAGAGCAGCTCCAATAGCCCAGCTCTGAGCCCAAGGCACAGGGAATATCCCTTCACACCCTCTGAGACAGGAAGGTTACAGCAGCTTCCCAGCTCCACTGGAAACCAGTAGCTCAATGTAAACAGACATTTGTGGAAATAAAATTCTTCTTAGCTTTCTCTGAAATTTGCTTCTGTCCACAGAGCCTTGGCTGCTTCTGCCACAGGCTATGGGATGGTTTTGGAGCACCAACAGATCCACCCTGGACCAAGATGGGAACCTGACAGAGGGATCCTGATGGACCTGGCTTGGCCTGAGCACATTCCTGTGGAAGAGGCTGGAGGAATGGGGATACCAAACACATTCCTGGCTTCTTGGCAGGGGCAAAAATGGCTGGATTTGATGGTTTTGAGGTCAGAATCACAAAGCAGGAGTTCCTACAGAACCAGAGAATATCCTGATCTGGAAGGGACCCACAAGGATCACTGAGTCCAGCCCCTGTTCCTGCACAGACACCCCAACACCCCCACCCTGGGCATCCCTGGCAGCGCTGTCCAAACGCTCCTAGAGCTCTGGCAGCCTTGGGGCCGTGACTGTTCCCTGGGGAGCCCGGCACGCTCTGGGGGAATAGCCTTTCCCTGATATCCAGCCTAACCCCCCCCCTGACACAGCTCCAGGTGGTAATTATCAAATACAACTCATCTTCATGGGGATGAGCAGTCCTGGAGGGTGTGGTCTGGGACGTGTGGAATGCTCTGGGGCAGAGATGCTCAGCCACGCTGTGTGCCTCAGGCACGGGCATTTCTGAGTACCAGCATGGGTGTTCAGGGGGACAGGGCTCTCCAGAGTCAGAACAGATGCAGTTTGGGGTATTCTCTAATGAGGTTAAAGCTTGACTCAGAGTGGCCCTCTGATCCCTGGCTGTCTGTGGGGCATTGGCTCCAAGGCCAGTTCCATGTCCTGCAGCTGTGGCAGGCATTGGATTTGGTCACTCCATCCCACAGGCAGGAAGGTGGGGTGGACCCAAGTGGGATGAGGGGCTTACCCAGCTCCTGCCACCATCACCTCCCTGACCCTCTTCTGCAGGTCAGTAGAGTCTCCCAAAGCCACCAAACCCCCAGCAGAGGAGAGGACACGTGGTCATCCAGGCAGAGCTCCCTGCTGGAAGTGGCTCACCTTCGCTGGGACAAGCAGTGCCACCAAAGTAGGGCTGTGGGGCTCCCAGGGCCGCGGGGCATGGCGGCTCCCGTGGCACAGAACAGGGCGTCTCATCTAATTATATCACCAGTGTCCCACAAAGAGCAGCTGCTAGCTGGGCTGCCCTATTTCCTGAGCCCTGCTTTGGGCCCAGCAGCGCCACACTGGCACCAGGTTGGCACTGGGACGGCCCCAGCCTGGCACTGGGATAGCCCCAGGCTGGCACTGGGATGGCACCAGGATGGCCCTGCTGCCTCCAGCCACAGGAGAGAATGGCACAGCTCCGCACACAGCATGGCCCGGCACGGCCCAGATGGGAGCTTCCTTCTGGGCAGGAGATGGCTGCGTGGGTCTGGGCACTTGAGATGGATTGGTGTATCCATCCCACCCCCCTGACCCTGGCTCATACTGGGTTCCCCACAGACTGTGAGTGATCCCACACTGCCACAAGGTCCAAACACCAAAGCAGTGCCATAGGGACAGGAGCCAGCCCAGCAGGATCCAGCACCCCAAACCTGACAGCGTCCTCACACCTCCTCCTGCCCCTCTCCCTGCCCAGCACTTGCTTTCCAGCTCAGCTCAGCCCCTGCCTCAGGAGGGCCCATCCCCTCAGGGCTGTGGCAGGATCACAGAATCCCAGAATTGGCTTGGCTTGGAAGGGATCTTAAAGCCCATCCAGTGCCATCCTCTGCCATGGCAGGGACACCTCCCACTGTCCCAGGCTGCTCCAAGCCCCATCCAACCTGCCTTGGACACTTCAGGGATGGGGCATGGATAGCAGCCCTGTGCCAAGACCCTCTGGGGGTGGCTGGAGCCATCAGGAGGTAAATGCCACCTCAGGCAGCACAATGGCTCTGCCAGGAGCAAAATCCTCCTGCCCATGATGGAGCAACTGGAATGAACACACCATGCTGGGATTATTCTCTGGTTTGGACAGTACCAGGCAAGGGACTGGGCTGAAGCCAAGGACACTGGTGGTGGAGGGGGTGACACAGAGTCAGAGGATCCCATCCATAATTCTCTGTGTTCACTCTCCCAGAAACTTCACTCTTGAGGTCCTGGCATAAGACTCTCTCTCCTGACAGAGGATCTCTGGATGCTCCAGACTGTCAGCAGCCTGTCCAAAGGGTGCCAGAGACCTGGTCCTTCTGTGCATGCTTGGAGATGCTCCTTGGACGTCCCTGGGAGCTGGTCCTAGGGGACCCCCTCCCTCACTGCAGCCAGCTCAGCCCTGGAACCACTGCTGCTGAGGTACGGGTGGCAGGCATGGTCCTGCTCCCCCAGCCCCATCCCAGGGAAGCCCAGGGGCTGGGGAGTGGCTGGGGGCTGCCGGGGGATGATGGTTTAATCCATGACTTATTTTGGTTGCTAGGTGATCAAATCATCCATCTGCTTGTGACTGGAGAGTACCGTGAGTCAGCCCCTGCCACAGGCAGCAGAGGGGCTCACTCCAGCCCTCCTCCAGCCTGGCCCGGGGCCCTGTGTGCCCAGAGGATGCTCTGACAGCACAGCCTGCCATGGACAGGGGAAACAGGTCTTGCCTGTGGAAGTCAGGCTGCCACAGGGCTGGGGGCATCTTCCCACGTGCTCCTGGAGAACAGGAACCCCCATGGCATCATGCAGAGCACCTCTCAACTGTATCCTCACTGCACTACCTTGAAGTAGGGGTTTTCTCTACTGCATTGGATTTTTTGAAAAAAAAATCTTCCCTATGAGGGTGCTGAGGCCCTGGCACAGGGTGCCCAGAGAAGCTGCGGCTGCCCTATCCCTGGAAGTGTCCAAGGCCAGGATGGATGGGGCTTGGAGCAACCCGATCTATTGGAAGGTGTCCCTGCCCATGGCAGGCAGATAGATTCGGATGGTCTGTGATGTCCTTTCAACGCTTTCAATCTCATTCTAGGATTCAGTGATTCAATCCAGAGCAACTTTGAAGGATCAGATGAGCCCCACTAGAAGTACAGGCAGGTTTGGTGTTCCCCCCGCCCACAGCTCAGCCACCCCAGCACAGCTCAGCAACCCCAGCACCTTTCCCCTTCTGCAGGGACATCCCTACCCCTGCACACTGGGAGCCCAGGGAAAGCCAACAGGCTGCTCAGGAGAGCAAGGCAGAAAGGCAACAGTTTGGGAGAAAATAACATTTTCATAAAGTGTTTGAAGTCATTTGGAGGAGGAAAGTGGGAAGGGAGAGGAATCAGAGTCTCTCTGTGTGTGTGATGCGTGCGTATGTGAGAGTGCGACAACAGGAGCCTCCCTCTCCGCAAAGCAGAAACCATCTCAGTTTCTCAGGTTTGGGAGAGTGTTGAGACACTGGGAAATTAAAGCAATGCCCACAGAACGTGTTTGCAAAGTCCAGCTTCTTCAGTGAGGCACCACGTGTAGGTGCCACACTTGTGCTGCCAGCAGGCGTGTGCTGGGGACGGGCGTTTGGTGCGGGACTGGGGGCTGCCCCTGACCCCTACCCTCTGCCATGTGCAGCCCTTGGGTCTGAAGGCCTGTGAGAGCCACAGGCCTCTGTGGGAACATCAGTGGCCAGCCCCTGCCCATGGCACCCCCAAAGGAGGAGCCCTGCAGCAGGGTGAGGAACACCCTGGATGGCAGAAATGGGCAAAAAACCATGGCAGGGCAGATGGAGCTGCCCCAAGCTGCTTTCTCTGCCTCCTGTCACTGCATGTGGGCAAAAGACTCCCTGACTGTCCCCTCCCTCTTCCCTCACTGCCCTCGTGCTGTGCCAGGGGCTCAGCCAGCACCAAGGCAGCCCTGCAGCATCCCAGCCCCAGTGCCCAGCATCCTAAATCCCGGGAGCTGGGCTGGTGGCCACCCCACTGCTCTGCACAGCCCTTCCAGATCCCCTGGCAGCTATTACGACTTCTTAGTGCAAAGAGACTCATTAATGAAGTGGAAAAGGACGAGGAGGAGCAGGCTGAATGGTTCGTCCTAAGGGACAGTGCAGCAAGGAGGAGGAGGAGGAGGAGGAGAGCGCTCAGCACTGATCTCGGGATAAGTAGCCACCCAAGAAGGGAACGACTGCTTGGAAAATCCCGGGGTGGAAAGGCTGAGGGCAGGCATGGGGGGTGGGAGCCATGCAGGTGTGGGCAGGAATTCAGCCCCCAGCACAGTCACAGTCCCACCCGCAGCACCCTGTCCCCAAAGGCAGGAGGTAAAGGAGACTTGTGGGCAGGAGTGCCGGGCCAGGGGATGCCCTGGAGCTCAGGTGTGTCCATCCCACGGGGCACCAGCACCAGACTGTGAGCTGCAGCTCTCCAAGGCAGTGCTGGGCAGGGAAGAAGAGAGGCAAGGAGGGAGGAGGACAGGTTGGGCTGTGTGGGATGGGTGTTTTTCTCCAGTTCATCGGTTCCCAGTTCCCAAGCTGTCTTTGCAAGACCTGGCTGTTGTGCCTGTGGGATGCACTGCCATGGGACAGGAGAGAGGCACTGACCCCTGGCCAGCAGCCCTGGCTGGGCACAGCCCCAGGAGTGGCGCTGCCCACACCTCAGGTGGGCAGTGCCAGAGCCTGCTGGGGAGCCACAGGAGGGGAAGATTTCCATCCCCCTTGGAGCTCACAGCTCCAAGCAGAAGACAGGAGACATGCAGGTTACAGGGCCACATGGACAGAAGCTGCTGCAGCTCTGAGGCCTCACTCTATTCCTTGGGTCCCCAAACCTAGGGAGCCCCAGTGTGCAGCAGCCTCCTGTCCCCAGGTCACACAGGGGGCTCTGAGCCCACCTAGCCCCCCACTGCTCCTGAGTGAGCAGCGGGAGGGCAGCTGTCCCCTGCTCACAGCCCCAGCTCAGGGCTGGGGACAGGACTCCTGAGCCAGGAAAGGACTGAGGAGCTCATGGGGAGCTTGGGTACCCCATTCCTGCCTGTCCCTTCTGCCTCAACGTGCAGGCACACAATTTCTGGGAGCATCATCCCCTCCATGAGCATCACCCCCTCAGGGAGTGTCACTGCCCATGCTGAGCAGGGGCAGGACACACCTCTGTGCTGTGAAGGTCTGTCTGTCCATGTTCCTCCATATATCCAGTATCCTGCTTGGAAAGCACAATCCAAACCTCGTCCTGCCATGACATTGGTTTTCCCATCCCAGAGGCTTTTCCCCCAGCAGGCAGGTCAGAAAGGGAATGGTACCAGTGGCTGTGAGCTGACAGCTGAGAAATGCTCCATTCTCCAGCCAGCTGAAACACCTCCTAACACATCACTGTCACTGGACTTTGAGCTCTTCCCAAAACTAGCAGCAGTGTCCAGCTGAGACAGGAGGGTGGGCTATTTAGAAAATGCCAAAGCAGCCCTTTCTGATTGTTCAGAAAATCACCTCAAACTATTCAGAGCAAGAAAATCCCTTGACAAAGGACCTTGTCCATCAGCTGGGTCTGCTCAGTCCTAACCCCAGCCCTGAGCCCCAGCTGCCCCAGCAGGGAGGTGGTCCCTGGGGCAAGGCAGCAGGTCCCTGTCCCAGCTGGCTGTGGTGCCCACATCCAGGACTTGCCCCAGCTGAAGCCCCAGAGCAGCCATCACATCTCTACCATGGGAAGGATTGATCGGTCAAGGAAAACAGTGCGGGAGCGTCACCTTCACTCCCACAGTGAAAACTGTGCCATTAAAATCCTCTCTCCTATGACACACACTGAGCCTATTTCCGTAATACTTTGGCAGGGGAATAACATTTTGGCGCCTATAAATACCACAGGGGTGCTGTGTGCTGCTGGAGCAGCAGGACGTGCCCTGCCCACACCGGGAAGGCTCAGCCAACACCACCCTGAGGGTGAAGGACAGGAGAGCGTGGCAAGGCTGTGCCAGCCCCGAGACAGTGGGTGCCTGGAGACTACTGTGGTCAATGGGCACAGAGCAAGACCTGGGCAGGACCCCGGCGGGCAGGGAGCTGAGCCAAGGGAGCACAGAGGCAAGGAAATGGTGGAAAGCACTGGCACTCTGAGGATGCTCCCATAGCAAACTGAGAGGGTCCCTGTGGCTGTAGCCGAGGACTCCAGTCTGACTCAAAGTAGGTTGACACACAACTAACTCCTTTCTGCTCTCCCATGGGGACCCCAGGCACCAACAGAGGCTCCTCAGGGCACGAGGGGATGCCCTGGAACACCCCAGGGACGCTCACTACAAGTACTTCTCAGCTCAGCCGGCAGAAAGAAGCTGCTCCCTGTGGACTCCTGGCTATCAGCTGGACCACCCCAGGATCCAGTGTGAGGAATCAGTGACACCTCCAGCACCTGCTCATCTACCAAGGCCCTGAGACATTGTGGATGAAGAAAATACTTCAGCCCAGCTGAGAGGGAAGCAGTGGGGAGGTGATCCAAGCCTCCCAGCCCCCAGCCAGGCTGTCCAGCCCCCCTGGAATGGCTGGAGCCTGGTGCTGTCACTGTCTGTCACCTGCCAGGGAAAATGGTGTGGGTGGTCCCTGTCCTGCAGAGACACACGGAGACAAACAGCTCAGGGATTGGGATATTAAATACTCAATGTAAGGGGACTCTCATGATGCTTATGACAGGCCTTACCACTTCTCCTGAGCACAAGTGTCACCTCAAAGCTCCTGCAGAGAGCTCAGCTCCTGCAAATCCTCAGCAACAGCCCTGTGGACAACACAGGAGATACAAGGGACACCAAACCCCAAGGTAGCTGTGGGAGGCCTGAGCAAATAGGGCCCTTCCCTGCTGGAGTTGATCAAGAGATGTGCATCGATCAAGAGGTGTACAGAAGGGTCCACATATCCCAGGGACTGCTGAAGCCAGGCTCAGGAACATCTAAACTATCCCACAGCCAGCAGAGTAGGTTTGGGGCTGCCTGTCTCTTTGCCCCTCATCCCATTCTCCCCCAGAGGGCATAAAACCCATCAAGACCATAGAATCACAGGATCAGAGACCAATCTGGGTCAAAAGTGATCTTAAATATCATCTAGTTCCAGCCCTCTGCCACAACATCTCTGTAACAGCTCTGGAAGTTGTGCTGTGCCTCCTTGCAGCAGCTTTGCTCTCTTGGCCAAGAGCTGCAGCTGGGCCTCATTTGAGCAAAGCTCTCAGGAAAGACAATATTCCTGACAGCCCATGGTCCAGAGCCACCAGACAACCACAGGAAAGGCTGACATCCATGGCAGCCTTCCTGAGCAGAGCTGGAGCTGGCACAGGAAGGCTCAACATGGTGGGAACCTTTCCTCTACAACATCTCTGCAGTAAGAAGAGGCTCAGGACCTTTTCCTGCACACCCAAACCATGGGGTCACACACAGAACCCACAGCAGCGTCTACCAGGAGCTGCATGGTTGGTGTAGCCACAGTCTCTGCCTACAGAGGGATCCAAGGGATCTCCCAGAGTAGAGCTATGAGCAGGTACGAGGTGAGGAGCACACCTGCAAACCCTGCCATGGAGAGCAGCACATGCCCAGCCCGGCCTGCAGGAGCTTGGTGCCAAGCCATGGAGTGTGGCTTCAGTAAACTCTGCTGTAGGAACCCAGCTTTCAGTGCCTCACACCTTGAGCTTCCCTCACAGATCTGAGCAGAATCTTCACCCCTGTTTATTCTGCACAGAGCTAAACACACCCCCAAAATGAGAATAACAAAGCTGCCTCACTGCCCAAAAGGACTGCTCCTGACCATCGCAGTAACAGCCGGAGATCTTCTGCAGCCCCTTTGTCTCAGTGATTGTGACCAGAATCCCCCTCCAACAGGCTCCTGGTGGGAGGTGGGTGATGCTGAGCCTGCCCTGGGTGCCCAGCACAGCCCACCCCACTCCCTCAGGAGCTGTGGTGCTGCCATGAGGGGCTGCCTACCCCAGTGGGTCTGGTCCGAGCACAGCCAGCTGCAGATCCTGGGCAGGGTCTCCCCCTGGAAACAGGGCAAGAAAAGCCCCGCTGAGCACCGACTCAGCTCCTTGAACTCCAGCCAAGAGCAAATGGGAGCCAGCCCAGCTCCTGGCAGCCCGGGGCTGCCTGGCCCGGGGCTGGCAGCACTCAGCACGACCTGACAGCCCTGGCCTGAGCTGGGCACCGAAACAGTCCTGGTGGGCTGCTGCCCTGTTCTGCTGCCCTGCACTGCGGATGGGAAGGGGAGGATGTGGGCAGCGAGGAAGGCAGCTGCCATCTGGATCCAGGGCTCTCCATCTCTGCGGCTGCGGCGGTGGCAGCAGCAGCTCGGTGCTGATTGTGGGCAGATTAGAGGGGACACAGCGTGTTCATCCCGAGATCCCGCTGCGCTGTCGCTACCCAGGCTGGAAATAAAGCCTCGTTTTTCATGCAAAGATGCACAATGGTTAACAGGGAAAAGCTTGCCTGGGAGGCATGCAGGTAGCAAACCAATTTCCAAACGGGTCTCCAATTACTCCTGATGGTTATTCGATTTACATTTCTTTTCTGGCTCACCAGATGTTGATGCCCCGAGGGTGAAATCGGGCCCAGCACGAGGGTGTGGGAAGGTGCAGGAGTCTCCTGCTGCAGAGTGGCATGTTTCCCTGGAGCTGCTCCGTTCCTCGCCACTCACAGCCGTGCTTCCAACCATACCCGTGCGTCATGGACACGGGAGAGGAGAGAGGGAGTCGGGCTGCTGCAGACACTGGAGCCTCATCTGCCAAGCCCAGAGCTGGAAAAGTCTCATTTTCCTGTCGGCACAAGCGGCAGCCCCATATCCCAGAGCAGGAGAGGCAGCTTCCTTTGAGAAGCCCCTGGGCTGGCTCTGTGCTCTGCTTCCTCGGGGAAGCAGTTGGAGGTGGATTTGCGAGGCTCCAAGAGTCCATTTTGCAGGCAATGATCCAAGATGCCCAGGTCCTGTAGAACGCCAGCCCCATGCCTCTGCACGGACACGGCTGCTCCTGGCCCCACAGCAGGCACGGGGTCAGGAAGGTCACCAAGGCTCTGCTCCTCAAAGGCACGTTGATGCCAAACTCCAATGGAAATGATGGCAACAAGGCTCTAAATCCCGTTCCTGCCCAGGCCTCATCCTGGATATTCCAGATTTTGATGCTTTTGCGTCATGGCAAAGGCCAGAGAGGAGTTTGTTATGTGGTACCTCTCTCCTGAAGGGCACTGGCACGTGGGGGAGGACTGGCACATGGAGGGGATATTTGTCTTCCCCTTCAAAAGTCTAATGATAGTGCAATTACCCAACCACCACTCTGGGACTGATCCAGGCCCCTGGTGCAGCTGTGTAGAGGCTCCAGGGCTGGCACACAGGGACAGGGACAGCAGGCACTGACCTGCCAGGCACTGCCAGCCAGATCCATTCCCTGCCAACTCCACTCCCCACAGCCCCATGGCTCTGGGCAAGCTGGAGCACCTTTACTCGAGAAAACCCACTGGAAGAAGGGCGAGGGTCGGGCAGAGGGGTGAGGGTCAGGCAGCTCTACACACTGCGAGCCATCCTGGCCAAAGGCAAGGACAGGGCACATCCCAGGCACAGCAAACACAGGCCGAGGCCATGCTCGACAGGGTGGCCACTCGTGGCATGGGGACAGGTACCCAGAGACCACGGGGGGCTGCAGCCAGGCTGGGGCCCGGTGGGAGCAGACAGCCCAGGCACGGGCATGCTCACACAGCTCCCCACAGAGCCCTCTCCCTCCATCACCCCTGTGGCGTCCCTGGCACACACCTCCAGCCCCCACACCCTGCACACCCGCAGGGACATCACCCCTGACCACTGCACACGCGTGTGTGTGACACACACCCCCAACAGGGCACACACACCCAGAAGGGCACACATCCCCCGAGAGGGGCGCACACACCCCCAGAGAGGGACACGCACTCCAGAGGGGCACACACACACTCCAGAGGGGCACACACACACATCCAAGGGGAACACACGCACATCCAAGGGAAACACACGCACATCCAAGGGGAACACACGCACCCCGAGCGGGCAAACACACGCCGGGACTGGGGCCGCTCCCCCACCCCGGCTCTCTGCGAAGGGCATGCACCGGGAAACGGGGCCACCCTCAGCCCCGCAGCTCGACCCCCGTGGGTCCCGCAGCCGGCGCGGCTCTGCAGCGGGTGCCCCGCACACGCCGGGCCGGGGGTTCCCGCACACGCACATATTTGTGATGCGGGGAGCAGCGAGGCAGCGGCGGGGCCGGGCTCTGGCGTGGCTCCCGCACCCCTGCGCAGCCGCGGCCCCGCCACGCCGCAGCCCGCACCGGCAGCCGGCCGCCCCTGCCCCGCACGGACACGCGTGGGGTGGGCTGGGCCACGCCCCCCGGGTGTGCGGGATCTCTCTCACGCACACGCACACACACACACACACACACACACACACGCACACGCACACGCACGCACTGAGCCCGGTTGCTCCGCAGCCGCTTAACTCCTTGTTGCCCGTTCCCGCACCAGCCAGCCCAGCCCTGCACCAGCCAGCCCAGTCCCGCACCGTCCGGCCATCCACCCCGCACCGCCCGGCCACAAACCCCGCACCGTCCGGCCATCCCTCCCGCACCAGCCGGCCCCTTCCCGCACCGCTCACACCTTCACCCCATACCGTCCATCCCTCCACCCCGCACCGTCAAAGCCGTTCCTCGCACCGTCCGTACCTTGGCCCCGCACCGTCCATCCCCGCGCCCCGCACCGCCCTCCCGGTCCTCTCCCATTCCTCCCGCAGCCCCTCCTCACCTGGCCCGGCCGTGCGGGTCCCGCGGCGAGGCAGCGCCCGCTCCTCGCAGCGCCCCGGTGGGCTGGGCGGGGGGCCCGGTTCGGCTCGGCCCGGCCCGGCCCGGCCCGGACCCGGCCGCTGGCCGGCCCCGCTGCCCCCCTGCCCGCGGCGCGGTGCGGCCGCCTCGCCCCTATGCGGAGGCTGGAGCGGCACCGAGGCGATGCCCATTCATTCAGCTTGGCCCCCGCAGCCCTCCCCTTCCGCCCCGCGCCCCAGCCGCCTGCATGGAGGGGGCTGGCGATGCTGCAGCGGTACCCAGAGCCCCCGGAGAGCACAGTGCGGAGAAGAGGGAGGGAGAGGAGGAGGAAGGAGAGCAGAAGGAGGGAAGAGGAAAGAGGGAGAGGGAGATGGCTGCCCCCAAAACCAGAGCTGGATCTGGAAAAGACTCTGGGATTTCCACCAGGAAATCAGGGCAGGGAGCGGAGCGGGGCCGGCGCAGCACCCCCGCCCCGCCCGGCACGGCAGCCCCAGCCCGGCTCCCGGGGATGCCAAGCCAGAAGCGGGCACTGCGAGCGGTGGGCACGGCCCCGCGCGGGGCCAGGGCAGGGCACGGGTCCCCTGGAGAACCCAGATGTCCCCTCTAAGACAGGGGGCTGACCCAGCTGGGGGGCACCAACCACCAACCACCCCAGCCAGGAGCTTGGCTTTAAGGGCGTGGAAAGCTTGGGGGGCACCTTTTGGTGGTGTTGCCAACCTGGTGTGCAGGAGCTGCACGCTTGGTCCCCCATCTGCCCTTTTTGCAGAGCCCAGCTTTGCTCAGATGCCCCTGTGCCTGTTCGCCCTCACGCACAGTCAGGACCCCCTCAAATTCACCAGGGTCCTAACCCCCAAGATAACGTCCTGCATGCCGCATCAAAATTTCTCAGCTTTTCCTAATCTGGGTCTTGCTTAACCCTCTGGAAAATAATCTACTGACCATCTGCCACAGTGAAATTCATTTACAAACTCACACAAATTAGGCTCAACTGTTCACTTCCCGCTCCTCTTCTGCTCAGGACTTTTGTTCACTCTAGTGCACGTGTGTTTTCCTGCCCATGGACAGGGGTGACATTGCCATGAACTGGGGTGACCTTGCCAGTGCTGGGCTGGTGGGCAGTGCCTGCTCCTGACACTCTCGGATCTCAGGGTGCTTTCTCCCAGCAGGATGGCATTCCCATCCCATGATAGAATTCCCATGCCTTGATGGCATTGCCATGCCCAACCTTGCCATGGACAGGAGTGACCTTGCCATGGGCTGGTATGTCCTTGCCAGCTCTGGGCTGCAGGGCAATGCCTGCTCCTGACACAGTCTCAGATCTCAGGGTGCTTTCTCCTGGTGGGATGGTGTTCCCATGCCATGATGGCATTTCCATGCCCAGCCTGCAGAGTCCTGTCCTAGGGAAGGCTGAGGAGCCTGTTTGGGGAAACAACCTCTCACTCTCTGCCTGCCATTGGAGGTGTGTGCAGGGCAGATGAGGAGCTTTCATGGGTCCAGGCAGGACAGAGAGCAAGAGTTCTTGGATTTCCCTCTGCCAGGGATTCCCAGCCTGACCTCAGGCGATCCAGGTATTGATCCAGGTATTGGTGGTTACAGAGATGATTATGAATCTGTGGATTTTGCTGTTTTGGGATGTCTGGCCAGGGCTGCCCCATGGGAGTGAGGTGATTGGAGCTAGGACTGCTCAGTTCAGTGAAACACCTCAGCAGTCTCTGCACCTGAGTTAGAGCCTGGCCTGAGGGGTGGGAGCAGCTACTACGTGCATTTTCCCATCCCTTTGCCCTGGTGCTTTTGCAAATGGAGAGCTGGCTTTCTGGGGAAGACGCTTCATTCTCTGAGGAAAATGGAAATATACAGATTTTTTTTTTTTCCTTCCTGTAGCAGATTCAGCAAAAGTGCAGCTGCCTTCTCAGTCCTGAATACAGAATTGACCATTCAGTTCATCCCTAAGGGGAAATGGCCCAGCAGAGAGGAACAACGAGCCCCACAGTGCTCTCTGCACCCTCCAAAGTCTTTCTCAACCCTGTTATTTTCCTCTCCCAAATTCTAGGGGTGCCTGGCTCCTTTGCAGGGCAGTGAAGGTTTTCCTCATGCTTCCACACCACCCCCACCCCCACCAAAACCTATCAGCTCCAAAATGTATCTTTTTTTCCCTTAAATTGAAATTTGTCAGATTATTTGTGCATGGTGGAGCCCGGGGTGCAGAGGCACTGGGACAAGCAGAGCAGGGTCAGTGGCACCCCAGGGGGAAAGGGCATTCCAGCCCTGCTGAAGGCATGGTCCCAGTGCTGGGACCAAGCAGCCAGGAGTCTTTTGGCTGTGAGGAGCAATGCCTTTTCCATCATTCTGCCTATTCCTGATCCTTATGGCAGCTCCAAGTGGCTGAAAGGACGTGAGATGAAGGCATGAATGATAATGTTTGCTGCTGATTTCACCATGAATACCTGTGTGCTCCTCAGCAAAGGCACTCGGTGTCCTGAGCAGGCCAGGCCAGGTGCAGTGCCGGGGGGATGGAGCAGCCCTGGCAGGCTGCAGGAGCCCCTGCTGGGCTTTCAGTCAGCTGCCCAGCAAAGCTTGTGTGCAGGAAAAAGATAAGAAGGGATATCTGGAATCTAGGAGACATCTAGGAATAAATTATTTTACAATATTTAAGAAGACATTTCTCCCTGTGAAAGTGGGGAGGCCCTGGCACAGGGTGCCCAGAGAAGCTGTGACTGCCTCTGGATCCCTGGAAGTGTCTTAGGCCAGGTTGGATGGGGCTTGGTGCACCCTGGGATGGTGAAAGGTGTCCCTGCCCCCCTGCAAAGGGGTTGTAACAAGATATTCTTTGAGATCCCTTCCAGCCCAAACCATTCTGGAATTCTGGGATTCCATGAATGAAGGACAGCCGGGGAGGTTTTTCTGTGTAAGAGCCCAAAGCCTCCTTTCTCAGCTGTACTGGAGTCAAGAGGGGCTTTGGACACCTGCAAGAAAGCCACAGGCAGCTACAGAGGCTTCTCCAAGTGAAGACAAATGGTTCTCATTCCTGGTGATCCAGGAGGGAGAATCAAGGGTGACATAATTCAAGGCAAAGAAGAAATGATCTCTCCATGAGCTGGTGTGGTGAGCGCTGGTAAACTACAGGGCCAGAGAGCTGAGGGTAGCCTTAATCCAAGGGCAATGTCCCTCAGCCCAGGGGAGTGCTGCCCTTGAGGAGCTGACACACCTGGAGCAGTGCTGGACACAACAGGTGGGACTCAAGTGTGGCTGGGAGGGGGAGGCTGAGCTCCAGGTGGGGCAGAGCAGTGTCTGCATGGCAGGGATGGGGAAGGCTGGGACCAGGGTGAGTAACTGTGCTGAGAGGCTGAGCCTGCACCAGGCTGGCTGGGTTTTTGAGAGAAAAAGACAAGTCTGGCACAGCATGGTGGATGTGAGAGTCACCATAGTGATAGTGGCTGGAGCGGGTGGGTGGTGGAGATCAGCCAGCCATGGCCGTGAGAGGGGAGCAGGCAGGGCTGCAGGACGGTGGGCTCTGGGCACCCAGCAGGACAGGCAGGAAGAGGAAAGGCAGGCACAGATGACACATAGAAAAAGCACATAGAAAACAAGGGAAGGGCATCACAGAGGCTTTCTAAGCCTTTCTAAGCGTGGCTGAATGTGTAGAGAACAAGAGAAAAATCAGAGAGCTTTGAAACCTTTGGGAGGAACCTGGGGCAAAGACTCTGCTGGGCAGATGGGACAGAAGGCAGGAACAGTGTGAGTGTGGAGGTGGAGGAAGAGAAGGCCTGGGAGATGGGGCAGCAATCCAAGAGAATTTCTCCAGATGTTTGTGCTGCAAACCTCAGGAGCCCTGGCACTGGTTATGGGGACAGCAGAGCAGAACAGAGGGAGGGTGTGATCAGGCTGTCCCCATGGCAGGGAGCTGATGATGTTGCCAGGAGAACCAGAGGGATCCAGAGGAGTCCCACCATGGCAGCAGGGCACAGCAGGAGAGGGTGAGGGCTGACAGATTAGGGGCTCTTGCATCCCTTATGGAGGATGTTGTGTGGGAAGGCAGCCAGCTGAGAGGAACAGGGTCTACTAGGGAGGAGGAGATGGAAGCAAATCCCAGAGAAACTGTTTTAACCTGACGAGTTGGCTTGGGTTGGGGTCTTTTGTTATGGTTTGCTCCATGGGCGCTCCGAATGTGTGAACCTGTGCTGGCACTAAGGCACTTCAAGTTTTATCATGGCAGGGTTCAGCTGGTGGTGGCTCTGCAGCCCACAGGACAGGCTGTGGGTGTCACTCTGCTCTTGGGCAGGAACAATTCCCTGGCACTGCTTTGTTGCTGTCTCCAGGGGTGACAGAATGGGTCAGAGATGACAATGGCCAGTTCAGTGATAATGGCCCAGATCTTCAATGCCAGCATGAGAAATGATGGGTCTGGCTGCATCCAGGAAGCTGACTGGGAGAAAACGTGTGGAGCAACCAAGGAGGCAGTGCCAGGGATGGACACAGTGCTGAGCATGCACCGAGCAGTGCTGGGGCTGCTGGGTCTGTGGGACAACCAGCCAGGGCTGGCCCAGGACCTGGGGGATGAGGCGAGTGAAGCCAGGTGAGGGCACTGAGGTGAGCAGGGGCCAGAGCCCAGGGTTCTCAGCCACATGGAGGGGCAGGAACAGGGACATGCACTGACCACTTGGCTCCCCCAGATTCAGCAAGCTCTGAGCCCCTTCAGGGAGATCCTACAGCTTTCTGCACTTCAGCGTTCTGCAAATACCTCTAGAAACCACTGAGGAGTGGAAAGGCAGAAAATCTGTGCTGGGCTGTAAGAGATGAGGGATGTGTGCCTGGTGGGTGCAGACATCCCCCTCCTCCCCACCTGGCAGAGGACAGCCTTGCTTTGATTTGCTCTCCTGCCCATAAATCTCTCAGCAGTCAAATCTTCCCCTTTCTGCTCCTCACTGAAGGCGAACACTGGTGAGTAGCAGCCTGTTAACACAGCCTGGTGTCCAGAACCAGGTGTGCCTCTGCCCCTGCCTTGCTCTCATGTGGCAGCCCCTACAAAGCCTGTTCCACATGAAGGAACACTCTGCCACAGCTGCCTCTGCCCCACTTCATCTCAGAACTCTTTCTGACCACGTTGTGGTTTATTCCAGGCTATGTGGCTCTGCTGAAGTTTTGAAATTCTCTCTGAAGACAGATGGGAATTTATTCTGTGAGCAGCTCTGGGCAGATCAAGAGGCTCTTGCCCTGTCTGGAGGCCACCAGCCCAAGTGAGGATGGACATGTTCCATGCAGACAAAATGCATCATCTCCAGTTGATGAGATCTTGGAACAAAAACTGTCCTGTGCTCTATTCTTGGAGCACATGCAAAATAGGGCACAGCAAGGGTTGAATACCCAGAAGGGTGAGAGACTGAACTGAAGTCAGTCCAGCTCTCGTGTGAAATGTTCAGTTCCATATACAATGAGCCAAGGAGCAAGCACAGGAGGACTGGGAGTGTCCTGGTTACCTGCAAGGGGGGAGCTATGAGCAGTAATGGGATAAAACTGAAGGGAAGAACTCAGGAAGGTTCAGAAAGATTAGGCACTTAGGGAGCAGAGGAGCATCTGCAGCCACGTTAGGCCCAAGGAGGAAGCTAACAAGGGACTGCAGCTCTCCTGTCTCCTGTCTGCTCCAGCCACGACCTGACCCCTCAGGGCAGGGCTGCAGGGCTGCAGGTCTGCAGCCCAGAGTCCTGGAATATCCTGAGCTGGACCCACCAGGATCGTCAATCCAACTCCTGTCCCCGCACAGACACCCCAACATCTCTGACAGTGCTGTCCCAACACTCCTGGAGCTCTGGCAGCCCTGAGGCCATGCTTATTGCCTGGGGAGCCTGGGCAATGACCAGCACCCTCTGGGAGAGGAACTTTAAGGGTGCTTGAGGACTTCCTTGGGACTGTTTGCCATGAACCACTGCTGAACATGCAGACAGGGCACCAGTCTGCTCCAGTGTGATGTTTGCAGGTTTTTACAGCAGGAAACCATGGCCTGGGCATGAGAACACAGCTGCACACTGTCCACCTGCTCCTCAAGAGAGCTACCAGTGCATGTCGCATCTGCACAGCTCTGGGTGATATCCTGTGAGAAATGAGCCTGTACCAGAAAAGAAGAAAGAAATTAATAAGGCAGCTCCAATCTTCCCTCCACAGCTTAGGAGTTCCCGGTGCTGCCACATGGAGAACAGCCCCAGGTGGGCTGGGGAGCAGCTTCACCGTGGAGCTCCAGCCCCTTCCCTGCCAGAGCAGGGCTGGGGAGCCCGAGGCCACCAAGGCAGGGCAGGGGCATGTGCTGTGCCTATCAGTGCCTGCAGCACAGCCTTGGGTAGCAGAGCTTTGCAGGACTTTGCCCCTGGAGCCTGGCTCAGGGTGCTCCCCTGTGCTACTGGCCTGGCCAGAGTGCTCCGGGAGGGTGCCAGGGCAGGGCTGTGCGAGGAGTGCAGTGAGCCAGTGGCTTACGAGAGGCAGAAATCTCTTCTGGAAGGAGAAGATGAGCAGGAAGGTGGTTGTTGTGTAAGGATGAGGCCAGAGCAGGATGGCAGAAACCTCCCTGTGCTCTGACTCCTGCCCTAGTTCCCATGGGCTCCAGGCTGGGGCAGCACATGCTCCTGTTTGCCCCCTGAACCAGGGGCCAGATCCTTGGGTGTGGGACTCCTGGGGTTGGCCCACAGGGCTCCTTCATGGAGGGATCAGACTGCAGGCTCAGAGCATCCCAATTCCTCCCATAGGCAGTTTCTTCCCCACCCTACTGAGCACTGTGCTCCTGCTGCTCCAGCAGAGCAGGGGTGATGGAGCTCTGTGCCACCTCTGTGCCCTGGGTCACCCCTGGGTCACCCCTGTGCCACCCCTGTGCCTTGGGTGACTCCTGTGCCCTGGGTCACCCCTGAGCCCTGTGCCACCTCTGTGCCCTGGGTCACCCCTGTGCCACCCCTGTGCCTTGGGTGACTCCTGTGCCCGGGTCACCCCTGAGCCCTGGGTCCCATCCAGCCCCACTGCTGATGTCCCCACGGCTGAGGGCCTGTGCAGGAGGGGCAGGCTGGCCTTTCCCCAGGCTGGCAACATGGACACTGGGTCCCTCCATCTCACAGCACAGATCAGCTGCTGGATGTTCGTTGCTTGGCAGCCACAGGCTTAGAAATGTCACTTTCTAATCAAAACCATGCACCCAAAATCTGCACACACACCCCACCAAAGCCTGGGATTCTGTACCCTGTTCTCAGCTGTGGGGGACAAGGCAATATCCCCTGGTGTGCCAGCACCTGGAAACCTGCTGGGGTTGTGCCAGGGAGGAGCCAAGTGAGGCACAGGAGGGCTGAGCAGGAGGGCATCCAACTAAATGAAGCAGATGCCAGCTGATAAGAAGGGAGGTCGAAGATGTGTCCCAGAAATAGGAATGAAGAAGGCTCCACTGGAGCACACGGCAGCACAGCCAGGGTGCCAGGCACAGAAAGCAGGGCAGTGGGATGGGAGCCCCATGGGACATGGAAATGCCCTGGCACAGCCCTCTCCTGTGCCAGCACCCTGGGCCAGCCAGGGCCTTCCCTCCCTTGGGGACCTGTGTGTCACCCTGGGGCCTGGAGCCTGTGCTGGGCAGTGATGCCTGGAATCACCAAATCCTGTAATATTTTGGGTGGGAAGACACCTTGAGCCCATCCAGTGCCACTCCTACCACGAAAAGAGACACCTTCCACTGTCCCAGGCTGCTCCAAGCACCATCCAGCCTGGGCTTGGACACTTCCAGGGACCCAGGGGCAGCCACAGCTGCTCTGGGCATTCTGTGCCAGGGCCTGTCCACCCTTAGAGAGGAGAATTCCCTCCCAGTATCCTATCCAACCTTGCCCAGTTGATTTTTCCTTGTGGGAATTGGTGTTTGCAGTGCTGGGAGCTGAGTCTCAGGGTGAGGTAATATGTCCAGGGCACCTGGTCCCTCGTTCTGCTTTGGACAGGGACACAGCAAATCCAGCCCCTGCGGCTCCAGGAGCAAAAAGGGAATTCTGTGGTAAAGTCTAACCATGAAAAAAATCAGTGCCACTGAAAAGTGCAATAAAAGAAATAAGTGTTTTTTAAATCCATGTCATTGGATCACAGTTTTGGGAAGATGAAAAATGAAAATTGTTGTCTCTATGGTATCTGAACCTTTAGCATTTGCATTTCTATGCTCTTGCTCCATGAGAATGACAAGGAGAGGGAGGAAAGGCACTTGGGACCCCCAGTAAAGCCCCCCTGCCAACCAGGCCACAGGCAGCACTGGGCTCACAGAAGCAAACAGGGAAGGGATTTTATTTTTTGAAGTTTGCAGAATCTCTTTTTAGCATTTCCTCACGGAATAATTCTGGGTTTCTGCTTCCAAGTGACATTCAATTTCCACATCTGAGCTAGGGATAAAATGAATATTTTTACAACCTGACTGAATTCAAACCAAAATGCTCAAAAAATGATGAAACTGTCATTTGTGGAGCCAGGCAGGGATGGGCAGGCAGTTCCAGCTGCTTGATGGCTTGATGGGGGTGTTGATTTGCCCAGTTCAGACTGGAGGAACCTCCAGTTTGCCCAGTTCGTGGCTGCCCAGTGCCCACTGGCGATCCCTTAGTGGGGAGGGCACTGGAGCAGCCTCATGGCACAGCCTGGGCAGGGGCTCTGCCCATTTTGGGGGTTTTACCCTGTCAGATAAGCCGTGGTGCCAGGCTCATCTCTGCCATCCCCTGCCTCCCTTAGCTCCTTTCAGCTGATCTCAGGAGACATTTGATTGGCAGGTCATGCCAAACACATTTGCTTTGAAGTTTTCCCAGTTTCCTTGGAAAAGACTTTCTTATCACAAGGAGCTGGTGCCTGATTTCCCTCAGGTGGAGAGCAGAGCCCTGACATGGGTAGGGTGGGAGATGTTTCACTGGGCAACCTGGGCTATTGAAGGTCTCCCTGTCCATAGCAGGGGGTGGAATGAGATGGGATTTATGTTCCCTTCCAACCCAAGCCAGTCTGGGATTCTGTGATAGATTCATCAATACTAACTTTTTTTTTTTTTTCCCAGGGTCTTAAATCTCCTATGCCATAATATAATCCTTTAATTAGTGAGGCCAAAGTGTTCAAAGTGTTCCATAGGTAACAGTGGGACCTTTTTTCCATCATGTGCATAATGGACACACCTAGTTAGTCAGGCTTAGTTAATCCTGGGTTTGCTCCACTCTCATTCTTCAGCATTTCCTGGCTTTTCTAAAATCTCCAAATTCTGTCTCAAAATCCAGTTCCTGGCTGAAGCACAGACAAAACACTGTTTGCTCCCTGTTTTGCAGGGTTCTTTGGGAGAAGTCAGCTGGGCAAAGACCAAGCTTTTAGAGAGAGGAAAAATGCAGCTTCCAGGTGTCAAGCTGGAGTTCCCTCAAAAGAACTGGAATTTCTGGGGTCTGGGAAGCAGCAAACACATCATGTGGGGTCACTGGGCTGTCCCAAAGCAATTGTCTCTACACCAGAGCAGGGGGAAATCTGGGAGTGTTATTTCTGAGGATTTTTTTAGTGGGATGCTGGGGTGTCCCCTGAAGGATGGGATGGGAGATAGGGCTAGTTCAGAGGTGCAGCATCAGCATCCCATAGGCCTGGAGTTAATTATCCAAAAAATCCAACTATAAGCTTCATAAAAGCCTATAAAGACTTTATAAAAACCTAATAGAAATAGCTGTGCTTTGTTTTTAAAATTGCTTACAACACGGATCATTATTAGTCTAATTATCTCCCTGCAGTGTGGAGATGCCATGGGGGTTTTTTTGAGGGCTTTTAAAATTTTTTTTGTATCTTTCAGGCACAGAAAGCACACAAGGCACATTTTGGAGATGGGATAGAATGGAATAGGAAGGCTGTCCTGGGGTGATGTTATGATGCTTGTGTCCCCAATCGTGTGCTCTGTTTAAGTGAAGGTTTGTTTTGTCTGCTTATCAGCTGGCTCCCCTCCCCCATTGTCTGTGCTTAGGGGAGGCTAGCTCTGCTGGCTCGGGCTGGCTTTTACTTGCTTGCTTGCTTGCTTGGCTTGCTGGCTTTAGCTTGTGCTTATTAGTTAGTTTAGTTAGGCAGTCCAATCTCTTTCCCTGGACTGTTTTTTCTCTTTCTTTCTTTCCTTCCTTTCTTTCTTTCTTTCTTTCTTTCTTTCTTTCTTTCTTTCTTTCTTTCTTTCTTTCTTTCTTTCTTTCTTTCTTTCTTTCTTTCTTTCTTTCTTTCTTTGTTTCTTTCTGTCTTTCTTTCTTTCTGTCTTTCTTTCTTTCTTTCTTTTCTTTCTTTTCTTTCTTCCCCTTTCTATATACCATCTGAACCTGTTCTGGACCGGGACCTGGGAAACACCAAGGAACACCGGGAGTCTGCAATTTGTGATCTGCAGCAGTCATCCCCAGCGCCGGAGACTGATAACTGGCCGACCACTCACACGAGAGATTTTCTGAGTTTGTCATCCTCTCACACTGGTGAAAGAGTTTTTTTGTCATCTGGGGCTGTTCATTTTCTTTTCTTGTGTTGGGGAGTGTTTTGTTTGTTAAATAAACAGGTTTTTTCCACTTTTCCTCTGAGGAAATTCTTCCCGAACCTGGTGGCGGAGCAGGGAGGAGTCATGGGGGTTTTGTTTTCTGGGGGCTCCTTCAGGAGGTTTTCCCTTAATTTGCCCCAAACTAGGACAAAGGCCAAGCAGGGGGCAAGGAAAACTGTGGGCAGGGGGCAGGAGCCTTGGGCTGACTCCTGGCCTCAGTGTCCAGCTCCCTGCTGCCCTTCCCACTCTGGATCCTGGACCCAACAGCAACCAGGTTCAACCCAAGGCTGGGCTGAGGGGGCAGAGCTGTGGCACCCCTGGCACAGGGCAGTGAAGGTGCCAAGAGTGAACAGGAATAGAGGGAGAACAGCGTGAAAGAGAAATTAGCAACAACACACCAGAATGAAAAATAAATACAGTAAATTCACGAATACAAGCCGCACTGAGTATAAGCCGCATCTCTGGGTGTTGGCAAATATTTTGTTGTTTTGTCCATAAATAAGCCGCACCTGAATATAAGCCGCTCTGTCGTTCGCAGCGAGGACCCGTGTGCAACAAAGTTGCCAAATAGTAACAGAAAGGCGGCAGGGCGGGGTTTACTGGCTCGGCTCGGGCTGTGCAGGCTCGGCCCGCTAGGGGCTGCTGACGGGGCCAGGTAGCCCAGCCCGGCGCTGCCGCTTGGCGGGGCCACTGGGGGCCAGCCGCCGCTGCCACTGGGCTCGGTCACCACGGCCCAGCGCTGCCCTGTGGTGGCAGGCAGGGACGGAGCCCCCCTCGCTCCTGCGGCGGCGGCAGTGGGTGGGGATGGAGCCCCCCGCCGCCTCCCCGAGCTGCGGCAGGGGCGGCCCGGGTCCCCCCTCTTCTCCCAGAGCTGCGGCAATGGCGGCGTGGGGCCCCCCCCAGTCTCTTCCCCGGGCTGCAGCAGAGGAGGGGAGGAAAGAGCTCTCCCTCCTCTCTCCCTGCCCCCCGTGGTGCCTGCAGGCAGCCAGGCTCCACCCGCGGTGCAACAGAGTAGCAATTTGTAACAATCACAAAATGCCGACTTTGCAGCTGCTCGGCTCGGCACTCTGGCAGGCACTTCTGCGGTTGTAAATGTCAGAAAATTATTCACATATTAGCCGCTCCTGAGTATTAGCCGCATTTCCGGTTTGAGAGCAAAATCTTAGTCAAATTGGTGTGGCTTGTATTCGTGAAATTACTGTAAATGGAAATAAATTAAATCCATGGGCATGCAACTGAATATCCTGAGACCACGCCTGTCTTGTGAAGGCCGTGAACTGAAGGGAACTGAATGAGCTTTAAGGTGTCTTCCAGCCCAAAACTTCTATGATTTTATTGTTCTGTGAAATCCCATTCTGTGTTCAGGGTATTGACACCAACAAGATACTACAGCCAAAGGACACAAAGAAGAATTTTCTAAATTACCTTGCCATTTTTAGTGGCAGATACACTTCTTCCCTGCTAGCCAATTATTTCCCTTTACTGATATTCCATCCATTTCCTGGTGGCTGCTGCTCCCTGGGTGCATTAATGGCAGCAGCTCAGCACATGCCAGAGTCCCTCCCGAGCTCCTTGGGGAGAAGCAGAGCCTGGCCCAAAGCCCATGGAATTCACAGAGGTGACTCTGGGGGTGAGCAGTGAGGCAGAAGCGACCTTGGGAGCAGTGGGGTCAAAAGCGCTTTGCACCGGGGCACCCAGCCTGGCACATCCATGTGCTTTGGGCACAGCCTGAGGTGTCTTCACCCTCCAAAGGCACTGCAGGACACATAGACACTTGTCTGGAGCAGAGGCCACCGAGCTGGGACGCAGCCACTCCAGCTGTGAGCCTACCTGCTGCAGCCCTTCAGTGTCCATCTGCTGCAGACAGAGCCAGGGATGATGCTGCAGCATTCCACGGGCACAGGGGATGCTGCTGCCCTTCACGGGCACCTGTGCAGAGTGACAGGGACCCTCAGACGCTCTTGTCAAGGTGGAAATGCCACGCTCTGAGGGGACTGCTCAGGGTGTCCCTGTGCCCTGGGAGCCCTCACCTGCCTCTGCAGGAGCTCCCTGCCTTGAGCCAGGTAAGTGTGGGTGCAGGAGGTCAGGCTGGCATCTCTATGGGTTGTTCTGCTGGGATCTGGGACAGAGAGGAGGGCAGAGGTTGTGCCCAGTCTGGCATCCACCCCAGAGAGGGCAGAGAGCGGCCTGGCTGGGAGGTGCAGGAGGGGCAGCTCTGCCTCCCTGTGTGGAGGGTCTGGACATCAGAGCTCTCCTCTGATACATTCGTAGCCTCCTGGCACTTTCCCAGCTCCAGGTGCCACCAGCAGGCTCTGGCATAGCCCTGCCAAACAGGAGGGAGGCAGGGACAGACCAGCATGTGGGGATGGATGGGCACTGTCCACCTGCCAGGATCGCCTGGCTCAGCATGTACATGGAAAACCAGTGGAATAGAAAACGCCAGGCCTGGACATTTTGGGGGCAGAGCACACAGTGAGGGTCTGTCCTGTGCTGTGCAGGTGTTGGGACAGGAGCAGTGGCCACAGCTTTGGGGAACAGTGATGGAGCTGTGCCTTGGGGGAAACAAGGGCACAGTGACTTGTGACCCTGCAGCCTGGGGACCCCAGAATCACAGAATGGTTTGAATTGAAAGAGACCTTAAAGCTCATCTTGTTCCAGGCCCCTGCCACGGGCAGGGACACCTGCCACTACCACAGGTTCCTCCAAGCCCCGTCCAACCTGGCCTGGGAGATTTCCAGGGATAGCTCAGCCATAGATGCTCTGGCAGGAGATTTCCTGGATCTCCATGAACCACCAGAGCAGCCAGGACTGAGTTAATGCCACGCCACTTGCCCCAGTTTCCTCCTGCTCCTCCAGAACTCATGGAGGGAGAGCAGATGTGAGAGTGAGGGACACACGGCTCCCTCCTGCTCCTGGGATGGCACTATGGCCTCCTGATGGAGCTGGGCCTAGGATCTGGGAGCAAGGAACAGAATGAGGGCCCAGAGGGAATGGTACAGGCCAGACATGGCTCCCTTGGATGCTGTTTTCCTTAACAGCACCTCTGGTCTGTGGAGAATCCCAGTGTTCCCCAGCAGCCCTGGCTGCAGGACCCCACTCCAGGGCTGGGATGGGAGCCTGGGGAATGTGGAGCAGCCCAAGCTCCATCTCCTTGCAAGGAACAGGGAGGAGGGACCCCCAGCTGCAGCCCCTCTGTGGCAGGGCTGAGGCGGGGCTAGATGGGTGCAGTGCCCAGGGTACGGTGCCAGGGTGGTGTCACAGCAGTGCTGGCAGGAAGGGCCATCCCCACCTCCTCTGGCCACCAGCCCACAAGGGACAGCAATGAACAGCAAGAGGGGTGGCACCAGCTGTACCTGACAGAGGCTGGCACTTGGAAACTGCATTTCATAAGGAAACCTGCACCAATCCCCGCTGAGGGGGAAAACTGCCCAATAAAGAAAGCATTTCCAAAATGTTTATAATTGGGAAAAGTGCAAATTTTGTTTTAAAATAAAATGCACAAAATTTAGAATAAAATGCTGACTCCATCACTTTCCCAGGGATGCAAATGGTATTTCTTTCCATTTCTCCCATCCAGCAGCGCTGTGTAACATGCACCAGGCTCAAGGTGGGGCAGAAAATTCTTGCTCTTCCATTAATTTATTCCCATTGCTGTATTTGTTTTACAATATTCAGAACAGCTTTTACTCAGTGTTGATTGAAACATCTTATTTTCCAGATCAAAGTGCTGCTTTGTGCTTTAATGAAATACTTTGACACAATAGCTCTGCATTTGTTGGAAATCATTATTGAATATATTGAGAGCTGCTGGTCCTCTCATTAACTTGCTGTGTGCTTGTCTTCCCATCTTGTTCAAAGTGTCAAAACATTTCACTACAGAACAATTCCTTCAGGATGTACCAGCAGTGCTTGTACACACGGGGATGAGGCTCTGGATGGGATGTGTATGCTGACCCAGTATCAAAACAATAACAACAGTGAAAATCAGAGGTTGAAATTAAAATTAATTTTGAGTGTAATTGTTGTTTCCTCAGTTAAATTTTTTTACACTTTGCCCAAATTTCGCCCGATTTCTCCCCTGTTCTGTCCCTCACCTGTCCCTTTTTCCTATATGTTCATTACTCTGTTTGCCTTTACACCTGTCAAAGTCCCTTTTTTCTACTCAGAGAGCCCAACACGTGCGGTGGAACAGGGAGATACTCTTTGTTAGGCTCCTCATCCCCTGTTAGGAACACAACAATCCTGTTTTCACAACATATTTGCAAAACCACACAAATATTTTCACTAAAAATCGCCAGTTTCTCTAATCCCTGGGAAAAGCATACAAAAGAAATGAAGAATTTTAAGTGGGATTTAAATTGTCCTCAGCCTGGAAATACCCATTTTATGATTCTCAGAGAAAGGCTCAACTTTAAGAGCAGAAATCTCCTTAGTGGAGGAGCAGCGGCAGAAATTTCGGCCGTGCAGAGCTGAGCCCCCGCCCTTGCCTGCCCGCCTGGGCTCGGGTTTGGTGCCGACTTTGGCAGCGCGGGGCGCAGAGGCTCGGGCTGAGTTAATGCGGGAGAGCCCCGCAGAGACAGCGCATCTCTGAGCTCCTGCATGCCGGGATGTGCCCTCTGCCAGGGAGAATCCCGTTTATTGCACTCCAGCTGAACCGTGAAAGGTTCTGACTGCATTTGCAGCCCGTGCTCAGCCGTGTTTACCCAGCCATGCTCTCCTGGCAGGGATTCACTCCCCTCGCATCCCCGAGCCGCTCCCGCTGCCTGTGCGGGCACGGCCAGAGCCTCGCTCAGAGTGCGAGCGTGCGCCGGGCACACGGAGCTCCTGCACAAACACAATCCCGTTATCCCTCCTGCTTTTGGCCGCCCTCCTGCTGCAGGACGCTGGAAGCGGCTCTGCCGGGCTCTGCTTTGGAACCGCTCCTCAGCCCAGCTCCTGCCTCACCTTCCCTCCATCCCCTTCGGAAGGGTTTTGGCCACTCGGCTGCGGGATAATCCAGGGCTGGAGCAGGGGGAAGGGACAGGAAAGGGCTGGGTATGACTCCGGCAGCTCCGGGGAGAGGGCATTAACCTGCCATAGGCCATCCTCTGTTCCCTGAGCATCCTCACAGACAAAGGCAAGACAAAGGCTTTCTTCTGGGGTAAAAAAAAAAAAAAGGCAGGGGATTGTTCCATCAGGAAAGTCCCAGGCTGTGGGTGTCTCCTGCAGGGTCCTTGGGGCATGGCTGAGGAGGTGAGGGGACAAGGACACAGGCAGCACTAGCTGTTCACTGTCTCAGCACAGGAGCTAATCCAGCACAGATGCTGCCACACACAGGGTTTGAAACATGCAAAAGGCAGGATCTGCCCATAAATATGTGAGGGAATTACAGAGAATAAAGAAATTTGGGATGGGGGAAGTCAAACATCCAAGGTGATGGTGTGCACTCGGTCCCAGCACTCTCTGGATCAGCAGTGGAACCTCAATGAGGCAGCTGTAGAGGGAATTTGGCTTTGTCACGTTCCAGCAATTGTCCCTCAGCATCCTCCGCTGGCCACAGACTCTTGTGGCAGCAAAGCCTTGAAGTTCCTTTCCTCAATACCTCGAACACCCTCGATATTCCCACTTCCACCCTTTGGAGCAGCTCTTTCAGAGCAAATCTATCACAGAATCCCAGAATGGTTTGGGTTGGAAGACACCTTAAAGCTTATCTCATTCCATCCCCTGTCATGGCAGGGACACCTCCCACTATCCCAGGTTGCTCCATCCAAGCTGCCCTGGAGCTCCCCAAGGGATGGGAAGCGGAGGCAGGGTCTGGAGCCCAGCCCACAGCCTGGGACTGTGCTGGATTTTGTGCAAGGCATCCCTGTGCCCCTCTCTGTCTCTGATCTTTGATAGAGATGTGCAAGGCATGGCCCTGCTTGCCCAAGCATGCACACCCCGGACTGCTAGTCCAGCCAGAAGCAAAGCAGGAATTCTCAGCCAGGTGCATAAAGCCATATTTCATCCATCTGCTGTATTTAAAGCAGGGTTTTACCTCACTGCTCTGTTCATTCTGCACCACAGATCAAAGGAAAAGAATCCTTTCAGGGTGGCACTGCCTCCTGGGGCAGAACCAGGGCAGGGGGACACTGCCAGCAGGGCGGGGGCTTGTCGCCGAGGTCTGTCCCAGGGTACCTGGGCAGGGGAGCAGGGCAGGTTCAGCCCAGAGCCACCATCACCACGGCAAGAGGAAATGGCCTCAAGTTGTGCCAGGGGAGGTTAGCAGTGGACATTATGGAAAATTTCTTCAGGGAAAGGGTGCCCAGGGCAGTGATGGAGTCACCATCCCTGGAGGTGTTCAAAATATGTGTGGCATCTGGGGACATGGGTTAGTGGTGACCATGGTGGTGGTCTGAGGTTGTGGCTGGACTCAATGATCTCAAAGGTTTTTCTGTCCTTTATGATTCCATGACTGTGATCAGATAAGCGGTGGTGGTGGCCCAGCTCCAGGGCCAACAGGAAGAGAGCCAGGCCAGGGGTGGTAGCTGGGGTAAGCCCAGTGCCCACCCAGAAAATCCATGGCAAGGCAGCAGCTCAGGAGCCAGACAGGCTGTGGGTGCAGGGCAGGGAACCGTGCCAGGGATGGGATCAGCCATCAGCAATCCTCTGCAGAGCTCTGGGACTGCACCAAGGGTCCCAAAAGACAGGGACCACCCTAGACCCTCACAAGAGGAGCCCCAGTGGGGGGATGCTCTGGGGACCCACCCTGTGGGTGCTGGGTGGCAGAACACGACCTCCAGCCTGGCAGGGACAGTGGCACAGGCACTGCCAGCACCCAGGAAGCAAAGTCCTTCAGCTCCAGGGTCACACAGCCTGTGGCAGCCTCAGTGGGCTGTGGTGAGGCTGTTCATCCACCCTGTGCAGCACAGGCACACAAACACAGCAGTGCACCTGACTGTCCCCATGAAGGGACCTAGAAATGTCACTGTGGTGCTCACAGGAAACCTCCAGTGCCTCGCACAGAACAGGAACGTGCTAGGAGAGCTGGGGAGCTGCTGGTGGGAGGATGTACACACCCCTTCTCAGCCCACACTGCCTGTCCCAGGCTCTTTGGGGCTGTTGGCAGAAGGCCTGGGACTCAGCTTGTTTAACTCTGTGATAAACACTGCCCCAGGGCTTGTCAGTTAATTGCAATTTTGTTTTCCAGTAGCTACTGCCCAGGGTATGTGCTGGGGGTAACAGCAACACCTGAAGAACAAGTGCAGGAGCCACATGGCTGGAACAGGCTGGCTACAGTGCAAGTTGCAGTTCATCCCCAAATCACAGAGCTGGGCTGAGCTTGGATAGGAACCAGAGTCCTCAGAGTGCATCCAGCACTATCCCTTGGGGTAGGGGACCCTGCTGTCACTTCCCCCCAGCTCCCATTGACTGATTATCACACCTCCGTGATACAGGTATGTCACAAATGAGCCTGGGGCCTCTTCCAGGACAGGACCCTCAGTCTTCCTCAAAGGACAAGAAGATACAAAAACGGTAGGTTTATCTTCCTTTGGACCTTCCATGAAATTCACACCAAACTATGTTGGTTGTTATTTGTGCCCCTGGGATACCAAAGTTTGGGTATAAAGGACAAAAAGGCCCGAATGAAATTAACGGGTGACCACAAACCTCCCCTGAGACATCTGAGCACTGAAGCGGTGGAGAACGCACAGGCAGGGCAGCAGGGTCCTGGGCATCAGGAGCAGGGCTGGGTCAGGATGCACAGGTATGAGCTGCAGAGGTGAGCAGGACCCTCCCCATGCTGGCTCCTCCAGCACCGAGCCCAAGGAGCAGCTGTGCAGCTGGGACAGGAGGGCACTGTACAAACTCCTGTAGAAACCTGCACTGCCCAGGTCACCCCAATCTCCTCAACCCCTTTCCCTGCCCAGTGCACTTTTGGGGCACTGACATTCCCTATTTCCACCTCTCTGACAGCAGCAGGTCCTGACAGAGCACAGCTCCTGTGGAGCTGACAAAACCTTCATGTGAAACTATCCCAGTGAAGGGACAGGGTAAGGGCAGGGACTGTCTCCAGCTCTGGCACCCCAAAGGTGACTGTGGGAGTGGCTGGTGGCACAGGGCAGTACCTCAGGCAGTGGTGGCATGCCTGGAGAAGCACTGAGCTCAGGGTTGCTGCCCTGGCTCTGCCTTGCCCCTTCTGACTCCGCTGCCTCTTGGTCCAGTTTCCAGCGAGCACCAGCCAGGACAGGTGCAGGACATGAGGGGACATCCCTCAGGTCCCCACCCTCACAGCCTGGGGTGAACAGCCTGCTCTGCCAGCAGCCATATGTCCCTTGTGCTGTTCACTGGTGTCAGTGGTGTCACTGGTGTTTGCCAGGGACTGCTCAGAGCCAAGTCTGGCACCTCACTGTGCCCAACATCACCCCAGATGTGTTGTTTACTGACTTCATCCTTTCCATCACTTCACCTCCTGACTCTTCCCAAAACTTCATGGGGTGCTGGTGTCTTTGATGATTTCCTTTGGATTAAAAGGTCCCAGTGGAGCCCCTGGGCTTTGCCCTGCTCTTCTGAATGCACCATTTCACTCGAAGCCCCTCTGGGCTGACCACAGTGTCAGTGTCAGAGGAACCCCAACTTTTGGGAGATTTTGAATCCTCAAAGCCCTGTGCTCACTTTCCCTGAGGACATATTCCAGATGCTGCAGGTACAGGGCATGAATTGATTTGGGGAGTATAAGGGGTGTGGAGGCAGCAGAACATGTTTTCTTCCAAAACTCTGGGATTCCTTCAGCTTCTCTGGATCCCAACAGTGACCTGGGGATTGACACTGGCTTATCCCACCACTCTGTTTGCGGTTTCTCACCCCTCTGTGCTGCTGCCTCAGTGCATGTTCCCCCTAGAGAGCCCTTCTGCAGTCAAAGGCTGATCCTTCCTCCCCACCCTGGGCAGCTCCCTGCAAAGGGAGATCTCCTCTCTCCCTTCCCAGTCATTTCCCATCGATCACTTTGTCTCCAGCCCCTGCAGACCCACATGCTGCTCTTTGCAAACTCTTGCCTCGTGTCATTTCCTGGAACAAACAGATCCTCTGCCAGGTCTAGAGCATCAAGGCAGCTCATGCTCCACGAGCCAGTTTTTGTGTTTACCCTTGGGGAGTGAATCCTGATTGGTTTGGGGTTCATTCTTCATCTTTCTGGTGGCTTTCTGAGCTTTATCTTCATGTCTGAATTGCTAAAAGGCCTCATCTCCTCTGAGGAATCCATCATCCTGGCAACATTACTACTTCAGATTTGCAAGAGCCACAAATTCTCTATGCTGATTTCTGCACTCATGCAAAGGGGCTGCTCAGCTCCTTGGCTTTTATGAAGGGCATAGAACTCCCATGATCATCATCTTCCTCTGCCTAGATTAATTGAGAGTATCACAAACATCCTGTGCTCCAGGCTCTGTGTGGGAGGCAAGGAGCTGCCTTCCCTCTGCACCCTGCAGAGACCTGGGGCAGCACCCAGAGCCAGCTCCCCACGGCCCCTTCCTGAAGGGCTGTGCCTTGGCCAGGGTTGTGGCAGCTCCCTGCTCACCCTGGGCATCTCTGCAGCCCCTGGGTGAGCCAGGGATCACCCCTGGCAGCAGGCTTGGCACAGCACTGCAGCCTGGCCCTGGAGGACCCTGAGCCTTCCCCTGCTCAGAAGAGCAGGAGAGGTGATCCCTCCTTTGCCTCAGTCCTGGGGGACAGCCCCTTGTTCTGGGAGGTCCCTGCAGTGCCGTGCAGCAGCAGCAGGGTTCGGGGTGGGCTGAGGGGTGGCATCCCGGGCCATGATGTACCGGGGGTGCCTTTCCAGAGCTTGGAAGCCCCATGCCAGATCCATGGATCCCCCCTTGCCAGGCAGGATGAGGGCATGGACCAGCAAAGCCTTTGTCACTGGGTCCATCCTTGCAGTCAGGGGTTGCTCTGAGTTGCTCCATCCCCACAATCCCCAGAACAGCTCCTCACCTCTGCTCGGGGGCTTTGGGGACTCTGAGGACTAGGACAGCCACACTGAGCAGAACAGTGGCACAAATGCCCCATCCCACAGGACTCACTGAGCTGCTGAGGTGACCACTTCACTCCTGGGATTGATGGAGCCTGTTCCAAAGCCTCCCTCTCCTTCAGCAGCTGGGACACTGAACAATGCCCATGCCCCCAGGGCCAGCATGGGCACAGAGTGCTCAGCAGCGTGCACTGGAGAGGTGATCTGGGTGCTGTGAGGACCTGTCAGTGTCACTTGTCAGTGCCCTGGTGAGGGGTCAGTTGATGCTAGCGTGGCCAGGGCACGTGGCAGTCATTGTGCAGGGACTGTGGAGGGATGGAGGAGCTCTCGGAGTCATCACAGTCCCACAGCCTTACCCAGCACTGGCTCCCCCAGAGGACACAGCACCAGCTCCAGGTTACCGCAGGCAAGACTGAACCCTAGAACCTGACTGTGCCCTCCTTCTGCAAGATCACCTAAACCCCTGGAAGTCACCAAAGACTGAATTGCTGTGATTAGTTGTCCCACGATGCATCAAACACCCATCACCACCAGTGTGCCATGAGCTCTCTCCACTCCTGCTTCCCCCAGAACAGCAAGGGAGGGTCCTCAGCCTCCTCCTCCACCTCCTCTGCCTCCTCCTCCTCCCAGCACTGCTAAGGAAGGCAGGTGAGGTCCTGCCAAGCGCAGCACTTGCCTCATTCTGCCATTAAGCATCATGTCAGTGCAGCTAGCTGCTAGCGTGACCCTGTGCCTCCACGGTGAGCACACGGGGATGAGGGTGGGATGAGGGCTGCTGAGCACCCACTGCAAGGTGCAAAGGTCCCAGGGGGTCTGGAGAGCCAGAGGAAAGGTCCCTAGGGAGTCAGAGCCCAGTGCTTCCCCGGCCCTGGCTGGCTTGAGAAGATGCTGGTGGGTCCCAGCTCTGTCAGCCCCAGCTCGTGGGTCCCAGTTCTGTCAGCCCCGTGTTCAGGCTCCACTGGAGAGTGACGGGAGCAGCGCTGGCAGCAGACCAGTAGCACTGCCTGGAGTCTGGGGGTCTCAGGGGGGAGCTGTGCAAGCCTTGAGTGCCCAGCTCAGAGCAGGAGCCCTTGGAGCAGCTGCTCTCCATGTGCTTTGGAATCCAGAGCTGACTCCCCTGTGCTGCAGCCCCTTGTGCTGAGAGCACCTGCAGCCCAGCCCACATGGGAGCCGCGCTACATCTGGGAGGAGAAACTCTCAGGACACGGTCAGAAACTATTCGCCCTCTGACCTTTTCCTTTAGAGCAAGAAAAAAAGAGTCTTGATCTAAATTGGAGCCTTGAGGAGCCGAGCAACCTTTATCCTCTCTCTGCAAGCTTTTTCTTTTAAGACACCCAAGAAAGGGTCTGTCCCAGTAGAAACAAACCCAACACACTTGATTGCAGTGTGCTGTGTGCTCCTGCCCAGCAAACAGCCTGGAAAATCAAAAAGCCAGCACCAGCCCCTGACAGGGATTGCTAAGAAATGAGCCTAGGGATCAGAAAGGCCAGGAACCACAACACTGCCTGCAGGAGTCCCAGCATGTCCCTGCCATCACGGGCACACATTGGGAAGAACATCCCTGCTCCCTCCTGCCAAGGCATCTCTTGCTCCCTGACACAACAATGGTGGGGTTAGATGGGACCCTGGGAGCCTTTGGAGCCATTGCTGTTGGGAGGAAGAAAGCCTTGAGTTGCATCAGCTTTTCTTACATAAATCATGTGTTTCTGTCCAGGATGTTGTGCCTCAGTGTCAGCTTTGTGACAGTGCTGCTGCTGGGCTGTGCCTGGAGCAGTGGTGGCAGGTGGCTCCATGTCACTCTGTCCTTGCCAGGGCCCTGCAGGGCTGATGGACACAGCACTGTGACTCAGCTGTGCCTCTGCCAGAGCCCAGCCTGCGGTCTCTGGCCCAAACTGAGCCCTTGCCCCCTGTCCTTCATCCCAACAATCTTGGGGTGGCAGAGCAAGGAAAGGGCAGGGCAGGGCTGGGTGTTTGTCCCTAGGGCTGGGAGCATTCACGGCTGTGCTCGCTGCCGGCCCTGTCCCTAAAAGGGTGGGAGAGGCTGGAGCATCCCCCCAGAGCCAGGAGAGACTCATGCTACTCAGAGCAGTATCTCCAGCCACCTTCCAGCAGCCCTGCTCACCCTCCCTCTCTCTCCATGCCAGAGTATTCCAGAGCAAAGCCCCAGCTGCTCCTGCAGCATTCCCAGCTTTGAAGGCTTGTCAGCCTGGACAGGGCTGCAGAGAAAGGAATTAATGCATCCAGGGGCTCTTCCTGCTGCTCCCAGTGCTGCAGCCAGCCAAGAGGGGGTGTGTGGGAGGTGCTGTGGCTCTGCAGGGATGGGGTGAGGTGTCACCCATGTGTCACCGTGCCCAGCAGCCCAGGACTAGCACACCACAGTGCTCCCAAGGGCCTGGCAATGGTGGCTGGAGCAAAAGGGCTCAGGGAGGGCACTGAGCCTCTGTACAGATCTCCTGGATAATTCCAGGACAGGCTTGTAGACCAGGCAAACCCAGGCAGATTGGGTTAGTGAGGAGAGATAAGCCAATCCACTTAGAGGCTTTGCTGGGTTGGATTGGCTAAACCAGATTAGGTGCAGCTGCTTGGGTGGTGGGGGGTGGCCAAGGGCTGGGGGGCCAGGAAACAGCACCAGGGCTTCCCTCCCAGTAATCCTTGCAGTCTGCAGGGACACAGGGCAAGAGCTGCAAAGTGACATTAATACAGGGGGATGGATTACATGGAAGGCTTGGAGGTAGCATCAGGCACAAATTTCTGCTCTGGCTCACTCCAGACACCTCACCCCAGCCCTTCTGCAGAGGCAGGGGGATGCACCAGTGCTTGGCTCCTCTGCCAAGTGCTGCCCTTGGCACTGATGGGTCCCTTTGGCCAGGCTGCTCCAAGCCCTTCCAACCTGGCTTTGGACACTTTCAGGGATTGAAGGGCAGCAACCTGTGACAGGGCCTCTCCACCATCCCAGGGAAGAATTCCTTCCCAATATTCCACCCAACCCTGCCCTCTGGCAGTGGGAAGCCATTGGCACTCCAGGTCCTTGTTCCAAGTCCCTCTTCAGTGCTCTTGGAGCCCCTTCAGGCACTGGGAGCACCTGTCCCACGAGGAAAGGCTGTGAGAGATGGGGTTTGGAGAGGAGAAAGCTCCAGGGAGACTTCAGAGTGCTCTTAGAACAAGAGGAGCTTTAAGAACTCTTCCAACCCCAACCACTCCAGGCTTCCATGATCCAGCCTTCCTCCTTTGCATTCTCCCAGTTGGCAATTGTTGGCAACCCAACTAAACCTGTTGGAAAGGGGTTGTCAGGGCTGGCTACTGAAAGGCACAAGGTTTCTTGTCTTGTGATGTTGGCCAAGGTTACCCATAGATTCTGCTTTGGCTGGTGAAGCACCAGTGCATTAGTGAGCAGCTGGGTCCCAAATATGCCAAATATGATGAGCAGGGGTCCTTTGAAAGCCATGTTTGTGAGAGTGGTCTGTGAAATCTGTAAAATAATTTGTGACATTTAACAAGGGGCAGACAGTTAAGGATCATTATCTGTAGATCCTTCTTTGGATGCCTCAGTCTCTTCTTCTCTTGGGGATTCTTTCTGGAATCTTCTTGCAATTGCTGTAGGTGTCATTTTATGATTTTTGCTGGTATCCACCATGGTCTTTTACCTGTAGAGACACAAGGATACTCTGTCACCCAGGTAATGAGTGGAAATGGTCCTAAAATCTGATTGGTTTCTGGATCTTTAATTAGGACTGGGTTTTTTTCTTTGAATTGGGCCTGTGTTGTGTTAGAAAAATGCCTAATCATTGGGGGATTCAGTTCTATGAAGGAATAATTCCAAAAATTAAATCTATCTATGGCTTTGGCAAGCCTTCTACTGTGGACAGCGTCTTTACTCTCCCTCTCTGTTGTTCCAGTGGGTGCTTGAGAGATCCATGGGCTCTCCCAATGACTGATTGCCCTGTGGGGGAATGAGGAATACCATGTGTTTAATTCCCCAGAAATTGAAGAATTGTTGCGTCTTTTGACAATCCTTCCTGTGATTGTCCCTGCACGGAGCAGGAGCAGGAGCAGCTCCTGCAGCACCCGGGGCGGGTCCGGCAGCCCCGGGCAGGGCTCGCTCCTCGCTCTGTGAATGAATGAGGCAGCTGATGAATATTCAGGATTCGCAAAGCAGATCGCTTTCAGCTAAATTTGATCACAATACAGGATAAATTAAGCCCCGGGATGAATGCATCTGAAATGAAGATTAAAAGAACTCACTGTACAAAGTCAGGAAAGTAGGTTTAGCCAAAATCTGACAATGTACACAAACAGATAAAAATAAAGTTCCTTTCACTGAGCAAATAATGAGGTCGGGATCAGCCTCTCTCCAAGTTCCTATGGAAACATGGCTTTTTTTCTTTTTAATTTAAAAATAAAGGGGGTGGGGGTAGAATGCCTGGGAAGCAAATGATGCTCAGAAGGTCCACGAATAGAGGGAGGTGCTCAACACAAGGGATATCTGGTGAGAAAATAAGCTTCCCTCAGGGGAGGGCCAGGGAGGGCCGGCAGGGGCTGCCAGCCCTTGCCCCCCACCCTCCGCCCCCATCCCACACACACACCTAGGGAGCTGCAGGACCAGCACAGCACCAGCCCCAGCACTGGCACAGAAGATGCCCAGCTCAGTTACAGCTTGCTGAGGTCCTGGATCAGGGGACTGTGCTCATCTGCCAGTTGGGAGAAGAGTGAAGAGGAGGAAGATTTTGGGTTTGCCATAGGAGCACAGAAACTGGAGAGCTATCAGCAGACCGAGGAGAGGAATGGGGGCTCGCAACACATCTGCTCCCAGCTTTGGAAAATTCCGATTATTGTGGGTCCCTAAAGCAAAGCCAAGGATGGCACAACTGGGTAAACTGAGGCAGGGAGCAGAACAATCTGCCCAGAGGCTGCCAGGGAGCTGGGTACTCCCTCCCAGGCACAGGTCAGGTTTCCATCACCTCTCACTGGTGGTATTGGTGTCACCTCCAAGGGACCTGTTCCCTCAACTCATATGTCCCCATGCGTGTGCTGGGTAGGCAGGACAGGTGGCAGCCCCACTTCTGGGTGAGGAGCATCCCTTTGGGATGGGTTCCCCCCTCTGCCAGGCCGGGACCAGGAGGGAAGAGCTCCTGCAGGGGGTACAGAACCTTTCTGAGCCCTCTGTGACCTGACCCTGGGTCCCCTGGCAGCAGCTGGGACAGCCCCTGCCTCTGGCTGGGCACAGGGCACAGGACAGGGCACAGGACAGGACACAGGACACAGGACAGAGGCCATTTGCCCCAAACCCCCAAACCCAACCAGCCTCCCCCTGGGCCCCGGCAGTGCCTGCCCCGCAGCACAGCTGGCAGGAGCAGGAGGAAAGGGCTGTCAGCAGCTGCCCCCGTGTGTGAGCAGCCCCTGGCAGGTGAGAGAGAAGCATTAGCATGTGGAGGATGGGGGAGGAAGTCAGCGTGTCTGGGACTGTTGTGAGTGAGCAGGCAGGTGGAGTCAGGGAGGTTCTGAGCAATCCCCCCACAGCCCAGCCACTGCTGTGGGGGCTCAGCAGCTCCAGAGGGTGACAGGGGGCAGGACACCAGTTTCCCAAGGAGCACCCTACACCCAGCACCACAGCACTGGGACTGGGAGCCATGAGCACTGGACAGGAGCAGGACTGGTCAGAGCAACACTGATGGCTTCCCCTGTCACCATTCAGCCCTTGCCTGAGGAAACTGATCCCAGGGCACCGTGATTCCCTCCTTGTGTCCCTCCCACATCCCTCTGAGGGGCAGTTACTGAAGCAGCTCTGCTTAGGACATGAAAAAGCCACCAGTGCTGGAGGCAGGGTGAGGCAGGGCATGAGTGACCCCAGGGGACAAGGGGGAGGCAGGTAGGACAGGAACAGGCCAAGGCCAGGATTTCCAAATGCCTGGAATCAAAGGCATTCCAGCCAGGAATCTGAGGAAGGGATTTACAGGAGGAGATGGGTGCTCACATGGCAGTTGGGGAGTTGTGAGGGGCAGCACTTCAGAAAGGACAGGGACAGGCAGGTGCCAGCCTAGCGTGGGCAGGGAGGAAGCTGATGGCCACAGCAAGAGGTGCAGAGAGCTGGGGGATCCCTCATCTCCTCCGTGAGGGTACCCTCCTTGGAGCTTTCCTGCTTCCCCTCTCAATCAATTGCCAGCCCAGGGTACCCCAGGGAGCTCCCCCAGCCCGTGGGACAGCTCTGCTTGTGTCATTAATGCTGGCCAGGTCTGCTGAGGCACCACTGCAGGGAGACCTGGAGCAGGCAGAACAAGGTCTTGGTCAGACTAAGGGCTGTTAACAGCCATGTCCTGCTTTGGCCCTGCAAGAAACAGGGATTTGAGCTCCCAGGAGCAGTCAGTGGGGCAAGGAAGCTGAAGCCAGTCCAGGGTGACTTCCTACCCTCCACACATCCCCACCCCATGACAAGACCTTGGGAGCCATGTGCTGCCTTTGTTGGAAACAACTGCTGCATCAGGAATACTTATTTAGCTACTTTTTTTAGAGCTCAGGGTGGAAAACCCAAATAATGGTGATTTTTGTACCTTCTGGGCAGCTTTCCACTGGCAAGAAGATAGAGTTCAGAGGGAGTGAAAGGAAGGCCCATCTGCAAGAGGCTCTGCTCCTGCTTCCCAGGCTCTTCCCTGTTCTTCTGGGTTCTTTGGTGATTCCACTGTGCTCAGAGGGCCCCACCCCAATTTCCTGTGCCCTAAAGAGAAACTTGTTTCTGTAGCTGAAATCTAAATCCCTCTCTGTCCCCTGTGTGAGAGCACTTGTGTCACACCCTGGGATTCTGGCCCAGTACCCCGGAGTGGGGGGACCCCAGGGAGGCAGGAGCCCTAGACAGGAGTCAGGGCCAGAGATGGGTAAGGGGCAGCTCCTGGGATGGAGAGGCCAAATGTGCTTGCAAAGATCAGCACCAGCTGCCTCCTAGCAGTGCCACTGCCATGGAGTGACCTTCCCAAAGTGCTGGATCATGGCACAGTCCTGCTGCCTCCACTGGAGGGGGATCCTCTGTACGACCCCCCTGACACAGGGCAGCCTCCCCAGTGTGACCTGGGGAGCAGGATAGGGCATGGGGAGCCCCAGGTCACCTGCAGGGCTGCACTGACACAGGGGCTGAGTTGCTGCAGCTAGTGGCACTCATTCAAGGGAGTGCTACATTAATTATGGACAGATGGCAGCTCAACCCCCAGCACTGGCACTCGGCAAAACTTCCACTGGAGTTCCACTCCAGGAACTGCCCAGAGCCCTGGGCTTCTGTGGGGATGTGTGTGAGGGTGGGCACTGTCCCAGGGGAGTTCCCTTCCCCTCCTTCTCCTCCCTGGGCTCTGGAGCACCTGTCTAGTCTGAGGGGACCCAACACTTGGGCCGTTTGCCACAGGCCCCCAGGAGCCAGAGCTTCTCTTTTCCTCCCCCACTTCCCAGCCTCTGCCAAATGCTGGGGAGAGCCCAGCATGCCACAGCTAGTGGAGGAAATGAGGCCAATGAGACACACACAGTGTGGGGGAATTGTCCCCACAGACCTGCAGAGGGGCTCAGGACCAGCATGTCTGTCCTAGGTCACAATGTAAAGATATGCCCAAAAGTATATATTCTATCACTGTCTTTTAAAACCAGGTGGGGCAGTGTTCTTTATCTCTTCCATGACCCACCCTTCCTCCAGGGAGATATCTTCTGTTAATGGCCATCGAGTCCCATTGCGTGACTGATAAAATTACATCATCCCATTGGGAGATGCTCCACCCAGGGGAGGAGCCAAGTATTTCCTACCTAGAAAAAAACCTGAGACTTGGAACCTCAGAGCAGCCCTTACTCTCTGGTTTCCAGAGGACAAGAGCTACCAGATCTTCTTACAGCATCACTGCTTCAACAAGACCACTTCATCTGGCCTGCTACCACTACCGTCACTGGTGGGGTGTCAGGTTGTATTCTGACTCTGGCAGTGCTTTTCTTTTGTACTATTGCATGTATTTTATTTTTCTCTCTTTTTTTTCCCTATTAAATTGTATTTCTGACTTGGAGTCTCTCACTGGTTTTGCTTTCAAACCATTACAATGACAAAGCAGCACATCCTCCCAAACCAAGCAGGCCTTGGAACCAGGATGGAGCAGCTGCAGAGCTGCCAGAGCCAAGAGGATCCTGGATGTGGCCTGTGCCAGGCTCCCCCCTGGGCTGCTCTGCTCTCCACCCAGGCTGGAGTTGAGCCCACCCAGCACCCCATGGCTCCACTGGGATGAGTTCCTGGTGGCCCTGGTGCCATTTATCCCTGCAGCCCTGCCCATGAGCCTGGGTGTGAGCCCCTCCTGCCTGAGGAGTTCTGAGAACATCCCTGAGCTCAGCTCTGAGGGATGGCAGCTTTGGGCTCTTTCTCCAGTAAAGGTTCAGGGCTGGGAATGCCAGTAGGAGCTGCAAAATTAGAGGAGTTTGCACAAATCCCTTTCAGTTCTGGAGCTCTCACAGAAGCCAGAACACAGCTCATGCTGGCCTGACTGACAGGAACTTTGTTCTGCAGGGAGGTCTGGTCTTTCCTATTTCATGGAATTGAGTCTGTGACAGGATGGAAAGGGACCAGGTGCCTTTCACCTGTCCTAGGGTCAGAATTCCCTCTGCAATGGGCTGGTTCCTGTTTTTCCTGTTCCTGTGAGCAGCACCGGAACCAGGACAGGAAGTGTCCTTTAAACTCTTTACATTCATTCCCCAGCCTCACAGGTACAGGAAAAAAAGGATCCAAGGTCACAGAATCATCAATTCGTGGAATGGTTTTGGCTGGAAGGGAATATAAAGCTCATCCAGTTCCATTCCCTGCCCTGGGCAGGGGCACCTTCCACTGTCCCAATGTCCAACCTGGCCTCGGATACTCCCAGGGATCCAGGGGCAGCCACAGCTGCTCTGGGCACCCTGTGCCAGGGCCTGCCCACCCTCCCAGGGAACAATTCCTGCCCAATATCCCATCCATCCCTGCCCTCTGGCAGTGAGAAGCCATTCTCTGCTTCCTGCCCCTCCCCAGCTCTCCTGGATCCCCTTTAGGCCCTAGCAGAGGCTCTGAGCTCTCCCTGGAGCCTTCTCAGCTCCAGGTGAGCACCCCCAGCTCTCCCAGCCTGGCTCCAGAGCAAAGGGGCTCCAGCCCTGGCAGCATCTTTGTGGCCTCTTCTGGACTCACTCCAAGGCAAAGAGATCTTCAGCAACAAGAGGCTGCTGCCTATAATCCCTGCCCCAAAATCAGGCAGTTGCTGAAGAAGTGAGGTGGTTTTGATTGAGTCACTGCAGTGCACTGCAGGTCACCTCCCACCCTGGCCCCATCCTGCTGGA
Organism: Catharus ustulatus; assembly: GCF_009819885.2. Taxonomy (NCBI): domain Eukaryota; kingdom Metazoa; phylum Chordata; class Aves; order Passeriformes; family Turdidae; genus Catharus; species Catharus ustulatus. The sequence goes on from NC_046237.1 coordinate 14,830,443, forward strand.
TTCCAGTGCTCTCCTTCCCAAGATCCCAGCCTAGCACAGATTTCTTCCTCGTTGTTTCCAAGATGTAGATGTTTAAAGAGCTCCACCCAGCCTTACTTAAAAGCCACATGAAATTTTCATGTTGTCAGTCTGCAGGGACGAGTTTAATGCTGTTTAATAAAGGCTGATGGTGCCTGAACTTCACAGCAGAGATCCTTGGCAGACTCCCTAGTGGAGGCAGCTCTCGTCCCCACTGCCTCTTTCACTTGATGTGTCAGCATGAGGAACAAGCCTGGTGAGCCACATGGCAACTGTGCTCCTGAGACAGCAGAGAAAATCTTGTGTAGCTGTGGGTGTTTTGTGCAAAGGAGTCAGCATGGTGAAAAGCTGTGTTTTGGGTTTTATACACTGTCATGTTTTGCTCTGAACCAAGCTGGTCTGGGTTAGAGAGCCACACAAATACTGTCCCTATGTCCCAAGAGGAATTTGGGGCAGAGGTGGGGAAAGCCAACAGAATTGGACAGGACACAGTCCAGAGTGATCCTGCCCAGCTGTGTTAGTGCTCACCGGTGCAGGTGTGTCAGCACCTGGCACTGCCTGAGCAGAGTCCCCAGCATAGGGACCCTGCCTGGAGCTGGCTCCAGGCTCAGCTGCAAACCTGCCCAGCCCAGCCTGGAGCCACTTAGGGCCCCAGGAGCCCCCTGACACCAGCCATGGGTCAGGCTCCAGCCTATCCATAAGCAAACACTCTACGGCCACCCCAGGGCTACTTCCAGCACACCCAGAGCAGGTTTGGAGCCTGTCCCAGCACATCAGGCAGACAGGCTGGGCTGGGCTTTGACTAAGGCATGACAGCCTCCCAGTTTGATGGGATCTAAGAAGAAGAGCCTCCCTGGGCACCTCATGTTTGAGATCTGAGAGCCACCAGTAAGACGTGGGAGCCAAACGGGATCTCAGACCTGTTCAGGAAACTGGGAGCTACTGGGATAACAAACCCCACCCAGTGCTCAGACAGGGCACCAGGCTCATTACAGTAATTTCACGACTATAAGGCGCACCCTTTTGACTAAAATTTTCTCCCGAAACCGGAAGTGTGCCTTATAGTCCGGTGGGCCTTATATGTGGGCAAAAGTTTGGAAATTTGCCAACCCGGAAGTGTGAGCCGCGAGCCGCGGGGGGAGCCGGCAGGGCTGCGGGAGCCGGGTAGAGGCGGGGCTGCGGCTGCCAGGTGGAGGCGAGTCCAGGGGCCCGCGGCACCGCGGCTGCAGGGTGCAGGGGGGCCCAAGGACCCGCGACTGCACAGGGTGCACGGGGGCCCACAGTGCCAAGGCTGCTGGGTACAGGCGAGCCCGGGGGCCGGCGGAGCCGTGGCTCCTGGGTACAGGCAAGCCTGAGTGGAGGCAGAGCCGTGGCTCCTGGGTGCAGGGGGCCGGTGGAGCCACGGGTCCTGTGTACAGGCGGGCCTGGGGCCCCGTGGCTGCTGGGTACAGGCGGGCCCGCAGCGCCCCTCCTGCCGGGTACAGGCGGGCCCGGGGGCCCATGGCTGCCGGGTACAGGCGGGGCCTCGGTCAGCAACCGCGCAGGGGGAGCTGGGGGCGGATCCTCGCTGCAAAAAAAAAATGCGCCTTATAATCCGGTGCACCTTATGGTCATGAAATTACTGCATTTCCAAATGGAGATGGATCAAGCCAGATGGCAGGAGGGTAGGGAAGGGGCAAGGCAGTCATTTCCCTTCCCCAGCTGGAATCACAGCCCAAGCTGCAGGACAAGGCAGAACCACTGCTTTACCTGCCAGGAGCCAGCTTTGTGCACTCCAGGGGGCAGAACAGACCCACAGGTATTTAGGGACATATTTCCCCACGGGTTTGTCCCCTGAGAGGAAAGGAGGAAGGGTGCCAACAGAATATCCTGCTGGAGTTACAGGTCTGGAATTCAGAGTTCTCGGCTTTCAAAGATGTCAGTGGCAAATGCCTCTAGGCTCCAGGACCAAAATACATCCTGAGAATGGTACAAGGCAAAGAATCAGGTAGATGACTCTTAGACATGGCCAGTCACCCCAGGACTGTGCCACCATCTCCCAGATGGACTGGGAGTATCTCCCAGTGTCAGTCAGAGACAGAGGAAGGAGGTCCTTGCTGAGGAATGGCTCCCCTTGATGGCACAGGTCCATGACACCCACGTGGGTGTCACAGCACACCTGGCTGGCACATGCAGGAGGGCACAGCTCTGCAGTGCCACCAGCACTCACAGCGCCCACCTCCCATTTCTCCCTGGGCTCTGGAACATGAGGGCACGGATGTAGTTCCATCCCTTGGAAATCAGAGTGGAAATAATCTCAGCTCAGACAGCAAAGCCGTCCCTGCTGTGTTCTGTGACAGGAACAGCTCCTTGGTGCCTTGTGTGAAGCTTGGCCCCAGGCAGCACCAGTGTCCCCAGCACAGCCCCACTGGCATGGCTGTGGATCCGTGTGTTCCTCTGGATCCTCTGCAGAGCAGGAGCCCGAGCACCAACCAGGTCTTGCACTTCTGTTCAGATCTCTGAGCCCTTCAGACACTGCCCAAGAGCACTGAGAGCCACAGGTGCCCCTGTCCTACATTCAGAGGCCTGGCACCATCTGGTTATTTTGGGTTGAGCACCTACCTCCTCTCTCCAGTGCCGGCAGGGCTTTGCCAAGAGGCTGGGATGAGAGGGCTGCAGGTAGGAGGCACCTCGCCAGCCCCCGGCGCTGCAAGGCTGCCCTTGGCCTCCTGTGCCCTCACCTCTGGCTCAGCCCCACCTGCCCCAGAGAACAGAATGGTCCCTGGGCCTGGGGTGGCAGCTTGTCCTCTCCTGGGCCACCAGGGGCTGCAGCCAGAGAGCAGATCATGGCAGGACACAGCAGCCAAAGGAACAGAACAGTCATCATCAGCTTGGACAGCCCTGGGCACTGCACAGACACAGTACTGGCCAGGACATCAGGATTATCTTTCTCCATTAGCAAAAAGCACTATGGAAGTGCTGGCATCCACCTGGAAAGCCATCAGGGACAGTCAGGAGGAAATTTCTCATCAGGAAGGGCTGCCACTACTCAGCATTTGCTCCTGGGAGGCTTTGCCTTAGATCCCGGGGTCCCCTTGAAATAACAAGCCTTTTATATTCCATATCTTTATGCTTGGAAAGAGGGCACAGGACTTGGAAGCTTCCCCAGGAAGTTCATTTGCACGCTCGGCCTTGACTTGCTCAGGCTGGGCAGTTGGACCAGGCAGGGCTTAGGTGGTCAGACCACAGTGTCTGTGGCAGGGAAAGGAGTAGAAAGGATCAAAAAATGGATTCAGGCTGCTCTGATGCAGGTGACCCCCTCCAGAAAGCACCCTTGAGTAGCCCTCTGGCTCTGTTTTGGCTCCACCAGCCCACACTGGGCTCCTGGTGTGTCAGTCCCTTCATCAGCTCGCACCACTGCGGAAAAACCTGGCAGCGCCCTGGCAGCACTAGGAGGAGCAGAAGGAACATTTCCTGCTCATGTTCTTCTGCAGCAGCTCAGCTGGGTCAGGGGTGACTGCAGAGCCTCAGTGCTCCAGCTCTGGGGACATCCTGGGAGGAGCAGGCACCTCTTAGAGCCCCTCACAGTGCCTGGGGGACTTGTAAAAAAAGAGAGAAATCGATTTCACAAGGGCAAATAGGGACAGGAAAGGGGCAATGGTCTCAGATGGAAAGAGAGGTTTAGACAAGATCCTGGAAGGGGATTGTTCCCTGTGAGGGTGGGCAGGCCCTGGCACAGGGTGCCCAGAGCAGCTGTGGCTGCCCCTGGATCCCTGGCAGTGTCCAAGGATAGGCTGGATGGGGCTGGAGCAGCCTGGGATAGTGGAAGGTGTCCCTGGCCATGGCAGGAGGGCAATGGGATGATCTCCAAGGTCCCTTGCAACCCAGGCTGTGCTGGACTCCGGGGCTGTGTCCTTGCCCAGCCTGGCTCCCCCGGGCAGTCTCTGCAGCGCTGCCGGCTCCAGGCTCTGCGCTGCCCGCCTGGGGAGGGGAGGCTGACCTTGTCCTATATTTTAAAGGCCACTTTTCATCTACAAAAAGCAGCCAAACGAGGGCAGCAGCAGGGAGGAGAAGGATGAGCAATGCAGTGCGGTGCGAGGCACAGGCGATGCATCCGCAGCCTCTGTCCCCTCCTTGGGCTGCCCCCAGCCCTGTGTCCCCTCCTGCCCTGCACAGAGCTGTGGGGTTCAGGGAGGTGCCCAGAGGGGCAGAGCAGAGGGGTTGACACCCACAGCCCTGGGGCAGGTTCCCTGAGTCGCTTCCACCAGGGTCTGGTGCAGCAGCCCCAGCACAGAAGCCACAGCCCCCTGGTCCAGCCTTGCACTCCAGCCAGGGAGTTCCAAACCCCGCCAGGAATGCGAAGCAGGACCCCAGCACATCCCACACGCATCCTGCACGTGACCATCCTTATTTCCTCGTGAAAGGTAAGAATTCTCTGCAAGGGAGCGCAGTTGCACCATCGCACTCCCAGTGTGTCCCCCAGCCTGGCTCAGAACGTCAGCACATCAATGGAGAAGCCCAAGTGCTTTGCCAGGGCAGCACAAACCTGACCGTGACACACACACACCTCCCCTTCCACTTCCCAAGGGCCCTCCAGGGCTATGTCCCGTCCGTGTGAGTAGCACTGGCCTCGGGGAAGGGCTGGACCTGACCCTGCTGTCCCAGCTGCTGGCACAGAGAGCTGCCCATCAGAGCTCCTCCAGGCATCTTGTGCTGCAGCTGCAAGATCTCACTCCAGGCTCTGGAAAGCACCTCAAAGATATTCTTCAGCATTTTGCTGCTTCAGGGCTTTCATGACAAGTGCATCGCTTGGTTGGCAGCAGGAGCTTCCCTCCTCCCTAGGAAGCATTAGCAGAAGAAAGGAAGGCTGCAATAGGGGCTGATGGTCTCCATTGTCTCCCGTTTTCTAGGAGGAAGGATTGCTCAAGTGTAGCCATTAGAGAGGAAAGCAGGTCCTGCCTTCCAGACCCAAAATTGGGAGGCTTGCTCTGGTTAAAACAATTCAAGAATTCCTAGGAAAAAAGGCCGAGGTGTCTGCAGAGGAAAGAACAGGGAAGGTCAAAGCAGGGGAGCCATGGGGACACAACTTCTGCACCTTTAATCCAAAGACAAAGCATTGCTGTGCACACAGGGCCCTGCTAAAGCCCAGCCTGGGGCACTGCAGGGCCCTCCCTGCCCGATGTGCAGTTGTGGAAAACCTACAAGTGCCATTGCAGCATCACCTCCTGCTCTCCTTCCCCTACCCCACCCTCCCATCCACTCCTCCCACACTGCAGACGCTCTCAAACCTCCAGGGTGCCTCAGTTTGGGACACCTCTCCCTGCTGGGAGCCCCCATCACTGGGGATGAGGGAGCCAGAGCTGAGGTGTCCCAAACATCTAGGTGCTGCTCTGAACTTCAGGCAGAGGTCAGCCCCTGAGGCTATGGCTGCCCTGAGTTCCAGGCTCCCGGGGATGCTCTCAGAGAAGTTCTCAGATGTTTTTTGCCTCCAATAGTGGCCACAATTTGTAGTAAAAAAGGGAGATTTTAGCCAGGTGAGGCTCAGGGTTCTCCCAGGTGATGAGTGACAGGACAGGAGAAGCAACCTCAAGTTGCACCGGGGGAAATCTAGGGAAAATTAGGGAAAAATTTTCACAGGAATGGTGCTCAGGCACTGGCACAGATGCCCAGGGTATGGTGGAGTCACCATCCCTGGGAGTGTTGAAAACTCATGTGGCTGTGGCACCTGGAGACAAGGGCTGGTGCTGTCCTTGGCAGTGCTGGGGGAACAGCTGAACTTGATCTTGAAGGCTTTCCCGACCAAAATGAAGGGCATTTCATTTGTGCTGTGCTGTGCTGGCACAGTTCTGGGGTCAGACTTGGGCTCCATGTCCATGGGATCGGCTCCTTTGGGATAAGCTCAGGGCTGCAGTCCATTAATGGCACCAAACCTGGGAGTGGAGCTTCCTTTAGGAGACACCAAGCACCCATTAGTGCCCGTGAGCCAACCTGGACAGGGACTGGACACGAACTTACAAAGGTGCCCAGCACCATGGAGGAAAAGAGGCACCAGGGTTAGCTGGAACCAACAGAGAAAAAAACCCCCAATATAGTCCCAAAGCCCCTTCTGTGAAAATACACCCCTGTGTCTGGAGGAAAGGTAGGGCAGGAAGCCCAGAGGCTGTGCTGAGCTGCAGAGGTGCAGGATGAGCTCCCTGGGCAGCAGCCAGTGGCTGTCCAGAGGTGCCCTGCTGCCCCTCAGCCGGGGTGGGACCCCAGCAATGCCCCAGAGGTGCTGGGAAGGAAAGGAGGGGAGGAAAGGAGCCCTGCAGCAGCCCCAGGGGCAGTCCTGGCGCTCATTGTCTCTACCAGGGGTTAGGCTCGGTCGGTCATTAATGTTAATGACCGGGTAAATTATGCACACTGCGCGTTTGCATGTGACATCCCCCAGTGCTGCTACTCCCAGCCAACATCCTCGGGCACCACAGCACCAGCACCAGTGGCTGAGCCAGGGCTACATGTCAAAGGGCTTTATTCTACTAAAACTCAAAGCAAACATGAAAACAGTCCAGCCTGGGGTGCCAAGCCCTCCTGCCAGTGGAGAGCAGAGTGTGACAGGAAGGACAAGCAGCACTGTCACCTCCCCACACATGACAGAGGAGCCAAAGGGAGGGGCCCTCTGCCATGGCAACACAGAATGCTTTGAATTGGAAGAGACCTCAAGGATCATCTCGTTCCACCCCCTGCCATGGGCAAGGACACCTTCCCCTGTCCCAGGCTGCTCCAAGTCCTGTCCAGCCTGGCCTGGGACACTTCCAGGGATCCAGGGGCAGCCACAGCTGCTCTGGGCACCCAGGGCTGCATGCAGTACTCGAAGTGGGCCAAGGTAGGGCAGGTGAAGGGAGGAGCTGCCTCCTGACACCCCATCCTCTGCCTAGGATGGATCAATCCCTAGCTCAGCCCAGCTCCAGCCTTCCCTATCTCCTTCCCACATCTCCCTCTCTATTTTTTTCTCACGAGATGCTCTGCTCCTTGAATTCTGCTGCTGTCTCTCATCACTGCTGGTCTGAGCCCAGATCACATAATGCTGTCATTACCAGCTCCTGATTTCCTGGTACACGGTGTGCCCGTCAGGAAGAACTCTGCCCAGCCCAGCGCTCCTCTCGCAGCCAGCTGGGAGCTCGTGCTGCCATGAGCAGAGCAGCATTCCTGTCTGTCATCTTCTCTGTGCTCTGTGCACGAGGGACTGCATGGCCACAGGATGGGGCTGCCACTGCCCAGCCAGACAAGGAGATTTCCCTGGGCAGAGCTGCTGTGCTCCATGTCCTGTGCTCAGGGCACAGCTCAGGGGCCAGGGCTTTGCTGTCCAGCAGCAGGAGCAGCAAAGGGAATTCTGCTCCTTCCACTTCCTGCCGTCACTGTCTCCCTGAGGGGCACCTGTGAGGTACCACTGAATTGTTTAGGCTGGAAAAGCCATCCAAGGTCATCGAATCTGACTGTTCCACCAGCACTCCCAGTGCCACCACTAAATCATGTCCCCAAGTGCTACATTAACACCTTTCTTCAACACTTGCAGGGATGGTGACCCCACCACCTGGGCAAGCCTGTTCCAACCGCTGATCACTTTATCCACAAATTTTCCCTGATATCTGATCTAAACCTTCCCTGGTGTAACTTTTGGCTGTCAGAACACACTACACAGGGAGCAAAGCACCCTTGGAATGTCCCACTGCCCCCTCAGCACCTGGAGCCAGGCTGCCCACCCTGCCAGCTGGCCCAGGTGCCACAGCAGGGCTCTGGCGCTCCCTCCTTTGCCTACCCTGGGATGAGGATGGAGGCATAGACTGAAAGGACTCCACAGCTGAGGAACTTACTGGTGCCAGTTCTGAGCAGAGACAGAGCATGGCCACCCAAATTCCCAGGGCAGTGCCAAGTGCCACACTTGGAGCACAAGCCCTTTAGCCAAGAAACAGTTTCCAGCCTGAATATGCAAGGAGGTAAGAGAAGACCCTTAAGACCCTTGTGTGGGGCAGAGACATCCAGAAGAACCTGCTCAGCCCCCAGAGATAGGACACCTTCCAGCCCGTCCTGCTGTTCCTGCAGCTGCCCCGAGCACACAGAGCAGGGGGGACAGGGACTCACCACAGCCATCTCCAAATACACAGATCGCAACCCCCCCGCCGCCATGAGAACAGGATAGATGTTGCATTCTCCCCAGCCAGCCACATCTGGGGGGTCTCCTCAGCCATAGCTGGCAGATATTTGCCCAATTCTCTTTGAAGTTTTCTCTCATAGTTCTGGTCTTTACAACACCCTGCGAGGAGCTGCTTCCCAAGCAAACCTGGAGCTGGTGGAAGGAGGTTTTGAGGTCATCAGGCACTCCCCAGCAGCTCGAGAGAAGCTGTCCCAGGTCTCACCTCTCCTTCACACCTCTCTGGTTTCTCAGAGAAGGTGTTCAGCACTGCCTGTTGCACACAGGCACACCTCTCCATCCCCAAAATCACTCTGTCCCCGCCAGCCCCAGCTGCCACTGCAGAGCAGTAGCAGGGACACTGACACACACGGGGTCCCAGGGATCACAGGACATGTGGGCCAGGGAAACACAAACAGAGAGACAGCACTGAGGGCACTGTCCAGACCAGTTGGGTTACCTGGCCAGGTGTGGTCACCGGAGCTCCTGAAGGGCCACAGTCACTCAGAGCTGCAGGCCCCAGGGAGGGCAGGGCAGGCAGCTCAGCACAGGGACAAGGGGGCAGAGCAGAGAGCCCACTCCTGCCCGTGCTGTGCCCACGGCCCCAGGGAGGAGGAATGAGTCAGTGCTCCAAGGCCACTCATGCATGGTGTGGGTGGAGCAGATCTGCAATTTGTTCCCCAGGAGATTACACTGCTTGCAAAGCCCTCTTTATTTATTTCTCCTTATGGAATACAGCAATTGCTCACTCCCTGACTCCCCCGTACCCAGGGCTGCCACACGTGGGCGGGGGACACTCACACCCTCCCAGTGTGCCAGTCTGGCAACACTGCACTCAGACAGGGCCAGAAGCTCCCCCCGGGACCGATGTGACATTGAGGAGTCAGGCACTGAGCACCAGCTTCACCCCTGGGCCACAGGACACTGCACCCTGCTTGCCAGCCCAGTCCTGAGCGGGACACCCGCAGGGTACCAGGGTGCCCAGCTGTCAGACACAGCCTGGCTGGGGCATTGCTGGGACAGAGGCAGGAGAAGCCAGGAGGATGCTGGAAGGAGCCTCAGGGCTCCTCTGGCTCTGTGGCACTCTGTGCAAGCTGAGATGGTGTCACCCCATGTCCCCGGTGCAACGCAGGTGTAACTCACTGCAGCTGCAGACAAACAGAGCTTTCAGTGCTGGGGACACTCCACGACACTTCCCAGGGGCAACTGCGAAGTCCCTGCTCTGAACAGAGCCCTGGGGCCACTGATAGCCCCCAAAGGGGAGCAGCAGCTCCCCAACCCCTGCAGGAGCACTGTCCTAGCCTTGCTGAGGTGGCCACCACCTTCCCTGGCTCAGCCAGCACTGGATCCCGCTCTGCCTGCGACCAGGGCTCAGGGCAATAAGGGAATGTGCTAAAGGGTGGCCAGAAGCAGGGCTGGTCACAAACCAGGCTGTCCTCTGGGGAGGGGACAGGGCTGAGGCCAGCACCTAGCTTACCCTACACTCAAATATTAGAGCTGGCTTCAATCATCATCCCAAGAGTGCAGGGCTCCTCCAGGAGCAGCTTCGGGCATTGCTGTGAGAGAATGGAAAATCCACCAGATGCTGTCCAGGCAGGATGGAAGGAAATCAGAACCACTCCAGGAAAGGTCCCCTCAAGGAAATGCTCCTCCTGTTGTCCTCTCCATGAGCTCTCCTTGCGTGGAAGGACATGAGAAGAGTTATTTCTGAAGTCTTCACTGCACGTGGCTCCTGCACTGCCTGAGGCCTCTGCTGCCCACCAAGGGGGCACAAGGAAGCACCAGTGCCCCATTTTCTGCCAGGAGGTGCTGAGACATCTGGGGACATCCAGCCTAGCCCTTTCCACCTGCTGTCCTTCCTCATGCCAGACACGACCTGCCTTGCCTCCCCCAAATCTCACTGCTCACACAGGTCCCCATCTTACCTCACCCCCTCATACATCCCCCAAAACTTCCTTCTTCGTGTCTTCTTGCTGAATCCCAGCATTTGCATTCCATCTGCTCAAACCTGCTCCTGACCCATGTCTTGATGCCACGGGCCACCTTTCGCACCTGGGAAGAGCGAGGCACTGCTCTCATCCCCAGGTCTGCAGGGGCTCAGTGCTCTCCTGGAAATCCCACTTGGTGTTTGCTTGGGCTGCCAGTGCCACACAGGGACGCCAAAGCTGTGTTATAAATTACTCACCAAAATCAGGTGGGTCAATCAATAAGGCAATTTATTACTTGTCGATAAGGAACAGGTGAGCAGTGCTGGGGACATAGGGAGTCTGCGATGTGCCAACACGTCTGTCCTACCCCTGGTCACTGCCCCATTTCTAGGCAGTCTCTGGTGGGCTGTGACATGCCCACCATGCTGGGGTACAAGTTTGAGCAAGCCTGAACATGTTAGCCAGCACTCAAGCAGCAGTGGGTACAACGCCCCACCAGGTCTGGACAAGGCTCGAGCATTCTCAGGTTACCCTCCTAGCAAGCCGGTAACAGCAGGGACAAGTTTGTTTCTGTTCCTACAAGCCCACATTTCCTTAGAGGTAAAAAATGGATACAATTCATGATTATAGTGGCAAAGTAAAAAAAATACATAAAATCAAAAAGTACAGCAAAGTGATTTTAACAAATATAATGAAATCATTATATTTTCCTGTGTTTCATGTCCATGCTTTACTTTGAATTCAGTATTCTTGTTTATATTGATCTCATGGTGTATTTCTATAATGACACGAATCACTATGTAACATCTCACAGCTGGGAAGGAGCAAAATACTTCCAGCACCTCCTGAGCCCTTGGTCCCTCCAAGTCCTCAGCACCTCCACACATTCATACTGCAGCGAGCCAGGTCTGATTTGTGCCTCCATCCCCGGTTTGCTTCCATGGGTTCTCCAGGACAGAAGGCTCTTCTGCTGATGCTGTGACACCGTGCTGGTCACACCTCTGTGCCTCATCACACAGGACAGGCTCTTGTAACATGTCCTGGGCCAGCTCTCTGCAGCCACCACACCCCGCAGGGGCCCGAGGACAAGGGCAGGTGCCTCGGGCACCTGCACACACCCACTGCCTTTCCCTTTGGGTCAGGAGGCACAGAAAGCTCAGAGCTCTCTGCATTTCCCCACTGCTCCACAGCAGCAGGACAGGCCGGGATAAGCACCAGAGGGAGAAACCAGGGAAGTGGGGAGGAGGAGAAACAGCTTGGAAACCTGGGCACAGACACAGGGGATGAGTGCACAGCAGCTGGATCCTGTTCCTGGTTCCCTCAGCCCCACTCCCTGCAGGACAAGTGCAGCCGCTGCTGCCATCACCTGATGGCCACAAGCCTTTGTCAGGAGCAGCACAGTGAGGGCTGAGCAGCTCCTGTCCCAGCAGCCAGGCTGGGTGCGGCCAGCCCTGTCACACCCTGAACCAAGCCCAGCTCTGTGCCTGGGAGCAGTGTGATTGCCGGGACACCTGGGGACACCCAGCCCCGCCCTTTCCACCTGCTCTGCACACCTGGGGACACCCAGCCCCACCCTTTCCACCTGCTCTACACACCTGGGGACACCCAGCCCTGCCCTTTCCACCTGCTCTGCACACCTGGGCTGCAGCCAGAGGCCCCGCGTTAGCAGCAGCCCTGGAGCTTTTCCCAGGGATTCCTCTCTCCATCCTCTCCCCTCTGAGGGGCACTGCGAGGAACCAGGGGGAGAACCTGAGCCCAAACCCCCCTATCTGCCCGGGACCCTCAGCTGTGTGATTCACACACTGGAGCTGCCCTTTCTGAGCACCTTGGGCTGCACACGCAGCTCTGAGGGACCCTCCTGGGGGCACAGGTAAAGCCACCAAAAGATGCGTTCACTGTGTTGGAAAATATAGCAAGTTTAAATGGTTTTATTTTATAGCTTCAGTCAGGTTTGTTCACCTTTGCCCGAGGGGAAGGGAATTGAAGTTTCTTTTCAGGGGGCTGTTCCTCCAGGTGGGGTCGGATGAGTTTAACATCTCAACAGACTGAGAGCAGCACAGAAGATACACAAAAGATAATGACCATCAACAACCACTAACAACCATTAACTCCAAACATCACCCCTGGCATGGTCGGGAGATACCCGGTCTGGGAGAAGAGAGAGAAGAAAACCAAGAATGAGAACCTAATTAATATCAAAAGTGAAGAGATTGTAACCAATAGGAAACTGAATACTGAAAACTGTGCAACATGGGACCAGTGTACATTGAACTATGCATTTTGCTGGGTTTTGACCATGTAAGTACCTGAAAAATCTAGTAAAATTCAAGAGTGATGGAATTATTTTCTCTGCACACCTGGGCAATGTGTGGATGAAATTACGTTTTGTACATCCTGGCCAGAACAACATCCTGGCCAGAATAAAGTAATGCCTTGATCCTCTTACATTGAAAATGTTGTTGAAGAATTTTGGTTTTCCCACAGTTTTGGTGACAACTGGGTAGTGACCATGAAAAAAAATTGATTTACTGCCGGCACACAACAAAACCTTCCTTCTCCTAGTCCTCAGGTGTGGGGAGGCTGATGATCTGAGTCTCACGAGACCTGGATGTGGACCCCTACCACAATCAGAGCAGTTGTCTTGTCTTTTGAAGTAGCAATAAATGTTTTTCCACTGAAGAAGGAAAGGGAGAGGAAGAAAAAAAAAAGTAAATCAAAGGTAGTTTTTCCCTTGAGAGTTTAAAAGAATCTTTGCAGGGAACAGTGGATAATAAGGAAGGTGGAACATCTTTCGCTAATGCAGGAGAGCTCTTGACCTACCCGATTCTGCTGAGGAATGAAACGAGTGAGAGCCCCAGAAGGAACATTAGATACACTGGTTATCGGTCTTGTTAAGAAATTCAGTCCATTAAATGAGCCACTTGGGCAGTGAGAAGTTCCAGCAGTGCTGAACATGCAGAGCCCTCCCCAGCGAGCTGGTGCTAATGAAATAAAGCATTCGAGGCCCCAGTGAGCAGGCAGCACAGCTGGGTGACGTGTTTCACTGCTCCCTGCTGCACTGACTCACAGGCAAGGCCTCTCACAAGTCTGTGGAGCTCAGCAGATTCTCAGGTGATGCTTTTCAAATCGTGAAGTGGCTGTCTGAAAAACAAAACAAAAATACCTCCAGACAGGAGACTGTGCTTCACACAAAATGAAAAATCAAGCCCAAGGGGCCACCCAGCAATTCTGCCTGACTGCTCTCCTGTCCCAAGGTTTGCCAGCTCATGCCTTCACCATCCCTTCCTGCCTAGATGCCAGGAATTTACTCCAGGGACATTTATGGATGTCACAGAAGTGGTCAGGCAGTGCTGTGGCAAGACCTGTGTCACTGCCCTGGCCTGGAGCAGGGGATCCCATGATATGGGAGGTGTGTGAGCAGCTCTCATCACTCTGCAGGGCGCAAGAACTTACCCAGAGAAGGATTTCAGCACTGAGTGAATACATCTTAATGTGGCCCAATAAAATCCTCCACTGAACCTTCTTAAAGGAAAATTCCCCTTCTGTCAGTGGGAGCTCTGCCTGGAGGGAGCAGCTGACCCAAAATGAGATTCTTGCAGGGCTGGAGGCTGCAAAGGCTGCCCTGGTGCTCCCCAGATCAGGCAATCCTGGGGTCTGGAGCAGCCAGCCCCTGCCACACTGGAAAAAACAAAGTGCAGTCTTTGGAATATTTAAAGGTTTAATAATGGATAAAAAGTTACACTATCCAGTGCTGGGGTGTTTGGCAATCTGCCAAAAATACAGCCTTAGCTTAAAACAATGTTCTTATGTACAGTAATTTCACGATTATAAGCTGCACTGAGTGTAAGCCGCACTTCTGGGTGCCAGCAACTTTTCCTTCTTTGTCCATACATAAGCCGCACCTGATTATAAAGCCGTCCGTTCCAATACAGAGTGTGATAAAAGGTATCTGTTCTATCACCATCTGTTGAGGGTGGGGACAGTGATCCTTACCTCAACAGCAGATATTCTGCTAATGGGCCATCCATTGAAACCAGGCGGGGAAGTGTTCTTTATCTTTTCACAACCCATCCTTCCCCCAGCGAGTCATTTTCTGCTCATGGCCACTGAGTCCCACTGTGGGACTGATAAAATTATTGCATCCCATTGGGAGTTGCTCCAGCCAGGGGGAAGAGCCCAACATTTCTTACCAAGATAAAAACAGAGGTTTTGGGACACTAAGGGAGCCCCTTTCTCCACTGGACTCCAGAGGAAAACCGGATTTCTCCACATCACCACTGGACCTTTAGAGGGAAACTGCACCTTGTACAGGAGCACTGCTCCAACTGAGCCACATCTGTCACTGCAGGAGGATGCAGCCACCATTTAATGGGACTGCTACCAACACCCTGCCTGACGGGGTTTCAGGTTGTACTCTGACTTTGTCAGGGTTTGGAGTTTGTTTCTTTGTAGTGCTGTATTTCTATTTTGATTTCCCTAGAAAAGAACTGTTATTCCTAATTCCTATATTTTTGCCTGAAAGCCTCTTGATTTCAAAATTATAATAATTTGGAGGGAGGGGGTTTACATTCTCCATTTCAAGGAGAAGTTCCTGCCTTTCTCAGCAGACACCTGTCCTCCAAACTAAAACAGAAACTTTTCATTCTTCGTCCATATATAAGCCGCACCTGATTATAAGCCGCACTTTGGGTTCGGACCAAAATTTTAGTCAAAATGGTGCGGCTTATAATTGTGCAATTACTTACTTCTATATTACATGGGTTAACGCATATTCATGAGTGTTTATAGATACTCAAACATTTTTGTGAGTTTAGATGCTCCAGAAGCTTTTTCTTTGGTTTTAACCTTTGACTTTTCTGCATGCCATCCTGTGGATTAAATCAGTCTATTTTATTTCTTCTCAAAGCTCCCTTCTGTTGTTTCTACACCTCTTGATAATGGAAAGTCAGTAATTTTTTTCTCTTGGTGTCCTGGTTTTTGTCACTGTTACCATTCAGATAAGATAGTTCACAAATGTGAGAAACAGCATAGCTATTTTACACTATTATTTGATTTAGTTACACAAATAATAGCATTTTAACATTGCACAGTTTCTCTTTTAATATTATGCCAATGTCTAAAATACAATATATATATATATTTATCACACTACTATTTATGCAAGCTATATGGTACATACATAAACTGACAGATTACACTATACCAAAAAGTCATAAAAAGGAAGTACAAATCGAAATCTTTGTGGTTAAGAATAACAATTATATTATAATAATTATTATTATTAATAATTAATAAATAAATTTCTGCATTAGGCTAATACAGAAATGTGAAAGCCAATACTAAACTGTAATTTCTAACACACACCAGGAGGAATTGGGGCAGGTGGGGAGCACCAGCTCCCAGCTGGGGTGCCCAGGACAGCTCAGGGCCTGTCCAGTGCTGGGCCATGAGGCAGCACTTTCAGGATAACCCTGGCATAACTATTCCTTGGAATGGCTGCAGCAGGGCTATCTCCTGCCAGCTGTGCCAGCCAGGCATGAAGATTCCCTGTGTGAAAAACAAAGTTCGCTCTTTAGAATTTTTAGAAATTTAATAAGGGATAAAAGGGACAGTTTCCAGCATTGAGGTTAACTGTAACACTATATATAACACTATAAACTATAACACACCCTTAACTCTAACTACTCTTCTTATATACTCTCATTGCTTTGGTCAAATGCATATTAATGAAGGTTATACATATTCAAACCTTCCTTTGAGTTTACATGTTCTGGGAATTCTTTATCTTAGTTTGACCCTGACCTCATCTTCTTGGAGCAGGAGCTACAATGCAGATGTGAATTAGAGAGTCTTGTATTTTATTTCCTCACAAGGCCCCTGCTCTGTGGTTTGACAGTTATTGATAGTTGAGGGTTAGTGGATTCTTCCTTGTGCTTTTACTATTATTTGTCTGGTTCTTTTCAACGTTACCTTATCATACAGATGTTAATTTTTACAAATATGTACTTTTGATCAACATTAGCTATTTCATTGTCAGTTAGTTATAAAAATGTAAGCATGTAATTTACATAATCTCTATTTTAATATTATTCAAAGGCTAAGCTATAATATATTTATCACATTTCTATTTATATAAGCTATATGGAACATATAAAAGCTGACAGATTATACTACATCTAAAAGCAGTTACAAGGGTTTACAAAGTATACTATCTCCAAATCGTTATGATTAATAATAACTTGTAAAAGCTAATACATAAATGCAAAAGCCAATATTTATATCGGCGTTTATAACACCTGCAGCCGAGTGCTGAACACATCCGCTGCCAAAGCTGTGAGGATGGAGCCACCCAGAGGTGCCTCTCCTGCCCTGACACCCTGCTCGGCACAGCAGCAGCTTTCCCTCTCTGCAGCGAGCATTTGCCCCTGCCGGCCACATTTTAACAGCAAAGCTGGATTTGAAACCCCTGAGGATGCTGCTTATGGGACCCCTCCCCAAAAACGCAGCACAAGCATCCCCTCGCTCCCAGCACACAAGGAAAGGTATTTATGGGGAAGCAGTAAGAACTCCCACCATTAATAGGCCTGCTCCTGGAACATTTAACTCAGGAGTTTCTAGCCAGGACAGGGAAGGGGTGAGCAAATTGCACAAGGAAGGCAGAGTGCCACAGGGAATTCCTGTGCTGACTGGGGATCTTAACGATCAACCACCTTCCACTATCCCAGGTTGTTCCAAGCCCTGTTCAACCTGGCCTGGGACACTTGCAAGGATCCAGGGGCAGCCACAGCTGCTCTGGGCTGCTGTGCCAGGGCCTCAGCACCCTCACAGGGAACAACTCCTTCCCAATATTCCATCTAACCCTGCCCTCTGGCAGTGGGAAGCCATTGTCCCTTGTCCTGCCAGTACATGCCTTTGTTTAAACAAAGATGTCATTAAAAAAACCCAAAAACCCCACCCAAAAACAACAAACCAAACAAAAAACAAACAAAACCCACCCCAAACAAACAAAAAACCAAAAACAAAACAGAGAAAAAAAAATCTTCACAGGATGAAACAGGTCAGATTCTCAAGGAAATTCCTGTCCTCCAGAGATCCTTTCCCAACAGATATGGCCACCTTTTTTCTTGCTTAAGTGGAAAAAGAACCCCCAATTCTGTTCAGTCAAAAGAAACAGCTCTTGTGCATCATCTGAAACCTCTGCAAATCCACATCTGCTGGGAAGGGATGTCTTTTCCAAACCCAGCTTTTCAAGAATGATATCCTTGACATACCTCTTTTCCAAACCTCTCCAGTCTCCTGTGTGCCCACAGCTATGGCTGGGTTAAGCTTTCCCAGATGCTCCAGGCTCTTCCTTGCACTTCCAGCTGCTCCTTAGCTGAGGGAGAAATCAGGGATTTTTGAATAAAAAACAATGACAACTTGCTTTTATTTTATTTTATTTATTGAGAAGCTTGAAACTTGCTTTTGTATTTACTATAATGTATAAAAACCACTCTTTGTGTTGCTCTCCCCCAAAACCTGTGCAGGCACAGCCATCACAGCTGGGGGGGTGGTGGGGGGAGAAGCAGCTTTTGCTATTAAAATTGAACAAATGTGGCTAAACTTGCCTTTGGGGAACGAAAAATTACTAAAAATGCTGAAACCTTTAGCATAGGATAGATAGGGATAGCTAGGGAGCCCAACACATGCCATGGGCAACCAGTGCCCCCCAACCTCCAGCCCAAGGCATTTGAGGGGCTCCAGGCTCCCTTTCCTCATCTTCCCACTCTTCACTATCCCTCCTTTACAAATACCAGCTGATTTCCTGAGTTATTTAATGGCTGTGGTGGGAAGAGACCTCACCTTTGCAGGTAGACACGGCGAGCACATTGCAGAGGGGCACTGGTGGGGCATTCCCACCTGCAGGCACCTTCCTCCTGTCCACTCAGCCTTGCCTGGCCCTGTGGGGGAAACATCCCAGGGTTATGGTTTCACGGCTCTCAAGACTGGGAGATGTGCCAGCAGCCCTGTTAAACATTCCCAGTTTGTTCCAGGCAGGAGGCACAGCCCTGGCATGGAAGGGAGCCTGGTTCCCCTTCCAAGGCCTGGCAGGGGCTACGGCTCAGGGTTTTTGGGTCCCCATCCATGGCTCCCTCGAGCTTAGAGTGGCCAAGGGCTGCTGGAACCCCAGCTGAGCTCCATGGGCAGTGGGAGGTGCCAGCCCTGCAGGATGCTGGACAGTAGGAGCGAGACCAGGGAACCCAGAGCAGCGGCTCCATGGATTTTTCATCCTGTTAATTAACCCGTATGGGGTTTATGTGCTTGGAGGCTGCCTTGCAACTCAAAAGCGCTGTCCTAATGAGGTAGTCAATGCCTCCCAGGCTCTCTGGAGCACCCCCTGTCCCTGCTCCAGCTTCACCCTAGTTTGTGTCACACTTGTCTCCACGGGACAGCTCCCAAATCCCAGTGCGGAGCAGGACAGGAGGGTCTGGAGGAGAGCAGGAGTGGCTGTGGAATAGCTTAGCACTGCAGGAAGGAATGGCCAAAGACAACACATCCTTTTTCCAGGACCAGGGCTACCCAATATGCCACTGTGGCTCTATTTGACAATTAACAGCAGTACCAGGAGTAAATTATTTCCTTTCTCAGAGACAGGGATCAAGGCGCTGCTCCACTCCATCTTTTTCCATGTTCCAGGAGCTGGGTGCCAGCCAGTCCATCTGCAGCAGCTGGGGCAGCTCATGTCCAGCTGCCAAAGCAGTAGCAGATACAAAAGTGGTGTGTGTCTAAGAGACCCTGGAAAACCTTTCCCTCCTGGGAGTTGTTGGAGGCACAAACGGATTTCTATTGTGTTACTACTGGAGAAAAAATAAGGGTACAATAATAATAAACACCAGAAAAACCTAATAAAACTAGAAAAATACTGGAACTGAACCACAGTGGACAGAGACATGCAGAGTTGCCACAGCAAAACACTGAGCAAAGAACAGAAATTCCCCATCAAAAGAAAGCCCCAAGGAAGAGTTGCTGGTTAAAAAAAAATTAACCCTGAGCTGACTTCAAAAGCACAGCACCACCAAGCTTTCTACACCTTCCCCTCTTCACCTTCAGTTTGCTTTTAGAGAGCAAGAACTTCCCTGGCTCACATCTGAGACCAATCAGTGCTGCTGAGGGCTGCACAAACCCAGCCTGGGCTGCAGAACTACACCAGGAGTGATTCCCAGTGCCACAGTGGAATCACAGGCACCAATCCACCCCAAAAGAGAAGTGGTCTGGCTGCTGCCTCGGCAGTGGGCAGGGGATGCTGGAAGTACCAGGGAAGTGACCATCAGAGCAAAATGTATAATTTCTCTTCCCAATACTAAAAGGGAATTTTTTTCCTGCCATACTGCGACAGGAGGGCAGCTCCCTAAAGCCCCAGGCAGCACATTGCTCATGTTCAGATTTGCAGAGTGGGTGAAAGAAAAAGCAATCTGTGGTGTGGTGAAGGACAACCCAGAGGCCCCACACCAGGAAACCGTCCCTGAGACTGAAAACTCTGGTTTGTCCAACACCAGTGAGCCTGTGGGGGCAGGCAGAAGGGATGGAAGAGCAGTTTGGGGGTTGGGTACCCTCGCTCTGCACAGTGACTGCGTGGGGGAGGGGTACCCTACTCACGCCCCTGCTGATTCCCACAGGATTACTCTCACCTGGGCTAAGCAGGGCTTTGTTCCAGCCCAGCCTGCAGGGAAGCACTGCTCAGGGAAGTCTGACCCCTGGCACAGCCCTGCCAGCTGGACAGTTCTCCCCAAGAGGAGGTGGATGGAGCTCATGCCTCAGTGCCCCTGCACAGTGCTCCTGATCCAACCCAGCACAGAACCAGAGCTGCAAACACATGCCAAATTCCACTTCATTGGCTTGCACAGTGAATAACATTAATCTCAGCTGGAGGAAGGGGCAGCCTTACCATCCCCTAAGGCCTTTGGGAGGGCAAGAAATTATTTCTCTGTTCCATGTTGCCACTTATACACACCCTCCTTCCTGCTGACTCCCACTCTTTCACCACCCCCAAATTTATATCCCCACCTTGTAAACATCCAACATGCCTCCTACATGCCTGCTTTTCCCTCAGTGTGCAGTGGGATCACATAAAGCAGTTGGATTCTGAGCACCTCCACCCGCATTTAGCTGAAGCTTTGCTGCTTGTCTCCTACCCTGCAGAAAGACAGTGGCCCCATGGCCTGGCTCCTCCTCAACTGTTTAGTGGTCTAGTAAGAGGTAATAGAGAGAAAAGGAGATATAAGGGGGCTTATAAAGAGGGACAGGGACATTTTGTAAGGTCAGATAGTGACAAGAACAAGGGGAGTGGCTTCCCACTGCCAGGGGACAGGGTTAGATGGGATATTGGGATGGAATTGTTCTCTGTGAGGGTGGTGAAGCCCTGACACAGGGTGCCCAGAGCAGCTGTGGCTGCCCCTGGATTCCTGGCAGTGTCCAAGGCCATGATGGATGACGCTTGGAGCAGCCTGGGGTATTGGAAGGGGAACAGGACACAGGATGGTCTGTAAGGTCCCTTCCAGCCCAAACAATTCAGGATTCTATAATTAGCTGTCCCTACTACAACCTTGCAAAAAGAAAAAAACCACCACAATGGAAGTACAATTACAGCAATTTTACGAGTATAAGGCGCACTTCTGGGTGTCGGCAATTTTTCGTACTTTGTCCATATATAAGGCGCACTTTCGTTCGCAGTGAAGATCCATGTGCAGCTTTCACAAAATTGCCAATTAGTAACAGAACCGCAGGGACGCTGGGTTTATCGGCAGGTGCCGACCTTTTTTCCAAGCGAAAAAAGATACAGACAATAGCTGCGGCAGTGCACCCTGCAAGCTTTATTTACAAGCGAAGAAAGATACAAACAATACCTGTGACCATGCACCCTGGAAGCATTATATCCAAGGGGAAAAAGATATGAACAATAGTAATTTTGCAAGCATTTCCAAAGGATCCACGTTGCCTTTAAACAGCCACATGGCCGCTCAGCTGCACAAGACTGAAAACACCGAAAAAAACAGAGTAATATCACTCATTTTGATCAAACTTTTAAACAGCTTCCTTTTTCATTCGGCCTCATCTTCCATGAAACCTTCGAACTCTTTGTCCTCCGTATCGGGAATCAGCAGTTGGGCAATGGCGGCATCCAGCAAACCCGAACCAGTATCGCCCGTATCTTCATCCTGAGAGTCATCTGTTTCGGTGCTCTTGATCCCGTCACTGGTCAGTCCAGGAATGACGTCGGCCCTCACGAACCCTCGGATGATAGCTGTGGCGGATGCTTTACGCCAGGCATCCAGCATCCACTGGCACACAGTAGCATAACTTGCTTGGCGCAGCCTCCTGGTGTGTAGGAATGCTCTCCTTCCACCATCCAGTTTTCCCTCAGAAGTTGCAGTTTCGCCTTGAAGGAACGAATAACGCTTATGTCCAGTGGCTGCACTTCTTTGGCCAAACCACCTGGTATTACAGCCTGCTCCAAGTTCATCTTTTTCACCATGGCTTTCACGCTTTCGGTTTTGTGGGCATGCATGGAATCAAAAATCAGCAGTGCCGGCAACGGATGAAAGAAGCCATCCGGTCTGCGAGCATGAACTTCTGTTAGCCAAGTCCTCATCACCTGTTTGTTCATCCAGCCTTTTGGATTCACTCCAACAAATATTCCATCTGGAAATTTTTCTTTAGGCAATGCTTTTCTTTTAAAGATTACCAGTGGGTGTAATTTCTGCCCATTTGACAAAATGCCAAGGACGACTGTAAAGGACGTCTTTTTGTTCCCTGGAAGTGCCCATTCTCTCCACGGTTCGCGGCATATCGAGCGTGAGGGGGACTTCATCCATGTTGATTATGCAATATGGCTGTATATTTTTTTCAGAGATCTTGCTTTTGCAGTAACTCCAGAAGGTGGTTAACTTTTCCTCATAATCTGCCGGCAACTGCTGAGAAACTGTCGTTCTTGTACGGACAGAGAGCTGCCGTTGTTTCATGAAACGGAAGCACCAAGAAGGTCATGCTTTAAATTCTTCAATATGCAATTCATTTGCAATTGTTTTGGCTTGTATCCGAACGGTGACAGTTGATAAGCTTCAGCCAGCTGCCCTTTGCTCAGAGATCCAGCAGTCAAGTCTGTCTTCCAGCCCTGGCCACCTTGCTTTGCTGCCATGAAAACTCTTTTTTGTCTTTCTTGTAAGACAAAGTTTGTCTTCCTGCATTCTCCATTTGGTACCATGGATTCATTAATGCTGAATTCTCTAGCTGCAGATCTATTCCCATGTTCTTTTGCATAGTTGATTGCTTTCAATTTAAACTCTGCATTGTAACCAAATCTCCTTTGTGCAGCCATTTCGGAGTAACTCACCCCGTTAACACCCCCCGCCCCACCGGTAATGCCATCATCCACAGGCAGGCAAGAAGCTTTTCTCTGATTGGTTTATCATCTGAACAACGGAAGCTAATAGATTTCAACCCATTTTTGCTCGGGACAGGAGTGGCGCGGATATCAGGTAAGGGCAAATCTCTGAACTTTGTCCATATATTGGATGCTCGGGGGTACAGGGTGCACCTCCGGGTTCAGGCCAAAATTTTAGTCAAAAGGGAGCACCTTATATGCGTGAAATTACTGTACATTCTCTTAGCTGCTAAAAGTGCAGTTCATCATGGGAACCTGACTATTACAAACTGTTAATTTTCAGTCACTGTTTTTGAGCAAAAACATAGGATTTCCAATTATAACAAAGCAGAGGATCCAGTTCATGTGGAAATCTGATCCTTTATCTCATGCTGGCTCTGCTCTTTAACACCTGGGTGACTACAGTCCAGTAACTATTTCCTGTCACCAAAGTGTTCACTTTCTTTTACACCAGGCAAAATAGTGTCAGCAGTAAATACAAAAGGGTTTAACACAATGGGAGGAACAGAAATGAGACACTGAGGTATTGGGTGAATGAAATTAGAGGAATTTTGCTGTGGCTTTAAGCCACCTACCCAACATTTAAATCACAGTGAGCATCCCACACAGCAGTGCATCAGTTATGGTCACACCAGTACAACATGAGCCCAGGAAGAGCTGAACTTCAGTTCACAATCTGGTTTGAGCTGCCAAAACCACTCCATGGGCTTTACAGCCCTGAACCACATATGCTCTCCAAGCAAGGCATCACCTCCAAGCCAGCAGGACAGGGGAGCAAGGACGCAGAGGACAGCTGAGTGCAGGAGGATTGTGGCAGTGTTAGATTTAGAGTTAAAATCCATGATATCAGAACTTTTAAAACTTTAATGATTCTGTGACTTTGTATGTGGTTTGTGTTCTAGGAGGAGATGCTACAGAAGGGCTGGGAAAACTCCAAGGCATCCAAAGCAGCCACATTGCAACACTCAAACTCCTCCAACACCTCTGGTCTCCTCACAAAGCTCAGCATCCACCTGAGTTTATCATGTGCTTCTCCAGGAGCAGAAAGAGGATCAGCTTCAGAAACAGCCTTTAAGAAGCTGGCAAGGCTGGAGAAGAGAAGGGTCATTTTAGAAGCTGTTTGCTCCTAAGGGGGCCTTTAGCTCAGTCTACCTGCACACCCTCAGGCAGCTGGACCACCACAGGGGCACAGTCATCAGGCTCTGCCTCAAAGTCCCACTTGAATTTCTTTGTCAGATGAGCCTTGAACTTCTCAGCCTTTTTCCTCAGAGTCTCATTCACAGCAGAGCTGCACGTGCAGAACAGTACCTGAAACAAAGAGCAGAGGCCAGGGAGAGTTCAGACATGGCACCAGCTGGGCATCTCCTCCCTACAGAGACACCAGGGAGCACCAGGAGAGAGCCAGGTTAGGATCTACCACCCCAGGACTACTCCAGCTTTGGGGGGACCCAACCGAAGCCCACACCTCTCACCTCACAGCCCAAACCCATCCTGCCTTCACACCCCGGAGTGTAGCACCAGAAATATCTGCACTCAGGCAAGAATTTTCATCTGAAGCCAGAGTGTGTTTGTAACTGAATTTGTACTGATGAATTCTGAAATATGCCAACATGTGAGCAAAGGAAAACATCTTGATAGAAGGAATTACAAAAAAGACCTCAAATAATAGTAGGCAAATTTCCAGCAAATCTCCAAAAGGCCAGTGGATGACTGCACCCCTCATGTCCAAGGGTAGATATCTCCCCAAGTATTTTTGTAAAATGGCATTAGCAAGACTTTAGGTTGCAGAGGAAACTTAATGAATATACCTTGAATGTCACAGAGGAATGGGGGCTCTCTGGAAAAAGTCCCAGTTATGCCCAGCACAGCTATTCCCTTGTGCACAGGGTGCTGAAGTCTGAAGGAGCCTCTGCCTTTCATCCCCAAACACAAACCTATTAAGGTGTCACAAATTCCCAACCTCTGCTAGCACCTCAGAGGGAAAGCATCTGTATGTTATTAACAGGGCACTGAGCCCCAGAGACCAGTTTCCGTCAGCCTGGTTCTGCTCCTCCTGAACTTGTGATCCACAACTAATTGCCATAAAAAGAGATCTCCTCTGGGGAAAATGCAGCCTCTTCTTTGGGGGAGACCTACTGAAAGCCAGGTAAAAACACTGACAATGAGCAGCAAAGCTTGCTGCTTTGTAGATGAACATTTGCCTTTTCCTTGCTCATTCTACTAGAAAACTGCCTCTTTCTAACAGAACTCTTACACAGCAATGCTGCTGGTAGGGAAAAAATATTAGAAGATTATACTTCCCATTCTTCTCAATGAACTGCACATTAAATTAGCTATTTCACCAAGTTGTTTTTTTTTCTTAAGCACTGGTAGGGCTGCAAAGACACTGGTGGCTGTGCTGTGCTTTTCTCACCTTGGATCAAATTCCAAAAATGAAGTTGCTGCTTCCAGAGCTGTGCAAGAGCCACACAGGCAATGCCCTCCCCCACAGTTCTAAGCATCTGCCCACAGCCAGTTGAGGCAGAGAATTCTGATGTCTGTGCATAAAGTGAGGGGTAAGGCAAGGCCCAGAGCTTTCCTGGCACCAATTCAGGGAAATCCCATGGGAGCAGAGAAATTGAGAACCCTGAGTGAGGAAGGGCTCAGTTTGCAAGGCTTTTCTTTGTCACTGGGAATGTGGTGACTCCTGCTGAGGCTTAAGGGTGATCCTTAATTGAGCTGGGGGTGACCCAGCTCCTACTGAGGAAATAAAACAGAGACTGACAAAGCCCAGGGGTGGACAAGACTCAGGCAGCCAGAACCAACAATATGGATTTCCCAAATTCCCCTCAGGAGGAAAGAATTGCTGGTTGCCATATTCTGGGTACTGCTGGGAACTGACAGCACTGCTCTGAGCATGCTGCAAACACAACTGGGCTGTCCAGTCCTGTAATGGGATAGATAAAATCTACCAACAGAAATAAAATATAAATTGAAACCCTCCTGAGACTTGTAAGAATCACAACTGAAAAATCTAAAAGCCACTTGATTAAAGCAATGCTTCCCAAAACATTTTACCCAGCAATTAAACTCAAATACCTCCACCCTCCCCAAAACTGCAGCAAGAACTTGGGGTTAACAAGGAGAGGAATGGAAATGCTCCCTGGGAAAGGAGAGGGCACCAAACTCTGAGAGCACCTGTAGCACAACTGCCCAGAACTTCTTGCAGGGCTGGTTCCCACTGTTCAGCTTTATCAGTGTGGCTGATTTGGGCTTTTTTTTTGTAAACTAAGCGATTTTGCTGCACTGCCAGCACGGTCACCATCAGTGGAGTAACTGGTTTCACTGGGGCTGAGCCACAGATCTGCCCCCACTTGTCTCAGCAGAAGCAGCATCCTTTGCATTTTGGAATAACCATAAATTCCCTCTGGATAAGAACCTCACTACAGGAAATCCTCAGCTGTGCTAAGGAATGGAAAAGCTTCTTAAGCACTATCACTGCCCCTGGCTCAATCTGGTTGTGCTGCAGCTTCCCTGCATACTAAGCAAAACATTTAAAAAATCATCATCAGTCCTTCATGTTAAAGTTTTTTGTGTTGTCTTTTTAAGAATGAACAGCATTTGGAAATATTAAACCATGATACCATGCTGCACTAGCCCAGCCTCTCCTGTAGCTGTTGAGCTGAATTCCTTGCTGAAAAACAGAGGGGAAAAAGTAAAAGTAAATCTCTGTGTGCTTAGACAGGCTCTCATCTCCTATGCAGCTTAATTCCTTTGGCAGCTTCTCCCCAAATTTGATGGGTGCCCTCCCTCCCACTCCCATTTCCCAGGGAACAACCACCACAAACACACCTGTAAGGTGCTGGTTAAAAAGTTGTCTTGGGAGACAATGTCCACAAAAAAATCTGCTGGGATTTCGTTGAGCTGGTGATAC
Organism: Catharus ustulatus; assembly: GCF_009819885.2. NCBI lineage: Eukaryota > Metazoa > Chordata > Aves > Passeriformes > Turdidae > Catharus > Catharus ustulatus. The sequence continues at coordinate 14,856,872 of NC_046237.1, forward strand.
AGCACAGAAATGAGGTTGATATAGAGGTCCTGGTACTTCCCTATGGCCTCCTCTGAGCGGCACAGGATGTTCAGGAGTCTTTTCCAGTGCTCAAAGGCATCGTACACATTCCCAATCAGGAAGCAGATGAAGGCAAACTGCAACTCAGCTGTGTGGGTTCAGAGAAGGGAAACAAAGCAAAGCACGTAATACTAAACAGATATCCTGGGAATGTGTCCTCCCCAAAGCTCTGTAAATAATTTCTAAACCCTGGTTTGGCTTTTGCAAAGTGCATTCATACCTCAGATACTGACTCTGTGCTGCTCGTCAGCTGGAGCAAAGCAAAGCAAAATGGGGCAGGTCAAGTGTAACTGTGATTATCAGCACTGCAGAGGGACTTTACAGACAGCAAATAACACTAAACAACAGACCCAAACATCAAGCCAGACACTGCTGTTATTCTGAGAGTTCAGCCTGCCTGTGCTGAGTGTCCAGCAGCACATGGGACTGCAAACACCGCTGTCCTGAAATTCTGGGAGAGGCCAGCAGTACATCAATGGGTGTGTCTGCCTTGTTGAATTAAGAGCCACGGTTCATCACACTAGATGCTTGGCATCAACTGTTTTGCCACCATTCCCTAAGGTAATTTGTTCTCTACATCCTGTAGTTGTCTTTGGTAATTCTGACAAAGAATAAATTGTATAACATTAGGGTACAAAAAATGGAAAAAGAGACAAACAAAGGCTTATTCCAAGCCTGGGTTCCAACTGGGAAGCTGGGAGGGCTTCTCCTTCCATTCTGCAACAAAACAAAACCAAGCTCCAGGACCTCCACAGACTCAGCATTTATTGGTATCACAGGTTGCAAACCAGGTTGGGGAGCAGCTAAGCTCCGGGAGGTCGGGTGTCTCCCCAGCAGGGCTGGCACAGACCCGACACTGCCACTGTCACCAGCAGCACAAGGAGCTCACAGGGAGCTGGGGCAGGGAGGGACCAGGCACTGAAGCAGAACCATCAGCTGGGAGCGCACATCCCCTACCCAACCAAACAGGAACAAGGGGCTGAGGGTACCCATCACCACCTGATGCTCCCAGGACTCTGTAAGATGTGTCCTCAAGAGCTTCACTGAACAGGTAAAGTACCACCAACCAGGGCCACCCGTGACCACTGCTTTTGACTTCATCTGGGGCAATCTGGGCTGAAGCACCACGTTCCCATACCAGAGAGTCATGGAACAGAATTATAAAATATCCTGAGTCGGGAGGCACCCACAAGATCACCCAGCCCGACCCCTGGACCTGCACAGACACCCCACTCCTGGAGCTCTGGCAGCCTCTGGGGCTCCCTGGGGAGCCTGGGCAGTGCCCAGCACCTCTGGGGAAAGAACCTTTTCCTAACACCCAACCTGAATTTTCCGTGACAGCTCCAGCCGTTCCCTCGGGTGCTGTCTCTGGTCACACGGAACAGAGATCGCAGCCGTCCCTCGGGAGGAGCTGCAGCCCCCTCGAAGCTTCGGCCTCAGTCTCCTCCAGGCAATGGGAACAGCCCCTACGGCTGCTAAAAACCCCACAAACTTCTGTCCTGCACTGAGGAGACCCTCAGGTGTGCAGGGAAGCGACCCGGGTTCTCCCCCTGAGCCGTGTCTTTGCCCAGAAACGACATTTTCCCCAGAAATGCCATTTTCCGCGGGCGGTGCTCACCGAGCAGACCCAGCGGCCGGCCGGGGTAGCGCTGCTCCATCACCTGCTGCAGGGCGTAGCTCAGATCCATGCTGTGCCGGGTGATCTCCTCGGGGCTGGCTCCGGCGGGGAAGGCCTGCCGGGGCAGCTCGGAGAAGCGGATCTGGGTGCCGGCCCGCGGCCGCATACGGGGCAGCCGGGCCAGGCCCTCGGCATAGCTGCGGCACTCGGCGCCCAGTGGCGGCCGGCACTGCCCGGCGCGGTCTCGCGTGTGCCGCCCCGCCGCCTCGGGAAGCACCTCGGCGAAAGCGCAGATCTGGCCGCTCTCGGGCTGCAGCTCCTCGGCCGCCGCCTCGCTGATGAAGTTGCTCAGCGACACCCACTTCTTCAGCGTCTCGTAGGGGTAGGGCCCCAGGAAGGGGTCCAGCTCCCGCAGGCGGTCCCGCAGCCCCTCGCCCTGCTCGGGTGGCTCAGGCCGCACGGCCTCGCCCGCGGGGTCCCAGCGCAGAACCCGCACCTCGCGGCGCCGCAGGCTGAGGAAGCGGCCGGAGCGCGGCCCCGCGTCCCGCCCGCCGGTGCCGGCCGCGCTGCAGTGGACGAAGTGCAGCCCCGGCGGCACCATCTTCACGCCGCGGAACCGCGGCCCCACGGCCCACGCGCTGTAGTCGATGCCGAACTCGGTACCCTCGGGCACGTCCAGCACCACCACGGCCGCGCCCTCGAAGAAGAGCTGCCGGGCCAGCTCCGGGTCCGTCTGGGGGCCCGCCATGGCCGGACCACGGCAGCCGGTCGGAAGGGCCCTGGCCGGATATCCGGGCCGGCGCTTCCGGGCACGAAGGCGGGAGGAGCGTGCAGGCCGCCCGGACCTGCCCGACAGCGGGGAGAGGCTGGGCTGGGCTCCCCGGTCCCCTGGGCACAGCGGGCACTGCCTCCCGGTCGTTCTCGCTCGGTCCCCGTCCCCACCGCCCGTCCCTGGCTCCCAGCCCGGCGCTGCTCTCCTTTCCCTCTCCATGGCTGGCGGCTGCTCCCTGCAGCCCGATTGTCCCCAAAGCCGGTCCTCAGTCCCCCAGCTGCCTACCATTCCCCTGGGGCCTCCGTGCTCCTCCCCCCCCCCCCCCCCCCCCCCATCCCCCACAGCGGGACAGACGGACAAGAGCCGTGCCTGGGACTGATGGACCGAGAGGCTCCCCGGGACAGACATCTCATTGCGGCATACAGACCCCTAGGCAGGACAGACACTGTCACAGCACCACGTCTTCCTTCCCAGGACAAGAGAAGAGAGTCGGGGTCCCCAGAGAGGGGCAGTTCCCGTCACCTCCCTGCATCCTGAGCGTTCTCACAACCACCTTCTGGCCCCGCCGTGCATCCGAGGCTCAGCCCCTGCCACGGGAAGCCGCTCCCGGCTCCACCAGCCCCAGTTTCCGACCTGGCAACATCTTCATCTGCCCTTGGTGGGGTGAGATCCCATATGCAGAGCTGCCGCCAGCTCTGGGGTCTGCAGCACTGCAGGGATGTGGAGATGTTGGAACTAGTCCAGAGGTGGCCGTGGAGATGCTCCCAGGCCTGGAGCCCTTCTGCTCTGGGACAGGCTGGGGGAGCTCAGGACCTGGAAGAGAGAAGGCTCCAGGGAGAGCTCGGAGCACCTTCCAGTGCCTAAAGGGGTTCCAGAAGAGCTGGAGAGGGACTGGGGATAAGGGTCTGGAATGCTAGGACAAGGGGAAACAGCTTCCCACTGCCAGAGGGCAGGGTAAAGGGGATATTGGGAGGGAATTGCTCCATGTGAGGATGCTGAGGCCCTGGCACATGGTGCCCAGAGCACCCATGGCTGCTCCTGGATCCCTGGAAGTGTCCAAGGCCAGGTTGGATGGGGCTTGGTGCACCCTGGTCTAGTCAGAGGTGTCCCTGTCTGTGGCAGGGGATGGAATAGGATGAGATTTATATTCCCTTCTAGCCCAAACCATTCTGGGATTCCATGATTTCTATGATCTTCTCTTTAGGCAAAGCCTGTTATTTCCATATGCAGTGCTCATGTTGCAAGATTCTCCCTTCATGTCCCTATCCTCTCAGCAGGACAGAGTTCACTGAGGTCCCAGGCTGATTTAGCATCAAACACATTTATTTCACTTTTATTGAATACAAGAACAGTGAGCACACACGCATACACCACCAAGCACTGAAAAGGAGTATGACCAAAGGGGGAGAGGGAGAACAAGGGAAGAGAAAAGGAGAGTTAGTGAAGGAACAACAGGGTGTTGCAGTTGGTTGGTAAGGTGCTTCTCAAATAAAAATAAATATTTTTATTATTATTATTATTATTGTTACTGTTACTGTTATTATTACTCATGCTATCGCAGGCCAGGTTCAGAATGAATTTGTGGGATTGGGTAAAAACAGGCACTCATGTCTCCCACCCCTTTCCACAGAAAAGGCCCCTGGAAGAAAACAAGCAGTGGCTAGCTATCCAAAACGGAGTGTGGTGATGGACAGACTGGGGCTGAGCAGCAGAAAGCCACACCTTGCCAGGAGAACAAGCAGTGAGCATTTTTTCTTTCCTTTTTTTTTCTTTTCTCTTTTTTATTTAAGAATAAAAGAAGTTTTGGACACTGCCACCCATGAACACACTGCGGGAGCCAGGGGCTACTCACTGCAAACGGAACTCACGGCAGCCCAAGCGCACAGGGAGCCCAACTCTGTAAGCTGCTCAATCCCACAGGAACCTTCGCTCCCCAGACTGTGCACAATGCCCAAAGCAGCTCTGCAGGGGCACAGTGGCCTCGAGTGGGCTGTGGAGGTGCCCAATCCAGGTGGGCTCCCCCAGCTCTGAACTGTGACTGGTACTGGTGAATGCCAGCATGGCGGGCAGGCGCTGGTCCTCCACCACCCTGGCAGTGCCACTACTGGGCATGGCTGGCTTGGGTGCATTGGAAAACAAATGAGAGAAAAGGAGCCTCTTTGCAACTGCCTTAAATGCTGTTAGTTTGGGGCTGGGCTCTCTGAAGATGCGTGGCTGCAAGCTGGGGATTGGCACAGGCAGCAGCCCCTGTGCTCTTGCCTCCATGCCTGCAGGACAAATCTCCCCTGTCAGGAGAACAGACTCACTGATGAGCAACTGGTGAGTAACTGCCAGGGAGCAACTCCCTCCTGGGATAGTGAAGATGGGAGCAGGGTCTGCCCACGGCATCCTCATGGCTCAGGTGCTCTTGCTTGGGCATCCTGCAAGCCCCAGCAGGGCCTGGCAGAACGCACCTGGTCCTGGGCACAGGCTATGTCAGGGATGGGAGACTGAAGGCAAAATGGTGCAGAATCATGGGCCCTTCTGTTTCTGCAGGAGCTAGAGATGATTCCCAGAAGGAAACCCATTTCTTTCTTTTCCTTTCTGGTTTTGGTTTCGAGCCTACCCGAACTGCCTGGTTCACAGTGTACGGGGCCCTGGGCTTGGCCCACAATCCCCTTCCAAAGGCAGCCCTGGAGGGAGCCTGTGGCTGAAGGCCGAGCTGGGAGCAGCTCCACTGAGGCCTCCTGGGCTCTCCTATGCAGCCTGGGATGCTGGAGAAACTCTGCAGGGATGGACACAGCACAGTCCCTCCACTGCCCATCCCTAGGCAGGTCGAGGGAGCACTGCCATGGCCCTGCCAGCGCTGTCCCTGGGTAGTGGAGGAGGCAGGGCACAAACAGCCCCTCTACCTTTGACCCTACTACAAAACTCAAGCACCTCCATTACTGGGATCCAGAAACAAAGCACACCCACCCCGCCCCCAGGCACGGCTGTGCTGGCTGCAGGGGAGCCCGAGCCCTGCGGCTCCTACCTTGCTCCCAGCTGATCCTGTGGCTCTGGGAGCTGGAAGCTCATCCTGCCTACAGCTGTTGGAGCTGGAGCCTTCTGTGTCCTCCAGGTGACTGCTGCCCCTCCAAATCTCACCACCAGCACACGCTGCAGATCAGCCAGCGGCACATTCCTGTCCCTTGCCTTCTCCCCTTCCCCCCAACCAGCAGCAGCCAAAACCTTTCCCATTCCCTTCTTACAGGACTCAAGAGTCCCACGTGTGATCTAAGAGTGTCCTAGTACACCAACCACAGTCAATCCAAGAGTTAATAATTTAAAGATGTCGGCATCATCTGTACTAGCACTGTTGAATTATTTCAGCATTGTTCCCTCCCTCCCCCTCCATTATATAGAATAATATACAGAACTGAAATGCACATCCATATGAAGCCCCACAGGCTGCTCGTTAGAGATGAGAAACCATGTACATATCATTTGCTTTGTCTGAAATGAAACCCATTCCTAAATACCTTCAGAGAACAAGAGGTTTGACAAGTGCACAGAGAAGATAAGGAAGGGAAGGGGAAGAGTTAACAGAACCCCCAAAAAATGCAAAAAACCAGCATGGAATGAGGAGAAGGGCGAAACGACACTTGTGAATTGGAAAATAACTCTAAGGTCATAACTTGAATGCTTTTCTCTCTTCTTTCCAGAGGTGGGGAATGGTTTTGCTTCTGCTTGTGGTTTTTTAGTTCGGTTTGCTTACTTGCTTTGTTGCAAAGCAGTTTTCCTTTCCATTCAGTGTGCAACAAATGAACTCATGATTGTGTGTCCTTTCATGTAACATGCAAGATGGTGGCTTATTGTATTGTTACCAAGATTATTGTAATTATTATGACTTTTTTAATCTGATTTGATCACCAATCCAGGAAATTCTTCAATTTATCTGCAGAGGGTTGGCTTTGTTTGTTGGTGGTATTGTTTGCTATTTGTTTCCAGCATATAGCAGCAGTGCAAGGATGCATTTTGTTTCCTGTTTATATATATATATATATATATATATGTATGTATGTATATATATATATAATATATTTGCTATTCCTTTTTTTAAAAATTTTTGTCTCTTGCCATGAACATTGCAGCCAGGATGTCTATGTCTTGCTGACAAATCCAGCATGAAGGCTCCTTCTTCCCTGTTCTCCAGGTTGGAATACAGATGTTGACTTCCAGGAACATGTTGGTCAAGATTCCTGTGCAAGGCAAACGGGAAGGACCAAGTCATGGAGTGCCAATGCATGGAGGCCCCTCTTTGGATGAGGGCACTGGATAGAAACTTTGCAAACACTTGGGGCCACAGTTTGCATTTAGAGTAATTTCATGATTATAAGCCGCACCGTTTTGACTAAAATTTTGCTCCCAACCCGGAAGTGTGGCTTACACTCAGGAGCGGCTTATATATGAACAAATGTCGGAAATTTCCTAACCCAGAAGTCCGAGCCCACAGCAGACCCGAGCCGAGCCGGAGCTCGCCTGGCCCTGGGTGGTGGGGCAGCGGTGGTGCAGCAGCAGCAGTGCTGTCTGGCCCTGGGGATCGCAGTAGCGCAGTGGCGGCTGCTCAGCCCCAGGGATTGTGGCGGCGGCAGCGCTGCCTGGCCTGGGAAGCATGGCGGCGCCCCCTGGCTGGGGATGCCGCACCCCCGCTTCCCGGCGGCAGCGGCCGGGCATGTTGCTCCCCTGCTTCCCGGCGGCAGCGGCGAGTGGGGCCGGGGCCGCTCCCTGGCAGCTGCCCCGAGCGGGGCCGAGCCAGTAAACCCCATGATCACGCAATTCTGTTACTAATTGGCAACTTTGTGAAAGTTGCACGCGGATCCTCGCTGCAAAAAAAAGTGCAGCTTATAATCCGGTGTGGCTTATTTATGGACAAAGAATGAAAAGTTGCCGACACCCGGAGGTGTGGCTTATAATCAGGTGTGGCTTGTAATCGTGAAATTACTGTAATTAGCAGGAGCTCTGGTAATTAGCAGGAATTCAGGCACTGGGCTGGTGTCGGTGCATGAAGGACGTGAGGTGGAGTTGCTGTTCCTTCACTTTAAGCCATTCAACTAAAACTGGGTGGATCCTATGGGATGCAGGAAAGTCTGGACTTGTCTGCACTGTGGGACAGGACAAGGCAGCTCCATAAGCCTCTCCTGACCTTCCCAGCTGCATTGCTGGTCACTTTTCCAGGCTTAAAAGCTGCCAATCAAAACCTTCATATGATAAAGAAACAGAAAATCCCAGCTCTGAGTAGCCTCTTGAAATGCACCTGCAGCCTGGCTGCTGCCAGAGCTCCCAAAACTGTTCCCTCTCCTCTCCATCTCTGTCCCCACTGCTCCCACACAGGGGTCTGATGGCTTTGCAGTTTCTGCCTGACAGGGAGGAATGGGGTCAAATAGGGGCTTTAGGGTGGGGCAGGACTCTCCAAGCCCCAGAGAAGTGTCTGGGACTGTGACAGCTTTGGGGTGTCTTCAGGGAGGTACAAACATGTGCTGCTGCCTACACCTGTGTGTGTATAAAAATCTCAACTTGGGGATCCGAGCAGGACTGAAAAACTGTATGGTTTTTGTAAAGAAATTATCATTTTTGCCAACATTGGTCTGATACTTTGACTCTGCAGAGCCACAAAACTGAGGTTTGTGGTTCTGAAACCACAAACCTGAGGTTCCTTCATTCCCTCCCCATCCCAGGGAAACAAGCAAGTCTTTTCCTTTTTACATCAAATGCCTCTGAGCCGTGTGCTGAGCAGGACAGCAGAGTGACATCCACAGCATTGTTTTTGGTGGCATGGTAGTGGCTTCCTAATCACAACCAGGCACTGGCATCCAGAGCCACCATGCCAACACCTGTGGCTGGGGGGGACCAGAGACTGTGACTTGTTCCACCCCCATTACCCAGGAGGTGTAAATCACACCTGGCAGCTTCTCCACTTACCTGAGGTTTCTTGTCCCTTTCCTCTGGAGAGGGCTCTGTTTCTCTGTACACCACAGCTTTGGTTACCAGCATGTCAGGGTGCTGGAGTTTTGCCTCTTTGATTGCTAAAGCCAGTGCCTAGAAAGCAGACGGGTGAAAGAGAGCATTTATCCTCCCTCTCCTGCAATCAGGTACCCTGACTGCAGCCAGAAAGCAGCTGAGTAGGATTCCAGGGAGCAGAGTAGGATTCCAGGAGGATAGCAATGTAGGGGTTCAGAGCAGAACCCAGAGCAGCCTGGCAGAAGGGGCTGGAGCCCAGCATGGGACCCAGCATGATTGGGAATTCATCCATGACTGGGAGCCCTCATGTGCTGCATTTCTCTGCTGTTTTTCTGTACAGATGTGCTACTTAAACCTGGGCAAAGGAAAACACTAGAAAAATTTACAGGAATTAGCCAATTCCTTACTATAATTCTAAAAGATCATTTTAGAGCTTTTTAATTACTTTATCTCTTTATTTTTCTTTTCTTAAGTAACCAATCCCAAAAAGCGAGGCCACAGGAAAATGACCTTGTGGCCCTAAAAACTCCTGTCAGTGTTTATTTCATCACAGAAGTGTGCGACTTCTTGTCCTCTGACATTGAGGAAGAGGCAAAACACCATCACCTGGAGAGAGACTCAGCTTGTAGTGAGATTGTGCTGGAAGAGAGAGGTGACCTGGGTCACTTTGGAGTATTTCAGCAGAGAAAGGGCACCTAGAAATGTATTTATGACCATAAAAAAGTGATGCCATCACTCTGTTCTGCACTGGGATGTGACCTTTGCCACAGCTTCACGGTGGGAGATGGCCTGAGGATCACTGCACCCATGGGAACCTGCCCTGCTGGACAGGTCTGGGGTCTTGGAGGTCAGTTTTTGGACAAAAGAGGTAAACAGGTTCAGCCAAAAGTAGAAACATGCAGTACTGCATTCAGGGACAGCCAGAACTGGGCAAAGGCAGGGCATCCTGCTCCTACCTGGTCCTGGTCCACATCTTCATCTCCTGTGATGATGATGCGCTTCTCTATCCGGGTCTCGGAGAACCCCCCTTTCACAGTCTGTGTGAGGAGAAGGAGAGCTCTCACCCCGTCCCAGCAGCAGGGGAAACCTGCCACGGGAGCAGGAACAGCACCAGCATCCCCTCAGAACTTCCCTGTAATTCAGCAGAGCTCCCACTGCCCTTGACTCAGGGAGAAGTGCGACACACAGCAGCCCACAGTGGGGGAGAAGAGCTGGGGGCAGGTACCAAGCACCCTCTCCAGCTGCTCAGCTCCCTCACAGAGCTGCTGCTGTCTTTACAGAATCACAGAATCACTCAGTCTGGCTAAGTTCTCTGAGATCACCAAGCCCAACTGTTCCCCAACACAGCTAAGCATGTCCCCAGGTGCCACAGCTACACATCTTTGAAACCCCTCCAAGGATGGGATGCCACCACTGCCCTGGGCAGCCTGTGCCAATGCCTGACCACCCTTTCTGTGAGGAAATTCTCCCTAATATCCAATTTAAACCTTCCCTGGTACAACTTGAGGCCATTTCCTCTCATCCTGTTCCTTGTTCCCTGGAAGAAGAGCATGTATTAAACTAGGGATGCAAAGGCCATGGGTAAGACCCTCTGCTTCAGCCTTCTCTCCTTTGTTTCCCACCCCTGGCCTGCCCCTGACTGAATGCACACCCTGCTGTGGTCACACCTGGCTGGATGGGACAGGCAGCGCCCAGCGCACAGAGGACCCTGTGGGATCACCATTCCCTTGGGATAGCACACTGCTCTTGGCTTGTTGCAAGGAGAGGGGCCCTTTCTGTTGTACCAAGCACAATATAAATCTACCCATCCCCTAATTCCAGTGGCCCTCAGGAACCCCTGGGGGTGCTGTCACCTTGGTAACGTGGGTGGTGGTGGAAGTGGAGAGCGTTTCTGCAGTGGCACTGAATATGCTGGTGAGCACCTCCTTCCCAGTGGAGCTGCCAGAGATCTGCAGGACACAAGCAGGGCACTCAGGGTGACATCATGGGGGAGCCCCCAGCCCAGCTCCCAGTGAGCCAGCACCTTCCCACTGGGATGCACCCACTCAGCCCAGCACGGGAGGGGAGAGCATGGCAAGGGAAAAAGGCACAGAGTTGTGCTTCCAACTGCAGCAAGGGCTTGGGAGGACAGGGGGTTTCCACAGGTATCCCAGGCCCAGAGCTGCTGGAAAGGGCCTCTGCAGGGTACAGATGGTCTCAGGGCTGCTTTTGGCTCTTCCCCACCCACACCCAGGCCCACTCCAGCACAGAGGTCTCAGGCTGCCTCTGTCTCTGTCCATCCCACTGTGCATGCCAAGGGCTGGGAGGGCTGGGAAGGCTGGGAAGGAAGGCTGGAAAGAATCCCCAGCCCCAGTGCCAGCTCTGCTCTCCCTGCAGCACAAAGGGATGACCCTGGGGCAGCACCTGGTGTTTGGCCAGGCTGGATTCCATGAAAACAAGGGGCTGGAGTAAGAGATCCCTTTCCAGAGGAAGGGCTGTGCTGGGCACAATGTTTGGTGGCCATCACCTCCACTGGAGTCAGGAGAGTTTGTGGGTAGCCTTCGGTGACCCCACAGGACACCCAGGGTTAAATGCATCTCAGCCCACTCCACCAGGGACTGGGGTATTTTTGTGAATTACCCTCCTCAGGCTCAAAGTATGGATCTGGCATAGGAAAAAGCCCACAGGTAGGGTCCTTCTGAGCATCCTTCTGCCCTTCCCAGTACTAACACATCAGCCATTTGCCAGTACTGGGAACACAGCAGGGGGCCCAGTGGGACCAATCCCACCCACTCCCAGCCTCATAGGGTTGCCTTCCCCAACTTGGCCTGCCTGGTGGCACCACGTCCCCCCTCACCGGTGACAGGGAGCGAAGGTCTGTGGTGGGAGCGGCCCCTTTGCCAGCCTTGGTGCCATGATCCTGAAAGAAGAGCAGATGGGCACGTTGGCTCATATTGGCATGGGGCAAATGTGGCAGGTGTCACCCTCCAAAGACACCCCCGGTGGTGCAGGGTCCCCCCAGCACAGGTGGCCCTGGTCACTCCAGCTGGAGCATAGGGACCACAGGAACCACCCTCGAGGGCTAGCCCTGCTTACTGAGGTCACCAGCGCTGTCTCTGTGGTGCCAGCCTGGGCAGTGGCGGTGCTGTCCCTGCTGCCTGGGGTACCTCCGTCCACCTGCCAGGGCAAAGGAAACTAGGTGAGCCTGGAGGTGCCACCAGGGAGTGAGTGACACTTGCAGGGACAGTGTGGCCATATCCCTGCTGTCAGAGGAAGCCAGAGAGGGCTGTGAGGCCACTGACAGTTGGTGGCTGTAACTCACTATAGATGTTCCTGTGTGGAGCATGGCCGGTAGGGCCAGGAGCACTCAGACAATATCTCTAGTTGGGCTTTAGTTTGTGTTTTGGGGACTTCAGCAAGCCAAGGGTGAGCAGAGGCCCCCAACCACCCCACAAAGCCCCCACCCTCCCAGTGCTGCTGCCAGGGACAGGCTTTGGTGGGCTAAGGCTTTGGGGAGCTTCAGGGCTCAGCCTCTTCGGGGCTTTGGGGAGCCACCATGTCACCTGGGCCATGTCTGTGGTGCTGACCCGATACGGAGTGGAGCTTTCTGCTTCGGGCTTCTTCACAGTCACAGTGTCTGCTTTTGGGGCTGAAGGCTGCAGGAGAAACAGCAGAGAGTCAGCAGAGCCAGGCCCTGGGGCACAATGTCAACAGCCCTGAGTGCCCTGAGTGCCAACAGCCCTGTCTGTGGCACAGTACTGGAAAGAGATGACCTTTAAGGTTCTTTTCAACCCCGCTACTCTGATTCTGTGCTCCTTGTGCACCAGCCCCTGGCAGAGCATCCCTGCCCCACTCCTCTGCAGGTGCCACACACACGATGTCCTGTGAATGTTACACTGAGTCCTACTGTTGCCCTGGGCAGATGGGTACAAGCACAGTGCCCTGTGACCCACACACCCCAAATCAGGCCTGTTGCTCTGTTTCTGGGATTTTTTTGATAGATTTATAGACACTGTGGATAAGGACAAACTGTTCTTCAAAAGCCAAGTGAGACCCACCAAACCAGCTTCACGCATGTGCTGCAGCCATTTTGTGACCTGCACCAGCTCCTGATGGCTCTGGGTACACCCAGGGTGTGAAAGCCTCAGGGGAATAGACAGAGGCTGCCAGCACTGACCTGCTGGAGGAAACTGCAGCTGCCAAGGGCTCCTGCAGAGGCTTCACCAGTGTTCAGTATTCCCGAGCCAACAGCCCCCTGTCCACACTGGCCCTAGTGTGGATCCCCCATGGCCACAGCACTGGACACTTCACACCAGGGTTTCCACGTTGGCTCAGAGACAGCTCCCCCTAATTCTGCAGCTCTTTCCTGGCTTTAGGTCTGGAATAACCTCAGCAGCTCTGGCCAGCACTGGGGACTTACCTGCAGGGCTGGAGGCTGCCCTGGGTGGCTGGGCTGGAAATGGCCCTGGCCCAGCCAGAGACAAGGCCACGTGGAGCTGGGGCTCGTTCTGCTGTTTCATCCCTGTGCGTGCCCTCAGCCCCACACACATGCACATGCAATTTTGTTAGCCCTGGTATGATCCCTCCCAGCATACAGTGACCCTCCATGAGCTCTATGGTGGCTCCACGAGGCCAATCCCTCCCAGCCCCGGCTTGACCAGAGAGGTTAGTGGGCAGCACATGGCTCTGCACTACACAGATCAGTCAGGGGTCATGCAGGACACGAGGACAGTTCCCATGGTTAGTGCCACGTGCCCTCCCTGCAGTGCACATGCTGCCGTGGACTGAGGGTGGGGCAGCCACACGCAGGGACCGAGAGGTGACTTCTCCTGGTTAGCAGATGCACGAAGCACGTAACAGAGCCATGCACCACAAACACAGCATGGCATGCACTGGTCAGAAATGGGGGGTGGCAGCCAGCATGCTCCCCAAAACCAGCCGGAGCGCACACCCGCCTGGCAACGGCGGCACAAGGACACAGAGGCACGATGGCACCGGGACGGTCCCAGCAAATGGTGTCCCTGTGTACCTCTGGCTGGGAGACATCTGGGCTGGGCTGGGAGACTTTATCCCTGCCTTTGACATCCTCTTCCAGTCCAGGAACTACTTTGTCAGTGTGCTGGAAGGAAACCAGGCCTTCATCTTCTGTTTCGCTCTTGTCCTTGTCCAGCTCAGGCAGGCTCCGGGAGATGTCCTCAAAGGCTGTGCCGTGGAAGTCCCCAATGACGGTGAAGTCCACCTCTGCTTCCAGGCTGGAAGTCGAGCTGACTGTGATGCTGGAGCACTTGCGCTCGATGGCCAGGTGGTTGTCCTTAAGGAAGACTGAGTCCTTCTCCTGGTCAGGTTCCTCGTCGCCAGTGTCGCTCTCAGGGGCCCTGTGCCGGGGCGGTTTCACCCTCTCCTCAGGGCCCTCCCTCATGCCCGCTCTCTGAAGGAGACACAATCGTGGAGAGACGGGGCCCCATGAGCACCACAGGGCAGTGCCGGGGGGACATGGCAGGAGAAGGAGGAAAAGGAAGGCTGCAGCAAACATCACAGAGTAGAGTCAAACACAACTTAAGCATGGAGACCGAAACCTTTCTGACAGCAGCGGCTTTGCTGGGGGACAGAAGGTGACTCAATTGGATTGTGCCAAAAGTTTGTTGGCAATGAATCATCTCAAAAAGGCTTGGTCAGACATAAAAAACTCGGCCAGCTTGGAGGCACTTCAGTGCACTGGTGGAAGCAGATGGATGCAAAACAATGGGTCTGATAGGAGACATTCAGAAAGAGCTCAGATGCAGGGCTATCGAATGCCAGTGAGTCAAAAAAAAAAAACAAGAGAAAGAAAGAGAGAAGAATTTGAAGGAAAAAGGCCCATCAGCCAGGCACAGTGAGGGAGAAGCAAAGGAGGGTGCCAATTCCACTCAGGAGGAGAGAGCCAATTCCACTGAGCAACCTGTGGAGCATCACCCTGGGAGGAGGTCCAGCCCAACAGCTGGCCCGCGGTGATTCTGCCCCACTGACACCACCTGCCCCTCCAGAGGCCTCAGGCGGGTCTCACAGTGACCTGGTCAGTGTAATTGACAGGATGGCCAGAGCCAAGGGATGACCTCCCTCCATCCACTCTTCTCCAGACACGGACATACCTCTCAACTCTGCCATCGGAGGGGACATGTTCCATCGCCACACTTTGCCATGAAGCCATGGGAAATCTAGACCCAGTTGCCCCTTAGGAACAGCTCTAAGCACACCGATGCCAGAAGAAACCCCACCTCCTGGCCTCTGCTCCCAGCGTTTGTAGCTAGGGCCATCACCCCAGGGCTGGGCCGGACTGTGCCGGCATACCCCTCCCACGGCACTCTGGGAGGTTGAGAGGTATGGGCAAAACACAGGGTGTCCAGCAGCTGCAAGGAACACGCCCGCAGACACGTGTTGGGGTGTGTATCTGACCAATACATACAGAGAGCCCTGCAAGGGGAGCAGAAGGGCAGCACAGCCCTGGCTGCAGGGCGAGCGCTCACGCTGCCAGGAGAAGCACTTAGCAAAACAGCACTGAGACCTGTGAGACTACTGGAACAGCAGCCTTTACATTCTCTTCTTTCAGGCTGGATTTTACTGATGGGTCATATAAATCCTTTTCTTCCCCACTTGGTTCCTGAGATTTGCTCTGGATTAGAGAAAAGGGTTAGTCGGAAGGAAATGAACTCTGCAGGAGCTGCTCTAGCGCTCACAAGAGCGAGGAAAGCTAGCACCCCATCAGCTGGCCACCAGCTTGCTGAAGGCAGGGCAGAGTGGGAGCTAAGCAAGAAGGGGCATCAACCAACGTAGGAAATGCAGGGGCGAAGCTGAAAGCGTGGGCACACCGCTGCTGGGGCTGCATGTCCGTGACAGTCTCAGCTCCTCCAGCCACCCCCCACCGGTGCCCTCTCCTGCTCCCGGCCACGGAGCTCGGGTGCCCTCCTGGGTTCAGTGAGTGGCATTCTCCAGGGAGCCAAAATGTTGGGGGGGGGCGCAAAACAAAAGCTGATGAACCGACTGGGCAGCGGCTGCGCATGCAGCCAGTGAAGCCTGACCACACACACAGACAGAGAGGACAGGGATGCAAAGCGCCTGCTTGCCAGTCAATGGATGTGTGAGGAGCCACTGGACACGGGCAGAGCCACAGAACATGCGCACGAATGTCCCGTCTGGACGGTTCAGTGGTTACCACGGCCTCGGCCAGCGTGAGCTCGCAGCCGGAGTCGGGCGAGGCCAGGTCAGCACTGTCTTCTTCGTGCTCAGGTTTAGCAGAGACATGTTCCTTCGGGGACTGAGGCTGGCAGGTGTCTCCTGAACCAGGCCCTTGCCCAAGGGCCAAGCATCCCACACTGGCCACAGGTCCCACTGCAGGGGGTGAGGTGAGGCCAGTGCTCAAAGGCACGTCCTGTGCCACATTTGTCTTCCCTATGGCTATCACTGATGTCTCAGCTTCAGGCACATGCTCCTGTCCCTCCTGGGCCACCCTTCGCTCTACTTCGCTGTGTTCAAACATCTTGATCTTGGAGGCCACGGAGGTTTCCCTGTAGCTCTTGCTGTCCTGCTGGTTTCCTGTGGCCACAGTAGCGTCTCCATGCTCCTGGGACACAGCTCCTGCCAGCCCAGCCATGCACACCGGCACCCCAGGCTCTGCTGGATGTGTACCACCACCTGATTGCCCTGCCTTGCCTTCGTGTGCCACGGCAGAGAGCTGGGATGCCTTGCTTCCTTGGCACAATCCTGCTGTAGGGGACTGGAAGTGTGGGACATCAGCAGCTACTCTGGGAGGAGACTCATCCTGCAGTGGCTGCCCTGGAGCCAGGTCACTGTCCCTGTTGCTTTCTGCGACTGTCTGGCTCCCACCCTGCACATCTTGTCCCACACTGAACTCTGAGTCCCAGCGTGGCTCTTGTGCTTTGGGATCTGCAGTGTGGAGGGGCAAGTCCCTCACAATTGTCTCAGTCTGGTGTTCTGCTTCTTCTCCCTTGGGGGACAGCTCAGCCATGCCAAGGCTTTTGTCATGGGACACTTCTTCCATCTCAGAGCCTCCATCTCTGATCGACTTCCCTGACCCTGAGTCCTGGAAGAGCTCTTTGATCATGGACTTCTTCTCCTGCAGAGGCTCTTCAATGGCAGGGACATTGTTCTGTGCTGTGTCTATATCCTGCGCCACCTCCCTGATGGCCAGGTCTCTAACCTGGATTGACTCTACTGCAGTGTCTATGCTTTGAGGTGGTTCTCCTGTAACAGGACTTGTCCCCTGATGGGGTTTCCATGAGGCAAATCCCCCATTTTGGGATTCTTCTTCAGCTTCAGGATCGGTGCCCATGGGTAGTGCCACCTCCATGGAGGGGCTCACATCCTTGGGCATGGCCACCCCTCTGGTGCCCATGGACAGCTCTGTGCCCAGAGGCTCCATACCCGGAGATGGATCCGCAGGGACTGGGCTGGGTTTCTGGGGAAGGGGTGGAGGGACAGGAGCACTGGCTTTGTCCCCATTCAGTCCCATGGTGTGAGTGTGGCCCTGCTGAGACCCAGCTGATAATGGAGGAGATTTGGGCTCTATCTCTTCCATCTGAAGAACCACTCTGGTACTTTCCTCCCTGTCACTGTCTGCTCCAACCCTTCCCGAGAGCCCCTGCAGTGCTGGGCAGATGTCTGGGGACTGTGCTGGGCTCCCTCTGTGTTCCTCAGCACAGGGGCCATCCCCTGCCAGGCCACATGGCTTCAAGCCTGCCACTGAGCTCTGCAGCTCCGTCTCCTCTGGTCCCACCTCCTGGGAACACAGTAGGGCTTCACTTCCCATGGCTGCTCCTCCAGGCATCCCAGCACCAGGTGCTTTCTCTGGCTGCAGGGACAGTTCTTCCCACCCCGAGAGGGGACGTCCCCCCAGGCTGGTCCCATTATAGCCAATCCCAAGTGGCTCCGGTGCTCCCGTGGGTTTTCCAGACACTGTCCTGTGTTGGTGACTTGCTGAGGAGAAGGGTTGGAACTCCTCTGCTACAGGTGCCATACTCCTGGATCCCTCCCTGGATGTGTTTACTGGGGCTTCTGGTCTCTCCTCCAAGCCAAGCCACCCACCAGTGTCCAAGATCAGGTGTGTTTTACTGTCCTTCTCCTCCCCCTCTGGATCTCCTAAGTAAATGATCCTCTGGGTTGCAGAAGTCTCTGAGCTGTCGTCGCCAGCCTTCACTTTAATCTTCAGGAGCTCTGGGGCCATGGCTGGCACTCTGGCCTCCTGTTTCCTGGAGGCTATGGAAGCACGTTCCTTGGAGAGCACCTCACATTCTCCCTGGGAAGACTCTGACTCCAAAATCTTAGTCCTTTGCCTCTCTTCAAGCTGCTGACAGGGCTTGGGCAGCCCATGCTCCCTGTTGGCTGCATCTTTGCCTGGCTCTTGGGGCTCCCCCTTGGTGCTCTCGGTGGGCGGATGTGCCGCCCCTGGGCTGGACTCACCCCTGCTTTCCTTCTCATAGAGCTCATCCTCCCACACAGACTCAAAATCCTCGGGACTAGCAATCATTTTGGCTCTCTTCCTCGTTTCCAAGGCTTCAGCTGCCGGCTCTTCCTGGCCTGCCATGTCCTTGGCTTTCCCTACCATCACCTCCACTTTCATCAGGCTCCCATTTGTGCTCCCCTCCGAGGTCCCTGCACGTGCTTCTTCTGTCTTGGCTCTCAGAGTTTTCCTCAGAGCTACAGCTTCCAGCCTAGGGGCTTCTCTCTCTATAAATACCCAGTGCTCCGAGCCCTGTATTACAATTGGAGCAAGAAGAGTTAAATGCATCAGACACCCTGGCCCCGACTGCCGCTGGCATGAGTGGCACAGCTGGTCTGCCTGGCACAGGGCTGGATACGTCATTGTCATCATCATCATCATCACTGTCATTATTATTATTATTATTATTATTACTATTATTATTACTATTGTTCTTATCAAGGCCGGAATTGAGGCTCTGTACAAAGAGCCTGGCAGCTCATTGATAGAGAGAGGGATTGGAAATAAGGGGCTGATGCCCTACTGGGGACTGAGCCAGTGTCCTCTCTGGGGACAGGGCTTTGCCCTGGGTGGTGGCTCCCTGACACACCTGCAATACCTGGGCCTTTCTTGCTGGCACAGAGTGGGAATGGAGCTCCCAGCAGACACACGAACAGCCACTGGGGTGTCTCGGAGGCAGGGGAACACAGCTGGGTGCCCCCTTGTTTGCAGTTAGCTTTGGCAATTTCCAGGGCTGAGATTCCATTGGAATCAAGTCCCTGGGTTTTGGGTAGCTTCACTCTCAGCTTCATACAGGTGCCCTAAGAATTTGTCAGACTGACAAGAACACGAACAGGGAAAGAAACCACCTGAAGCCATCAGCAAGGCTCTGTCCCTTTCCTACCAGATGCTGCAGCTTAGATTCCCCCAAAGGCCATCCCTCCTTTCCAGCTAATCAGGGACATCTCCTCAGAACCCAGCCATGCTGAAACCAAGGGTTTCAGAAACTGTCACCTGTAAAAGGTTTCTTGTGAAGTGTAAAAGACCACGGGCTCAGTAGCAGGACCAAGCAAAGGCCACAGAGCATCCTGCAGCACGGCCACAGCGGGAATGTCACCATGCTGCTAGCAGGGGACACCAGGTCACTGCTGCCAGGGACACCTTGTACATCCACGTGCTCATCCTGCACGTCAGCTAAAGGACTCACGAGGGCCAAGAACAAAGCACTGCTAAAATCCAGTCACTTTTTGGAACAGCAGGTAGGAAATAACTCACAGGAAAGAGTTCCAGAACATCTGCACCATGAAGCAGCTCAGCCACCCCATGTGTGGCAGCACATGAGGAGGGCAGTGCTGGGGCTCCCTGTGGGGCTGGCACTGCTCATGGCACAGACTGCTTGGGCACAGCTTGCAGCAGGGGCAAGGATGGCCCTTGAGGGCACCAGGATGCACTCCAGCCCCAGGGAGGGGGCTGCCTGTCTGCTCCTCCTCCTACCAGGAACAGTGATCCATGGAAATGTGAGCCTTGCCCTGCGCAGGGGCCAGGGGAATGTTTGGAGCAGTTGCACCCAAAATGCAAACCTAGTGACTGATACTGGAGAAGGGGAAACGGGCTAGAGGGGAACAGACCCAGAGAGAGGGAAGGAAAGATAGTATTAGAGGAGAGAAAGAAAGGAGGAAAACCAATTACCAGTGGAAGAGCTCCCACAAGGAAATGAGAAGCCAGTGAAAGCCTCCAGCAGAAAAATGCCATTCCCAGTTGCTGCTTTCCCTGCCAGGTGCCAAAAGAAGCAGAGCTCCCTCAGCATAGTGCTGCAGGCCCTGCCCCTGCCCTCACTGCAGTGCTCTGCCTAACTCTGCCAAGATTCCCTTTGCCCCCAAAATCCTCAGGAGCCTGCAGGGAAGCACCTGGGGGCTATGCTGGGATACAGCCCTTGGCACCCCAAGAGAATAACCCACCCCTAAGGGCAGGGAGGTACTAGGTCCTTGCAGTGCCAGGACATCCACAAGGATGAGCAGCAAGGGCCAGAGGGATGCTTAGCAGGGACTCTGCCCTGGCCAGGCAGCCCCACTGAGCAGTAGGGTCTGACCCTCAGTGCCCTCCAGCAGGAGCCTCTCCCATAGCCCCTTACCCTGCACCAGCTGCTCTCCAGCTTCCTTCCTCCATACCTGCCTCCAGCTTTTGTTCCTTCCCAGTCCATGGAAATGGGAACAGAGCCCATCAGTGCCTGCCAGGAGCAGTGGCTGCACCAGGGTTGTTCCCAGTTGGGTTTACATCACCCCAAGCTGGGAAGCTCACTGGTTGCTGGGCAGCCCAGGCTGGTGTCTGGCATCCATTCCCTCAGCACTGCTCCTTCAGCTCAGCAGCCACACTCAGCCAGGACACCCCTCACTTTCCTGAGGGTGGAGCACCTTTTCTCCTGCTCCTGCCCTGCTGTCCCACTGCTGAACCCATTCTCAGCCAGGACAGGGATGGACAGGTTGTGGACACATATACAAATTTCCTCAGTAAAGCTCTCTCATCCCTCTTCTCTGGCTGCAAACCAGCGTTCCAGAGGAGACCTTCCCTGAGCAAAGGGAATGAGTTTCTTCAGGCCCCTCCCCTGAGTTAAGGCCCAAGATAAATTGTAGATTAAATTAAATTGTAGATTAAAAAGTATGACCCCTGGCACATGCTCATCCATGACAGGACCTCTTCACCGGTCAGGAAAACCCCAAAGCTTCAGATTTATTTCCAAACCAGCTTCTTCCTTCTCCTCAGACTCATGAGATGAGCACAGCCCAGCTTAAGGGACATCCAGCTCCTCCTTGGTGTGAACTCTGCTCTGGAGGGCTCAGTGCCAGCTCCAGCCACAGCTCAGGGAGTCCTTGTGTCTCCAGAGCCCGAGGGCTCTGGGGGACACTTGGAGCAAATCTCTGGGTACTGGGGCACATCCCCCAGGGAAGCAGGGAGTTCATGAGCTTTGGAGGTCAGTAGACTGGAGGATGCCTCCAAAAGGGATGATGCTGGGAAGGTTCTGTCCAGAGACCAGCCTGGACCTCCTGATGGATGACTTTCACGCTTCCCTGCCCTCCTTCCCTCCCTATGCATCTTCTCTTGGGACAGGAGCAACTGGAGAGGCTATTCCCACTGCAGCTTAGGCAACACAAGAGACAAAAAGGAAAGAGGATAACAGGGAGCAGAGACAGCCTCTGCCCCTGCCAGTGGAGGCCACAACCTCAGAGAGCCCAGGGCATGTGGGAGGCTTCCCCCCTGGGCATCCTTAGTGCCCCTGGTGCTCTTCTCTGCTCTGAAGGAGACAGCTCATCTGAGAGGAAAGCACAGCTTCAGGTAAGGATAATGACGGAACAAGATGTTGGGACAAAACAGCGAGCTGGAGAGGCTCCTGGCACTGCCTGGCCCAGCATTCCTGTCCTCTAGCAGAGGTGGGGACAGAGGCTGGAAATGACAGACCACCCAACCTCAGCGGGCCTGAAGCCCATGGGCACTAGGTGACCTTCTGTCAGTGATGAGAGCTCCAGGCTCTGCACATTTGCTGTCCTTGTGCCATCACCCCCTTGGGGCCATGAATTTCTCATGGAGACCACAGGCTCTGGCCTGTGGGAATATGTGGGGACATGTCAGGGCTGAGTCTCAGTCACAGAAGCCTGGAGAGAAACCACTAGTGAGGCCACCTTAGCACCTGCACCCCAGCTCAGGCTGGGCACACCAAGGGCAAGACTGACTCCAAAGATGTGTGTGCACCTCACACCTGCTGTTTCTGTACTCCAGCTCAGAAATACTGGGATTGTGCTAACATGGACCAGGAGATGCTGCTGCTCTGTTGAAGGTTCCATATCGTTGCTGAAGTGCAGGCTGTGCCCAAGCCCTCCCTGATCCCTACTTTGCCTTCTGGGGATTGCTTCAGCCAGCCCAGGTTCAGGCTCCTATCCGTGCTAGTGACTTCTGCATGGACCAAGGGACATCCACGTGGAGCAAGAGTGTGCCCAGCCTGTTCTCCATTCCTCTGCCTCTCTGGGCTGCTCAGGCAGGACAAGCGTCCCAGCACTGCATGTCCCTAGGGCCAACCATGCCAGAACCAAGGCTCAAACCCCAGCCTACCTCTGCTCAGTGAAGGCACCACTCTAGGCTGTCCCCTCCCCTGAGCTAAACCTGCAGTTTAGGGGTGCTGAGAGCACAAACTCCTCACCCTGATGGAGCGTAACCTGGCTGTGCACAGGTGTGGGTTCAAGGATGTCTCCAAGGATCCCCTTTGTCAGGGTGCCTGGGCCTAGGGAACTCCAGCTGCAATCAGAACAGCCTGAGGCTGCTGGAGCAGCCACCCAGGTGTCCAGGCCATTGGGTCACCCCTGCCTTGGGACCCTCAGTACTGGGCTCCAGCACAGCCCCACACCAGCACTCGGAGCTCTCTCCAGAAACACAACTCAGAGTCCAGCAGGAACAGCCAGGGGAGAGGTTTCATCAACACCCCTGTCCTGGGAGGGGTCCTGCCTATCACCAGAAAGGGGACCCACCCAGGGGTAGCTCTGCTCAGAGGGCACAAGACTCCTCAGCAGGCTGGGGAGCCTATGGGTGAGAGTGAGGGGTGGGGGATAAGGGGATGGTGACAACCTCAGGAGAGGAGACAAGGCTTTTCTGCGTGAAAGACTCCATGCTTAGGGAAGCTCCATGCTCAGATGCAAAATCGTCTAAGGTGTCCTCTTCCATCGTCTGTGCCAGCATGGAAACCCCAGCACCCACGGGGAAGAGAGAGAGAGGGAGACAGAGACAGAGAGACAAAGAGAGAGAGAGAGAGAAAGAGAGAGAAAGGGAGAATTTGAGAAGGAATGAAGGAACAAAGGGCGGGCAGGTGGGTGAGCGGATGGATGAATGGATGGAAGGATGGATAGATGGACAGAGGTCACAGCTGTGCCAGCTCCATTCACATCTCTGCACCTGATATAGTCCATGGCGAAAGCAATGTGGGGGAAAGCCCCTCTTCCTCTTCCAGCCAAACACTTGGTGAGGGCCACAGCCCCCCCCTGCAGCCCTGATCTCTGGGCAGTGCTGGGGCCCAGTGGGAACACGGGCACATCCCAAATTCCCTGCAGAGCTTGTGCCCTCTTCATGGCAGGGGGCAGCCAGGGCAGAGCAGCCCCATGCATGGCACCCATCCTCCTGGAGCCATGTCCCCTGCTGCGGGCACAGCTCAGAGCTCCCACAAGGGGACAGCAGGCAGTGAGGGTCCCTGGCAGGGACAGGGCGTCCAGGCTGGCAGGGGGACACTCTTGTCACATGCTGCTTGCACCGAGTTCAGCAGGGCTCCAGGCCACAGAGCCCAGCTGTGCCATATCCACACCCATCCAGCACCGGGGGGCTCTGTCCTGGCAACCTCAATACAGCGCTCTCCTGTTGCCCCCATGGTCCCAGTGCAAAGCCAGTGTGCAGAATGCCCAGAAGGATGTGGTTGTGGAATGCCAGCGTGGCATCACTCATCTTCCATCTCCTCCCACCACCCAAGTAACATTGCTGAGAGCACCACAGGGCACCCCCACACAGGGGCACTGGTCCTGCTCTGCTGGGGACACCCTTGGGCAGCAGCTGCGGCTGGCACTGCCTCACACGCTGCTCCTGAGAAGAGTGAGCAAAACCCCACCCCAATGGGCCACCAGAGCACTAAAACACCTCCAGACAAGGGCTGTTCAGTCTCCTGCAGTGCCCAGGGAGACCCCCTCCCAGCAGTGAAAAAGGGTTCAAAAACCTAGAAACAACACCCCTGTCCCTAGAATGGTCACTCACATTGTGCTCCCCTCAGGGCAGCACAGGACCTGAAGGACTCCTCCCTAAAACAACCTGATCCTCTCTGGAAGAAAAGCAGCAGAACGAACCTCAGTGGCCTTTTCAGGGGTTCCCTTTGGTGTTTCATCCTCGTGCTTGGGTGAGGAAGAGGCTGGTGAGGAAGGCAGCCTCCTATCCCGGTCCCTGTGAACCAGTTTGCTGTTGGGTTCCTTCAGGGTCCGCTTCAGCTCATTGATGCTGGCCTGATGCTTCAGCAAAACATCCTCTGGTTTGTCTAAAAACTTGGGAAGGAGAGAAGAAGACAGCGATGGTTAAAGGAGCAGCCCAGTTGAAAGGCATGAGCAGGGGCAGCAGGAGGGTTGGAATTCTCAGGAGCCAAATGACGAGTGTAATGGAGCACCATGGTCCCTCTCACTGTAGGTGGGGGAGCAGCTCTTTGTCTGCAGGCAGCAGCACAAGGGCAGCAAGGGGCCGAACATGTGTGGCAGGTGAAGGGCACGGCATGGCCTGGTGGCATCTCCAGGATCTTGTGTCCTCCTGACTGGGGACAAGCTAAAGCTTCCTGGAGGGGAGAGGTGGGCTCTTCCTTGGGATCAGCAAGGAATGGGGCTCTGCTGGAAACACCAGCAGCCTGTGCTGTTGTCTGGTGCCAGGCACAAAGGGAGCCCAGGCTCTGTCTCAGAAAGGCAGGCAAGTGGCATTTCCAGCAGAAAAAAAGTGGTGGAGGTCCAGGGTTGGGCAGCAATGTCCAGCATGCATCCAGGCTTGGATCCCTGTGGACCAGCTTCAGGTGGGGCGGGGCTAATGTGGAGAGAGGATAGCTCA
The DNA here is from genome assembly GCF_009819885.2 of Catharus ustulatus. NCBI lineage: Eukaryota > Metazoa > Chordata > Aves > Passeriformes > Turdidae > Catharus > Catharus ustulatus. The sequence continues at coordinate 14,881,355 of NC_046237.1, forward strand.
GAGTGCTCAGGGGAGAGGGGTCACGTATCAGAGCGTGGCTCGGTGAGGGTACAGGCGCCGGGGTGGCCCCCTGGTCCCGCCGCAGAGGTGGGCAAACCGGCTCGCAGGAGGAACCTGACTTCTGCCTCCTACCAAACCCAAAGCTCTCCTGACATCCAAAAGGAGGCCCCCAAACACCTCCTCGGCAACAAAGCAGAGACCCATGAGAGTCCCAGGAAAAGCCCCACCATTTTCCAAGATGCTGAAGGCTCAGCAGATCTCAGGAAAGCTCCCGCCCTGGCCTCGCATGTCCGAGCTGAGGGGGTTCAGGTGTGCCCACCTCTGGGCTGGGCGCAGCACATGCACATGCAGCGGGCAAGCAATGAGGCAGGTCGGGGTTGGGGCTGGTGCCCACCCCCGGTGGGGCTGCACAGGGAGCCTGGGTGCTGCCTGTGTGGACAACCCCATCCCCTGGCTGTGCTTGCTCCCATTGGCAGCTCCAGCTGGGATCTCTGCTCACAGAGGAGATCCCTCAGGGAGCAGCCCTGGATTTGAGGCCAGGCCTAATCATTCCTCATGGGGCCAGGACAGGCACAGTTTGTGCAGGGAGGGCTCAGCCTCCCTCTCTGCTCAGCCCCTCTCAGGGTGGGCAGGCACAGGGCTGGTGTCAGTGTTGGTCCCCCCAGGCAGCTCAGAGCCTCTCGGCCCCTGTGGGGTGAGATGGCAGCCACAGTGCTTGGAGAGCCCCAGCCCAGCTCTCAGGGGGCTGCAGGAGAGCTGGGCAGTGGGGGGAGGAGGCAGTTTGGGTCAGGCAGGAGCAGAGCGTGGGTTGGGTGCCAGCAGAACGATGGGACCATGTCCACAGGAGACACAAGGTGAGGACATGGCGGGGTCAGGAACATGAGCAGAAGCCAGGTCATCCCAATGGACCAGGGGCTCTCCTGCCCTTGCTCACAGGCACGATCAGAACCACCCTACTTAGTGGGATAGAAGATGCCACAGCTGATCCCCAGCTGTCTATTCCTCGGGCTCCTCCAACGCCCAACCCCCAGCCCGGTGCATCTTGTATTCCAGTAAATAGGGTGACAGACGGACTTGTTCTGGGAAGGATGGACAATATGATGCACCAATGAGGACTAAGATACTCCAGAGACAGAATACCTCCTGCTTGTGCCTGGGGGTTGTTTCGTGCTCCGGCTGGCAGCAAAGAGAGGGTTAAAAGTAACCAGCAGGGTCAGTTGAGGGCACTTGTCACAAACACCACAGTTAAGTTGATAGGCTGGTAGGGACCCCACCTCCCCTCCCAGCATGGGGCTGAAATGGGCTAGGACAGCCCAGGGACCAGGGCAGGAGGGGGTGGGCTGTGCCCAGGCAGCGCTGGGCACTGATGCACTCAGCCCGTCCCCATCACCACCCCTGTCCCAGAACTGGGCTGCTCCCAAGTCCAGCCCTGCCTGTGAATGAGTCTTGAGACCATCTGGAAGGCTCTGGGGAATCCAACTAAAGCTGAACCCCTGCCACAGCCCCACTTCCACCAGTGGGGCCAAGAGCCTGAGCCACAGCTGACACTGACAGGGCTGCAGTAACCCTACCCCGAGGTGAGCCTTCCTGCCTGTGCCCAAGCCCTGCCTGTTTACCCCTACCCCTCCACCCCCACCCTCTTCTGCCCACCTCAGCTGTACCTTCAGCTCCTTGATCTTCGTTGGGGTGGTCACCTCCTCATCCTCCGTCTCAGAGCGTCTCCTGCTGCCAAACTCACCATCCTCATCTTGCTTCTCACCCTCAGGCCCGGCATCGTGGTTCTCACTCACAGAGGCTGGGCGCGAGAACTCTGCCCAGGAGGGACAGCCGGGTCACCCCAGCCTTTCCACCCTGCCCCTGTCCCACCCCCCTGTCCCTGCCAGCTCTGACAGCCAGGCCACCCCTGCCCCAGACCCCTGCTCCTGCCCCAGCCCCCCTGCCCCTGCCCCACTGCCCCTGGTGGTCTCAGGGGTCCCAAGGCACAGGGGAGGGAGCGATGTTCCCCTGAGCTGCCTGACCCCAGCTCTACCGTGTCCCATGCACAGTCTGAGCTACCCCTTGGGGTGGGGACAGCCTTCAGAAGGAAGCTTGATGCTGCTGTGACCCTGCCCAGCCAAGGGGCATCTTCCCCTCTTCCTGCAGGTAGAGCAGTGTCCCCTGTCACAGGGGGCCGTACCTCCATCCAGGCTGCGGGACATGGTGTAGCGTTTGCTGGAGGAGCGCTCAAAGAAGGGTGCGGGGCGGTCGATGAGGGCGCTGGCCTGACGTGTCTGTGCCTGCGTGCGCCCGCTGTACCGAAACTTGGAGCCCATCACCAGGAAGCCCTTGGGGGGTGGCTCTGGGGACACCAGCCTAGGGGTCACAGCATGAGAGGGTGTCAGCGAGCCCCAGTCAGGCCCCCTGGCACTGCACTCCCCCATGTGCATCCACTGCAGCACAAGCAGGAACATGTCTGCCACCCAGGAAAGGAGGCCTGGAGAAGGCCTAGGGAAGGTTTCTCACCTGAAGAAAGTGTGGTGCTCTATGCAGACCTTCCAGAGCCGCTTGGCTGAGCGGTGGTTGGGCAGCTTGAAGCCAATGGTGCTCTCAAACTGTTCGTACTTGGGGGAGACAGAGACAGGCTGTTAAAGGCATATCCTGCCCTGGGGGACATGCCAGGACCTTGCCAAGGTCCTCAGGTTCCTCTGGCAGAAGCTGTGACCATGCAAAAGACCCTCAAAAATCTTCAAATTCATGCTGGGATGGTCCATACCCAGTACCATGCCCAGCAGGGTGATGGGATACACCCCACACTTCTGGCCTAAGCACTTTCCTCAGCTGTAAATGACTTTTCAGTGCAAGATAAATGTCCTCAAGAAACAAAAAGCTTTTACATCTGTTTTGGTCTGAGGGCATCACTCCCGGGTGTGCTGTCCTTGCCCTCCAGCCTGCTGGAACATGTGGGTGGAAATGCATTCTCCCACCATAAATGAGTGAAAACCTTGTGAAGATGTGACAAAAACGGCCCTCAACCCCCACTACTGGGCAAGCTCCCTATACTAGCAGGGTCACAGTGTCTGTGAGGGATGGGACCCTAGGGTCCCTCAGCTGCTGAAGTCACGAGAGAACATGAAAGAAAATCCATGTCACAGGAAATGTGTTCTCTTGGCCAGCATGGTCATAAACATGCGATCCTTGGAGCAGAGGCTGGAGCCAGGTGAGGAAATCCTCACCATCAGCCTCAATCCCTCAGGACATGGGGCTGCACCGGCACCTGGCACCCACCTCCCCTGGGCGGATCTTGATGTAGAAGTTGCTCCTCTTGTAGGAAATCTTGAGGATCTTGGGCCAGGCGAAGCGGTTGATGCGCAGCCGGTCCCTGTAGATGAGGAGGCCATTGGCGCACACGCCCAGCATGATGTCGATGCCCTCTGAGTCCTGGAGGAGGCATGGGGACAGGAAGGGACAGGTCAGCAGCTTGGCAAAAGCCAGCCTGGGCAGCAGGGCCACATCCTTCCTGCAGAGTGTTGCAGGGCCCTGGCTGGCAGAGGGAACACTGATCTCTGGAGCTTCTCTGGTGCTACCCAAAGGCATGCCAGGAGCCTTCCCTGTGGGAGGAAGGTGGGCAGGAGCAGGCTGGCAAGGGGCAGCACTCTGGCAGCCCCCAGCCCCGTACCTTGGCATGGTGCAGGTCCACCCCGTACATGGAGAGCTTCTTGGCATTCTCCAGGAAGTGGATCTCTGCTTCCCCAGGGGTCATTCCCCTGCAGGGAGACAGAGAGGGTGACACGTGGCTGGGCGCCCCAAGGGCATGGGGCAGCTGTGCTGTGCTGTCTCCCCCCCTCGGGGCTCACCGTAGGTCTTGTGCAGCTCCATGATGCGCTCCTCAGCTCCCGTGTCTGGTTGGGGGCAAAGCGCAGCTCACTCACATAATTGCCCACGTGCTCCTCGGTGTCATGGTCACCCAGCTCAGCCTGCACGGCGTAGGAGCCCAGCAGGGCATGGGTGACGAAGGAGCAGGGCAAGCGCCCTGTGATGATGTCAGCACGGAGCTGCAGGCACAGGTAGTATCTGCAGGGGCACACAGTCAGAGTGGGGCAGGGGAACAGGCTGGGGTTCCCCAAGAAGGAATCTGGTGCCCCCCAGGGCAGGCTGAGGATCTTCAGGAAGAAGACTTGTGCACCCCTCAGCAGTCTGGGGCTCCCTGGGAAGGAGGCCTGTGGTCCTCACCTGGTGATGTCCTCTGTGAGCTGGGCAGGGTCTGGAGGGTAGAACTTCACAGTGAAGGCAAAGTTCCAGGGTCCGCCTGGGGAGAGGAGAGAGCAGTTCAGGACAGCACCCATGGGGCTGCACACAGGGCACAGGAGCATCCATGTGTCCACTGAGGATCCTGCTGCTCCCTCCAATCCTTGAACAGGGCAGGGACAAGGGGGCTCCAGAGGCTGCCAGGGGCACAGCCCTTGGGACTCCAGCACAACTTGCTGAGTCCTCCCCAAAGAGCTGGGGACAGCAAAGCATCACAACTTGCAGGAAGCCACAAGCTCAGTGCCCCATCCAAAGCCTCCTGTGTCCCAGAAGGTGACACCTTGGGCAACAGCCCTTCTGCCATACCAGCAAGGCAACACCATGGCAAATGTGCCCCAGGATCTGTCCCAGCAAGGTCCCCTCACTCTCCCCACAATCCCCGTCCCCGCTGCACGTGGCAGGAGTTGCCCAGAGTGGCACCAAGTCTCAGCCAGCTCTCCAGTGGCACAGACGGGGTCCTTTGTCCCCCTGCCTCTCACGAGTAAGAGAAAAGGTGGATAACGAGCAGCTGAACAAGCAACAGTGTCCCTGTCCCGAGGCCAGCTGCCAAAGGTCCCCTCCATCCAGGGCAGGTGAGGAGGTGACCTGCCACAGGACAGCCACACTGAACCATCCAGTAACCCCATGGGACACCCCATGGGACACCCATGGCTGAGAACCTTCCCAGGCACTTACTGCGGATCTGCTTCTTGATCTCCTTGGAGGGGTCCAGCCAGTTCTGCAATGAGGAGACAGCAGGTCAGGAGGGCCCCCACCTTGGAGGGGGTGGCTTGCAGAGGGGCCCCCCGTGCTTACCTTCTGGCTGTCTGAATCACAGAACGTGAGGCCAAAGTAGTCCTTCTCCAGGAGGTTGAGGTGCTCGCACACCATGTCAAAGAGCACCTGGCCTCGGGCATGTTTCTGTGGGAAACATGGACAGGCTGATGGTCAGCTGGCCCCTTGGGCTCCTGGACACCCTCCAGGTAACCACCAAACACCAATAAACACCAAAACCATGCTCTCACCCAGCATGGGCTTCACCACAGCCCAGCCTTGCAGCCCCAGAATCACCTGTGTTTTCCTAAAGTGGTGCCAAAGGGTGTCCTGGGCTGCAGAGATGAGGTACCACTGTGGGGACACCCAGGTCCCAGGGCTGCAGGGATGGGCCCCTGGTGCCAGTGGTGGCTGGATCCCCAAGCACAGCATAACAAGAGCCACCAGGAGCTAGTGGAGTGATGGAGAGCACCCTTGGTATCAAAGAATCCCAGAATGGTTTGGGCAGGAAGGGACCTTAAAGATTGTCCAGTTCCACCTCTCTGCCATGGGGAGACACTTTCCACCAGACCAGGCTGCTCCAAGTCCCATCCAACCTGGCCTTGACTTCAGGTATGCTTATTAAATTCCCTTGAATTTTCCTTCATTACCAGTCACACCAAGGGCCAGGCTTACTAATGGCTGTGGAAGAACAGCCCTTCCCAAGTGTACATGTCCCCTATATCCAGCCTGGCAGCTCCCATCTCTCCTCTCCAGCATTTCCAGCAGGTGCCTCCAGGACAGCAACCCAGGGCACCAAGCAGCACACTGTGGACTCCTGCTGTCCTCCAAAGCTTTTCCAGCAGCTGCCATCACTCTTCCTGGGTCTCCTCCCACCTTCTGACCTGGGTTTGAAGGCAGGAGCTCAACCCTGGCATGTGCTGGGGTGTCACACTGAACAATTTTACTCCCCTGTTGGATTTTTACTGAATTAAGGTTTAATTAAAGCACATGGACAAGGCACAACTATTCCAACAGGGTCTGCCAGAAAGGAAAAAGAAATGCGGCACCACCATTCCTACCCCAAACCCTTTCCCCTGTGTTCCAGGTGGCTTTTTTAAAGAACAGCTGACTGCATCCTTGGGTGACATGGTGAGGGGCATTGCTCTGCTCTGCTCTGCCAGCACCTGGGACCTGAGATTCTTCTGCCATCCCAGTTTGGTTGGCCAATGCTCTGGGGAAAGCCATGGAAAGGATGACTCTGCCAGGGCTCGTGAGCCCCTAGGATGCTCTGCTCCTTTCCTTCTCAGGAATATTTTCATCCTGGTGCCAAACCATCTTTCCACAGCTTTGCGACCAATTTTACTGCTGAAGTGACAGCCAGGGCTTCTGGAGCACAGGGACCAAAGCCTTGCTCCTGTGTCATGGGCAGGGGCCAGACCCCCCAGCCAGCCTTGGGGTGCTCCCTGCTCCTACCCTTCCTCCGTTCATCAGTCCCAGGCAGTCAAGACCTGGGGCAGGCTGCACCCACCAGATCTGCTCTATGCTGCCAGCAAACACCCGGTGCCACTGGGTGGCTAGAGCCAGGGCAAAGGCCTCAGATCCCTGAGGTTCAGGCTCCTGAACAACCTCAGTTTTTCATTTCCAAGCAAAATTGTGAGTCCTGAAAAATGTCCCTTCCTCCCTCCCAGCTCATGGTGAGGGTTGGAGCAGCACTGCCTTCCTAGCATGGGAACAGGAGACAGCAGCAAGTGCTGGAGATGGGAACAGGGGTTCCTGGGATGTCCTTCTGCTCCCTGCTGCCTTGCTCCCCTGGCAGGTCCACCAGAACCTTCCACAAACACCAGCCCCAACTCCTGAGTCTATCCTGGGTGCTCCCCACCTGTCCTGGAAGAGAGAGGTGCCTGTGTTGATGGTGGCCGAAGCAGCCCTGCAGCATCTCGCAGTGCTCAGGTGGCCACTGCCAGGTGTGTGTCCCCTCCGTCCCACCCTGCAGCCACTGACAGGTGCCTGAACAGCCAGGCAGAGCTCTATCCCCAACCATTAAGTTTCTGACTTAGGCCCTGTTTTCTCTTATGAGTAGCTGCCAAATTTGTTTTCACTGCAAGGGTCTTTCTTTCCGGATTTCTAACTAATTTTGAAATTTCAGCTTTAATGGCTATTTCCATGGGTATTTCTCTGGAAGAGTCCTGTCCTTGAGGATCCTCTGGAGTGGGCAGGGTCCCTTCCTTGGGGCCAGCACAGGCCCCCAAAGCTGGGACTCACCTCCACCTCGCACTCGTACTCGGACGCATCAAGCAGGGTCACCCTGCACAGGGCACTCTTCACTTTCTTGGTGGTTTTCTGGGGTGATTTCTGGGTCTTGCTGGGAGTTGTTTTGTCAGAGAGTCCATCGGTCTCACTGTAGTCCTTATCCTCCATGTCTGTACCCTGGAGCAGGGACACACAGAGGGTTACCTGGCACCGCTGTCAGAGGCACACACGGGCAGAGGGGGAAGGCTCTGCACAGCAAAGCAGGGCAGCTGGGGAGGGGCAGTTCCACCAGCCCACACTGCCAGCATAGCCGAGTTCCCTGGAAAACGGACAGCTGGGGTCAGTTCAGCACCCAAATCCTCCCTGCCCAAGCAGCAGCTCAGCTCCCCAGCAGCTCCACGGCCAACACCGGCTGCAGCCGGGGCTCCCAGCCCGGCCTGGCCAGCTCAGCTGGGGACATGGCACCACTGCCCAAGCTCTCCCGGTGCCCGCCGGCAGGGCCATTCCCCGCTGGCACCACACAGCTCCCACAGGCCTATCCTGCCTGCCAGGAGCTGTTCGAGCAGCAGGGGCAGCGGCAGAGCCCCCCCAGCCCCGCCTCAGGAGCTCCTCTCGGGGATGTGCCCCGAGGGCCGTGCCCGCCTCACTGCGCTCCCCACCACGGCCAGCAGCGAACGATGGCACGTCCCCCCCATCCTGTGCTGCTGTCCCCTCTCACGGCCCCGGCCCTCACCACTCACCGGCTCCATGTTTCGGGTGTCGGGCTGTGCCCCGATCTTCTCATGGGGGTCGGTGTCACGTCCGGCGGGGCTGGGCGCGGCCGTGGGGCCCTGGGCCGCCGCCTCCAGCTGCTGCTGCGGAGCCTCTTCCTGAGCGTTCCTCACCTCAGAGCCGGGGCCTGTCTCCGTTGTCATGACCGCCGGTCACCGCGCTGGTCACCGCACCCGGGGGAGAGACACGAACTGTCACAGGGGCGGGGGTTGCTGCCCGGAGCCCCGGCTGCGATGCCCTGGCTACTCGGGGAGGCTAGGACAGGCTTGGATCACAGGCCTGCCTCACACGGATCCACTGCCAGAGTCTGACTCCCTGTCCACTGACAAATGCACTGCCAGAGCCCAAATGCCTGTCCACTCACAGATCCACTGCCAGACTGACTCCCTGTCTGTGCCATGAGGTGGCTTTGCAAGGGGTGATGGCAGCAGCACAGGACACCAAGATTTCATACTCTGAGCTGGAGGACAAGAGCCAGCAGTGGGGAGGGACACCAGTGACGGGGACCCACCATGGACAGGGGCTCACCACGGGCAAGGGCACAGGCTCATGCCCCATCTCTGCAGAGCAGTGGGGCTGCCCTGACCTGCTGCTCCACACCCCTGCACCAGCTGGAACCTCCACTTGGGGTTTTCTAGGAGTGAGAGGAAAAGCCAGGCTGTGAGTCAGGAGAAAGGCTGCACTGACACAGGAAATGGCAAACAGGGACAGCTCCACAGCTTGCATCCGGGCTGACTGGTTTGCTCCCCTCTGGCCACCCCAGCAGCAGCAGGACGCTGGGTTCCCACGGCCAGCCTGGGACCCTGTGGATTCCTGCCTCCAGCCCCAGCTGCCTGAAAAAACAAACCCAGGGCCAGGAACAGGGACTTTCCATGCTGGGATGCTCAGCATTGTGTTTTTGGAACCTTTTATGCCCAACGGAGCATGGGCTAGCAAGGTGTCCCAGGAGGGTCCATACTCCACAGGTCATAGAGCACCCTTTGACCATCACCCACTCTCCACTCAGGCTGCTCAGGTCCTGCCAGCTCCCACCAGGCCATGTCCAGCTGTGCAGCATCTGCTGGCATCATCATCCCCGAGTCTGACAGCTGTGGCTGCACAAGGTGACTCAGTTGGAACATCTGTGACCCTGTGGTCACATCACCTACCCTTCCCACAGAGCAGCCCCACCAGGAGCCCTGGGCATTGCTTGCAGATCCTGTTCCAATTCCAAACTCTGCTGTGGGCAGGGACACCTTCCACTATCCCAGGTTGCTCCAAGCCCTGCCCAACCTGGCCTTGGACACTCACAGGGATCCAGGGACAGCCACAGCTTCTCTGGCCAACCTGTGCCAGGGCCTCAGCACCCTTATAGGGAAAAAACTTCTCTCTGGTATCCCATCTAACCCTGACCTCTGGCAGTGGGAAGCCATTCCCCCTTGTCCTGGCGCTCCATCCCGTGCCCCAGTCCTTCTCCAGTTCTCCTGGAGCCCCTTTAGGCACTGGAAGGGGCTCTGAGGTCTCCCTGGAGCCTTCTCTTCTCCAGGTGAACACCCCCAGCTCTCCCAGCCTGTCCCAGAGGTGAGGGGCTACAGCCCTTGGAGCGTCTTTGTGGCCTCCTCTGGACTCACTCCAGCAGCTGCACATCCTTCTTCTGTTGGGTCCCCAGAGCTGGAGGCAGCTCTGCAGGTGGGGTCTCACCTGAGTGGGTAGAGGGGCAGAATCCCCCCCTCACCTCTGCCCACACTGTGGGATCAGCCCAGCCCAGTTTTTGGGCTGCCAGTGCCTATGGCCAGGTTGCATCCATTTTGTCACCACCAGCACCCCCAAGTCCTGTCACACCCAGCCCCCAGCCTGTGCTGGTACTGGAGCTGTCCTGGGCCAGTTGCAGTGTAGGAGACTGTATGAGGCTGTAAGAGGTGATGGTGGGCTGGATGGTTGGGACAAGCAGAGAGGTCTCCATAGGCTGGTCTTTGAACTTTGGGTTTATTGCAAAAGCGCATGGGTAAAGAGGGCCCTGCCAGCAGCTGCCAGTCGCAGCTCAGAGCAGGACAGAAAGAGAGTGGGGGGTAGTAAGAGTTTAGAGGGCTACAAGTTGTAAGAGGTAAGAGGGTGGTAAGAGAGGGAAGTAAGAGGTAAGAGAAAGCTAAGAGTAGGAACTAAGAGCAAGAAGTAAGAGAGCGAGTTTCCCGTTGCAATACAATAAATCTTCTTCTGTGCTGAATATTCTAATTTCCACTAACCAACCTAATACAAGATACAAATCTTATAGCATTTACATTACCATACTGTGTTACACTTTAAACTACTCTTTGGACCCCTTCTGCCAAGCTAGCAGGGTCTTCTCTGACCTTTGGACCTGCACTCCAGCAGAAGGCATTGTTCAATCAGAGGGGGATTACTTTCAGCCAGCCATCCTATTGTCTTCTAGTTATTTAGTAACTAAGGTTTGGTATCTCAAAAATATCTTTCATTTCAATCTCGCTTATGGTTTCCATATTCTCAGAATCTTTTGCTAGGCAATCATATTTATAGGGTTTTCCTGATTCATCTTTCCCAACATTGCAGGACCTTGCACTTGGACTGGTTGAACTTCCTGAGGTTCATATAAGCCCCCTACTCCAGCTTGAATGCCCCAGGACCCTCTGGATGGCCCATCCCTGGTGGATCCACTGCACTGCTCAGGCTCAGCTCAGTGTCACCCCCAGATTGTTACAAATAAACCCATTCCACACCGCAGCTCCTGTCCCACTGCTGCCCTTCAGGTGTCCTTAGCAGTGGGAAGACGTGAAACCTTCCCAGGAAAATGACTAAAACTGGCTCTGGGGGTGGAGGGAATGGAGAGGAGGTGACGGACAAGACAGGGAGTCAAGCCTACGCCTTCCGCCGGATTTGCAGCCAGGAGATCCTGGGAACATTACCCTCCTGTGCCTGTGCTGGCTGTGTGGTCACCACAGAGGCCTCAGCTCACACCCAAAGGCCCAGGATTTCATCCCCTTGTCCCAGGGCCACATTCTTCTGGCCATGACAGGCTGGACAACCCCCTCTGTGCAGCATCAGCTCCTCCTGACAGACTTCACTGCTCGGCCAAGGTCACCAGGAGCTTTCAGAGGTCACCAGTGGTTTGTTTTTTCCACAGAGGAAATAGGGCTGCTGTTTTTCCATTGCAAATTCAAGCTCGCTCCCAGCCCCTGTGTGGATCATTCCCAAGAACTTCCGCTTGCATCTCAGTGTGTGAATTTTTAATCAACGTGAAATCTCTAAAATGACAACTCATCACTTTGGGCCAAAAACATGCTGACTTTTTCACTTGACATTTCTAAACTTTCTTCCAAACTACTTTTTCCCTGCAGTGATCCCTGAGGAAATGAGGGCTTTTTTTAAGGGTAGTCAGCTGGGAATTCATCCCACCTCACTTCTGCACCTTGAGCTCCAGTTCAAACCTTTTGCTGATGGATAGAGCCTGATCCCAGGTGGCAGAGCTTTCCTAAGGGAGCCTGGCAAATCCTCAGGGACTATGTCCCTGCTCCCAGGGCAGGGAATCCCTCAGTCTCTGGCCTTGCAGCCATGCTGGGGAGGCTCTGGTCCCTACACAGGGTCATTGCTGGGGACCAAGAGCTGTTTGAGGGAGCCAGGGCTGGCAGGGGCAGCAGCCCTGGGCACGGCCCCACTGCAGCTGAGCCCTGCAGCTGCACAGCCCTGACAGAGGGACCGCACTGGCACTGCCATGCTCCTGGGCACAGCCACAAGGGCTGCATTCAGGAGCTGTTCCCAGCCTGCCCTGGGGCTGTCTGGGGAGGCTGGGGCTCCAGCACTGCCACTCACCCTGGTGCTGCTTCAACCAAGGCTCAGCCCCAGCCTAGCAGCACCAAGCCCCTGGGGACATTGGAACCTGCAGTGGGATGCTGACACCCTTCCTAGCAGCCTGGTTACCTGCACTCACCTGTACTTGGGGCTGTAGGAGAAGGACACCGAAGCCCACATGACCCCCAGCACTCTCTGTGCCCGGCTGGGGATGCTCAGCACCTTGGGGACACCTGCAGGCTCTGCAGGAACCTGAGCAGCACTAATGGTGCAACCTGTCCCAGCCCCTTGTCCCTCTTTTTTTTCCATGGCCTTTCCCAGGGCCCTCAAGAGCTGCAGAATGAGATGTGGCTCCGGGAGCAGCTCTGCTGTGGGCAGGGCTGTTCCTGATGGGAGGGGGCAGCACAGCACACGCAGGGAGCAGCAGCCATGGAGCCCTGCCCATCCCACAGCACCTTCCCTGGGCAAACTCAGCTCCTACTGCCCTAGCAGAGACCCCAGAGTGGAGGCCACGGGTTCAGAAAGGACACAGGTCCCAGAGTGCTGCCAAAGGGACAATTTCACTGAAATATCTGCTGTCACAAACCTGTAAAAGAGGTTTACACCACAACTGCAGTGACCTTGGTGGAGTTCTAAAAGTTCTTTCTTTCTAAATACTTTGTACAGCAGGAGCAGGACCCCATCCCACTGGGCACCAGCCTTCCCAGCATCCAGCCTTGCTTCTGCCTGTCCCACTGGAGAAAATCCCGTGATGAGGCTGTCGGAGGCAGTGGGCACAGAACCCCAGACCCTGCCCTGTGCAGGGCAGTGGCCAAAGGGCTACTCCTGGCACCCACAGGCCCTGGTGCCCCATGCCTAGTTTTCAGCAATGGCAAGTTTTCAGCACAAGCCCAGTTTCCAGGGCTGACTCACTCCTGCTGCAGCTGGAGCCCAGGGCCAGGGAACGTTCTCCTCAGGGGAGAGGGCTGGAACTGAATGGAGTTCCAGGCTACCGAAACAGGCATGTGGGAATGGTGACTGCAAAGGAAGCCTTAGCAGGATCAGAGGCAGACCTGCTTGTCATGCCTGGAATCTCCTCCCATCATTTCCCTGCCTGCTCCTCCTCCCCTTGGTGTTTTCCTCCTCCTTCCCCTTCAAGCCAGAACGTGGATTTCCCAGATGCTTTGCCCCAGTACATCCCAACTCCAGCCTCTGCAGTGCTCCTCTCCCAGAGCCTTCCCTTCCCTGGAGCCTGTTGTCCCCCTCCCCTGCCCAGCCACTCCTGGCTGCTGGGCTGGTTTCCAAGGCTGAGCATCCCCCTTTTCTCCTGGGCTCCTCCTTACACCACTCACTCCCTGTGGAGGCTCTGCCCATCCATGAGGTTTCACCTCCAGAGCATCTCGGTCACAGCAGGCAGCAGCCCTTGCTGAGTGCCCAAACGGGGCTCCAGTGGGGAGCACAGAGATGGGTGACAACGCAGCGACCTCCTCCCTCACCCCTGTCAAGGACCCGTGGGGCTGGTGGTGGCAGCAGAGCCCCCATCAATCACACTGTGGCATGGGGGGACAGATGCTGCCACAGAGACACTTGGACATGGGGAGCACCCTGCAGGGGTTGGCAGTGACTGCATGGCACTGGGCAGGGAGGCAGGTACCTGCCAGCCCCCAGGCAGAACGTAGATGCTTACCAGGGCAGTGGCACCCAGCCCTCAAACCAGGCAGGGCTGAGCTGGCAGTGGTCAGGAGCATAGGCAGTGCCTTGCAGCCATCCTGTAAACGAGGGGAGCCCAGAAGGGAGTCTTGGGAATCCTCCAGGGACACAGAAACAGCAAGCAAGGAAAGTAGCCTCAAAGCCCTGGCAGCACACAGCACCCTGAGCCCCAGTGCCACCCTTGGGGCCCAGTGCCACCTCTGGGACTTCACCCCCTGGCACAGGACACAAAAATCCCCAAACTGCAGGGCCAGAGAATCATATGAGCTGTTTATGGTGAAGGGGGGGATCAGAAACACAGGGGATCTCCTGCTCTTGCAGACTGAGCCCTGATCTCCTCAGGGGGGACTGACAGGGGCAGAGATCTGCAGTGTCCCGAGCTGTAAAAGTGCCTCGTCACAGAGTCATAGAACCGTCAAGTTTGGAAAAGAGCTCTAAGACCAAGTCCAAGTGCCCCCATCGCCCCCAGGCTCCAGGAGCCGCATCCCCCCCAGCCGTCCCCAGGCAGCCGCTGCTGGCTAAAGTCCAGGGCAGCGGCGGTAGCAGCAGTAGCAGCAGCAGCAGCAACAGCAGCAGCAGCAGCAGCAGCAGCAATAGCAGCAGCAGGGCCGAGCATCCTGCGGTGGCCGGGGGGCCCTACCTGGGTGCCAGCTCCCCTTGGCTCCGGCGCGGCTCATCCCGCCGGGCTGGCGCTGCGTCCGAGGCAGCGCTTTCTGCAGAGCCGCCTCTTCCCACGCCCCGCGCACTGACGGATGGGTGGATGGATATGCGCTGCAGCCGCAGCCGGGATGGGATGGGATGGGATGGGATGGGATGGGATGGGATGGGATGGGATGGGATGGGATGGCATGGCATGGCATGGCATGGCATGGCATGGCATGGCATGGCATGGCATGGCATGGGAGCTGGCAGTGGCAGCTGGGAGCGGGGCTGCCCTCCCGGGCGTCCCCCTGGGATGCCGGTGCCGGCCCCATCGCCCCCTGTCCCCGCAAACACCTGACTCATGCCGGGCCGGGCGCTCCTGCCGGGACCCTTCCCTGCCCACGCCCGGCGGGGAAGGAGAGCCCGGCTGCACATCTTTATGCTAAGGTAACCTGGCACTGCCCTGCCCTGCAGTGGGTCCCGGGACAGCAAATACTGTGCTGCCATCAAAACCCAGCACCCCGCTTGCCCACACTGGCCCGAGCTGTCCCAGCAGCGGCGGCTGGACAGAGGCTCTTTCATCAGCCGTGGCCAGGGTGAAGTGCCAAGCGTGACACTCGGCACATCCCTGGCTCCACGCGTCCCCTGCTCGTCTCCTGCTTCCCAGACTCGTCCCCCTCTGTCGAGTTCCACAGAGCAAACACGGGGGGGACACTCTGCCCCATAAAGCAGCAGGGGGGTTCCTGCACTGACCCTGCTGGGCAGAGGGACAGCTCCTGCTGTCAGCAGGTGCTGGGGACAGCCAGAGCACAGGTGGGATCCCGGGGGGCAGGCAGGGGCTGGGGTGCCCTGGCCAGGTGTGGGCAGCCTGTTGGCAGCAGCAGTGCCCAGGCAGAACCCACCAGCACACACATCTGGCTGATGGAAGTCCTAGGCATGCCGAGCCATCAGAAAGCCAAGGGGACAAAGCACAGGTCTGGGGACTTGCTGGGAGACCCCCATCAGGCTCTGGCTGTTGGGATACAGGCAGTCATTGTGGGGTGACCACACTGGATGCAAGAGAAACCCAGGCTGCCCAGCTGCTCATCAGTATGAGCTCCTCAAGTGGTACCCATGGGTTGGGATACTCACAGACTGTTCCCCCAGCCAAGAACATCAGCCCTGGGGACACCAGACAGGCAGGGAAGGGGTCTTAGCCCCCAGAGCCCTCCCTCCAAGCCCTCCCCGAGGCTGGGCATCTCCTGAGCCACTGGACTGGGACAACCCAGGGAATCCCATTCTGATACACAGAGGCCTGCAGCCAGGGAGAACCAGTAATTCCACACTTCCTGGTAAACTCATACTCCTCCAAAATCCTTGTCTAGTCTGCACCCCAACCCAACACTTCAGCAGTGCAATCCCCACCATTCAGGCAGGCCAAGGGGGCCTGCAGCTCCCCCAGACCCTGCAGCCCCGATGGGAGCACGCACCTTGCCTAGGCAGCCTCAGCATCCCTGATAGCTCTTCAGGCTCTGAATCTCCCCCTTTCCCAACTATCCAGGAGGGTGTAGCCACAGAGGTTTGGGGCTGGGGACTACCAGTTCTTGGCTGTTCAGCACTGGTCAGGGCTGGTGTCACCCAAAAGCAGAGTTCATGGGTGGCTCCATTAGGTAGCCTGGGGAAAACAAGGGCAGGAAGGCTCTTCTCTCCATCCCTGGCAGAAAGCAATAATGGACCTAGAGAAAGGCGCTCAGGCTCTGGCCAGGCTTGCCACTGCATCCACTACCCACTAACTGCAGAGGGGCCTGTGGAAATTCTTGGCTCCAAAAATCTTGGAAAGAGTGGTCTGGCACTGGCACAGGCTTCCCAGGGCAGTGGCGGAATCACCATCCCTGGGGGAATTTAAAGGACATACAAATGTGGCACTTTGGGGACACAGGTGAGTGGTAGCCTTGCAAGTGCAGGGTTAAGGGTTGGACTTTCCAAATTCAATGGTTCCATGACTGGTGAGACTCCCAGGGTGCACAAGGACTGGGGAGACCTGAACAGCTACAAGTTTCAAAGGGGGTCCTGCTGGCACTTGGGTCTTGTGGCATCAGCACCTTCACTGTGGCCAGGGAGGGCCCCACTATGCCACTGTGCCCTGCTGAACCCCTGCACACTGCCCAGGCCAGAGGCCACTGCATTGTGCTCGAGAAGTGGATCACAGGCAGTATGAGGCTGGAGGCACCTCTGGAGGTCACCTTGCCCAGCCCCTGCTCCACCAGGGCCACCCAGAGCCAGCTGTCCAGGATGTGTCCACGTGGCTTTTGAGTCTCTCCAGCCATGGAGAGAGACTCCACCACCTCCCTGGGCACCTGCCCCAGTGCTCGGCCACCCTCCAGTGCAGAAGTGTCTCCTGAGCTCAGAGGGCCCCTCCTGTGTGTCACTTTGTGCCCTGAGGCTGTCCCTGGGCACTGCTGAGCACAGCCTGGCCCCATCCTCTTGGCACTCCATGGACAAGCTCCCACCTTTCTTCTCTAAGGACAGGCAAATGAACTCCTTGGGCTGGCACAGGCCAACTCAGGCAGTGCTTTGGAGGGGGAGGTAAAGCCCAGGAGGCCTTCATGTGTGTTACAGCGCAGGGATGGGGCCAGCAGAAGGACATCAGCCACAGTGCCACAGCCAAACTGGCCATGGTGACAACAGGCTCAGCAAATTCCTGAGTCATCCCATGGAGGTGGGTCTGGGCCTGATCCTGCACCTCCTCATCCACCAAGAAACCACATCAAGATGCCTCGTGAGGGGAGGAGCAGTTTGGGGGCCCACAGGTGCTCCTCCTGCCCCAAAAGTGCTGGCCAAGCAAGCACTGAGCCTAACTCCTGCACAGACAGTGCTGTTGTAGAGTCCTCCCTTGCTCCTGCTGACCCCACGGCACTATTTCTTCACATCCCCATGATCCCATATGGCACAGGAAGGAATTGCCTCCATCCTCACATCCCTGTGATCCCACATGGCACAGGAGAACATTGCCTGCATCCCCCACTGTCACCTGGAGCATGATTTGGTGACTCAGGCAGGGATGCAGAGCCAGCTCCCTCGGACCACAGTGGGACACAGCTCAAGTCCTGGAAGAGGTCAGGGCTGAACTGGGCTTTGGTTTCAGTTCAGGGTCTCAGGAAGCCCTTAGATCCCAGCAGAGGATGCTGTGGGGGTGGAGAGGCACTGGTCTCATCCCTGCACCATCACCCTGGCAAAGCTGCCAGCCATCCTTTTGGAGGCATTTGGGAACCTGGAGGAAGGCAGAGAGCTGCTGATAGAGCCTCTGACTTCAAGTACCAACATGTCCCTCATTAATTTGGTAGCAATAAAGCTGGGGTGATGGATGGGAGGGCTGGCATATCCAATCCCTGCTGTGCTGGAAAGGCTGGAAAATCGACTGAAAATTACGACCTGAACTAGCCCTGGGCACATTCGTCCATGGACATTGTGACATGCCCACACGGAAGGAGGAAAGAGTTGGGGACACTGCTGGAAGGTGCTGCCCTGAGCAGAGGAAGGGCTGGCACAGCCCAGGGCCAGCAGTGGGAATGTGGACTGGGCCCTGCTCAGAGTTGGCTCTCAGGCACAGGGCACGATGGGGTCCTCGTGGGGAACCAGACTGGCCAAGAGCTGCTGCACTGGCCTCGTGCTGGGGAAAAGGACTGTCCTCCCCGTATTCCCTCTCTGAGCTCACCCAATCTTGACACTGGAAACTGAGGCATGTGGGGCTCAGTCACAGCAAGGCACCCTTTCTGGCCCTCCCACAGGTGAGGGATGCTGGTATTTGGGACCAGCCTCATCCTATACCCAGCTGCCATCTCAGGCCATTGACAGAGAACCACCCCATCAACCCTTGAAGTGCAGGTGAGGGCTCATCATTCCCTGTAACCTCCAGCCATCAGAGGGACCCACAGGCACCCCAGTCACTGGGAGACACTGTCCCTACACTGTCTCTGCTGCCCTCCCCAGGGTGAGCAGGAGAAGGGAGGATTTGGGGGGCCAGGAGCTCTGGCATGGCACAGCTGATCCACGGCCACACCAGTCTTTTCCCAAAACATCCCACTTGAACCACTTGTCCTTGTCAATGTCTGCTCAGCTCTGTCCTCAGCACCTACCTCAGAGCACCCACTGGAGGGGCTACTATTTGAATATTTGTGGGTTTTGTGCCCAGTTCTCCATTTTCGGGATGTCTGACTCACACTTTCTGAACACCTGCAGCCACCAGCGCAGGTTTCCCTCTGGTTCTTCCCCACCTGACCCTCTCCCAGCCATGTTTGTCCCAGAGAGGGGACCCTGTGGCTGCTCAGCCATGAGCTCCATTTCCACCACTGACAGACTGAAACAGGACCAGAAAAACCCCACAGTGTCCCCAAATGAGACTAATTAACACAAGCCTGTGCAACACAGGCCCCCTGCCCATGCCAGGATTCCACACCACACTAAGGAACAAGGGCAGGGCCACTGACTCATGGGATCCACCAGGACAGGAACACCAGGGAGTAGCCTGGACTTGGGGAGGACCCACAGCTCCACGGAGAATCTGTAGGGTAGATAAGAAACCCTCTGCTATCCATGGAAACATCCCCCTGGTACCCACAGGGGATCCCAGGATGCTGCAGGGAAGGACACAGCCTCTCTGTGGGTGCCCAGCCATGGGAAGTAAAGAGGATTTTTAGCTTTTGCCAAGGCAAGGGTAGGTCAGAGGCCCTGGAGGTGCTCAGGCCTCACATGCAATTATCAAAGATAAGAAACAAATGTTTTCAAGGGAAGGGATGCAAGAGGGATCAGAGTGGGGAGAAGAGAGTACGAGTGAGCTTGGAGCTGCAGCAGGGTGGGGAGCAGCATATGGGCTCCTTTGTCAGCTCTGGCCTTCCCAGAGTAGCTCCTTGTGTAGGGTGAACCTCAAAGGCACAGAGGAGAGGCTACCAGCCCTCTCCACCTTCCATGGAGGAGACAGGCAGGGGACAGGCCATGCCACCAAGCCTGGAGGGGCAGGAGTGGACCTGTCCCATGCCCACCTCCATGAGCCCCACATGCTCCCAGCCCCCCATGAGCTCCCCACATCCCCCAGGAGCTGGGACCCCTCAGCTTCAGTGCCACTGCATGTGAGAACTGCTCACAGCCCATCCTGGGGAAGGGCTTTACTCCCATTCCCTCCTGCTTAACACCCTTCAGATGTTCCTGCTTGTCTCTGAGCAGCGACCAGTCCTGCTCAGGCTGCTTTCCCTGCCTGCTTGCAGTTCAGGGTGTATTTATAATGTGTGGTTTGTCCACATTAATGCAGTGTCACCACCACACACCCTGAGCCCTTCTGCACAAACTCCAAAGCACCAAAGTGCCCAGCCCTGCCCACAGCACCCAGCCCTGAACCTGAGTGTTTGAAACTCTGTCCTGAGTTCTACAGCACACGTGTGGCTTAGCTGGGCTCCAGCTGCTGCAGGGAAACTGGAACTTGGAAATTTCCATCCTCTGAAGCATCTCACAGATACACAAAAGGACTAAAAGAGTGTCAAAGGAGATTGAACAGAAGCCAGGAATAGCATCCAGGAAGGACCTTAGCCAGACATTCCCCTTGAGCTGGTCCACAGCAGCCTTGGCAGAGATGGATGGCAAGAAGTTCAGCCTGGAACAACCTTTCTCACCTGGCTTTGACTCTACTAAGAAAACATACCTTCAGTCTCACTTCTGTACTTCTTTACAGCAACAGCATTTGTGTCCCCCACAAAGCTAAGGAGAATCCTTTGGCATCCAAGTGCTCAGACACGACGAACACCCAAACCAAGAACTCCTCAATGACTTGCAAAATGCAACCAAAAATCTCCCACTATCAGGATTCAGCGTGGCACAGGGCACCTGCTCTGCAGAAATCCTTTAGAAGGAAAGCAGAGGCTGGAAAGCACCAGCCTGGTTGCGCACCGAGGACGCAGAACAGGCTTTGATCCCCCTCTGAGCTACAGCACCGAGGATGGGCCAACCCCTGAGAGGATTGTAGCTGTGTGCAGTTCTTAGGGCTCCAGGTGAGGGTATCTGAGCCCAGAAAGGACACAGAAAGACAGCCAAGTAAGATTTTTGAAGCATGTGCTTGGGTTAGTTCAGAACAGCGTAATGGATTTCAGCCTGGAAAAAATAAGGTTCTGGGAAGGGGGTAGAGCCCTTTCCAGTCCCTGAAGGGACTCCAGGAGAGCTGGAGAGGGACTTGGGACAAAGGGTCTGGAGGGAGGGCTTCCCACTGCCAGAGGACAAGGTTAGATGTGATACTGGGAAGGAATTGTTCCCTGGGAGGGTGGTGAGGCACTGGCACAGAGTGCCCAGAGAAGCTGTGGCTGCCCCTGGATCCCTGGAAATGTCCAAGGACAGGCTGGACAGGGCTTGGAGCACCGTGGGAGAGTGGAAGGTGCCCCTGCCCATGGCAGGTGGTAAAATGAGATGGGCTTTAATGTCCCTCTAACCCAAACCATTCTGATATTCTGTGATTTACAGTTGTGCCAGATGTGCTGGAGCTCCCTTGGCAGGCAGAGCACATCTCCCCAGCTCAGAGCTGCTGTACCTGGCAGCCAGGGTTGGGAAGCACTGATAAGATGAGAGAAAACATCTTGTGTGGCTCCTCCCATGCTGCCCTCCTTGCAGCCCATGAATCCCTGTGCTGCAGCAGCCCTGGCTGTCTCACACCCTGCTGTGAATCACCAGCACCACCGGTGGCTGCCAGAGCTGAGCCAGGTTCCATGCGGCTGTCCCTCCTCCGGGGCTCCCTGTACCCCCACCATGCCTCCAGAGGTGCTTTAACCCACTCAGCTTAGCACAGGGAGCATCTCCATCCATCCCTGCAAGCCTCGAGCAGCCTGTGCTGGAGAGGAGGAGGGGGATAGGGCTCCTATTCAGGGCCACAGGGATGCCCTGCAGGCTGAAGCCCAGGTGCTCTGGAGCCAGGCTAGCAGAGCTGGGGCTGTTCATCTGAAGAGAAGGCTCCAGGGAGACCTCAGGGCCCCTTCCAGGACCTAAGGGCACTGGGAACAGAGAGAGAGAGAGAGACTTTTTACATGGAGAGAGAATGATAGGACAAGAGGGAACCATTCCAAACTAAAACAAGAGAGATTTAGATCAGTTGTTAGGAAGAAATTCTTCCCTTGAGGGTGGTGAGGCCCTGGAACGCCAGGCAAGCTGTGACTGCCCCTTGTTCCCTGGAAGTGTCCCAGGCCAGGTTGGACAGGGCTTGGAGCAATCTGGGATAACAGAAGGTGTCCCTGCCCATGGCAGGGGGTGGGACAGGATGAGCTTTATGGTCCCTTCGAACCCAAACAAGTCTGGGATTCCAAAACTCCTCTCCTGCACCCCCTCCTGTACCAGGGCTTTATCCTCCTCAGCTTATAGAGTTGTTCTCCGTCTCAGCAAACTTCCCTCCAGATCTGGGCTGTTCTCCCTCTCTTGCACAGCCAGGGCAAAGATCCTTCTGCCTTTTCACTTACTGAAACTCTGCAGCTCCCCACCATCCCCAGGCTCTGTGACCCCTCCATGGATCAGCCCTGCAGAGACCCAGAGGCAGTTGACAGCTCAGTGCTACACAGAGAAGCCAACAGCCCTGGCCAGTCACAGGGCCAGTCCCACACGCTCGGTTCTTCCTCCTGCCTCTGGGGTCTTAGCTGCTCCCCAAGGGAACAGACCCTGCTGCCTGCAGCTGGTTTCACCGTGGGGTTCACTTCTCCTCTCTACCTGGATCCTGCAGGTCCTTGTTAGCTGGCACAGCACAGCTTTGTGATCACAACACTGAAATTTGCTCTCTGGTGCAAAACTTTCTCACCCCTCATCCCTGCACACTTCTCTCAATCCCCCTCTCCGTGTTCTGTCAGGGTTCCTCAGGTCAGTCACACAGATGGGTATTTTAGCCTCCAAGTCTTTACCCAATCACAGTCTCTCCTGGTGTTTTCCATTTACAGTAAAGCAGTTCCCTGCTGGCCTTGCAGCACAGCCCACAGGCACCTCGATTCCTGCATGAGCAGAGGGACACTGGGGTGCTGGGAGAGGCTTTGCTCCTCCCCTGCCACTGCCACCCACCTCATCCCATCCTCCCACGAGGTGCCTACGGGCATTGTCCCTCTGTTCCTCACCCTACACATCCATCCCTGTCCCCAGATCTGTGCAGGGTCACGGCCACACTGCTCCAATCCCCTCCCAGCCCCTGGCCAGGAGTTTGGAAGGATGTCAGAACAGAGGAGCACAGCAGGATGGTTCTGAGCTCAAAAACATGGCACTGGCAACATGAAGGGCAGTGCCAGCATTTCCTCTTCACCTCAGATGCCTTGGTTCCCAGCCTGGTTTCCCACCAGCCTGGAGAAAAGGAGGCTCAGGAGGGACCTTCTGGCTCTGCACAACTCCCTGACAGGAGGGGACAGTGGTGGGGGTGGGGTTGGGCTCTGCTCCCAGGGAACAGAGATGAGAGGAGAGGAAAAGGCCTTAAGTTGCACCAGCAGAGTTTTAGATTGGATATTTTGGAAGATTTCTTCACTGAAAGGGTTGTCAGGATTGGAAGGGACTGTCCAGGCAGGTGGTGGAGTCCCCCTCCCTAAAGGTGGCCAAGATACAACTGGATGTGGCACTCAGTGCTACAGTTTAGTTGACAAGGTGGTGATCAGTCACAGGTTGGAGTCGATAATCATGAAGGTCTTTTCCAACCTCAATGATTCTGCAGTTCAGGAAAGGAATAGCCAAGAGCTAAGAACCTGCTGTTGGAGGAAATCACCATGGACTGACCATGGGAGGCTGCTCCCACGGAACCTGCTAGGACACGTCCACTGCTGTTCCCTCTGGCACAGATGACAGGTCCAGCCCAGAGCCTGCCTGGCCAGGGAGGGCAGGAAGGGCTCCTCCAGGCTGGCTGGACTGGTCCCTTCCTGGGGACAGGCCCTGTAGGGCTTTGCTGGTGACTTCAGACACCTTTGTCCAGACAGGTGGGTGCTGTCCTGCCCCGATCCAGCCTGGCAAGCTCAGGGCTGGGGCTGGTGTGCTCAGCTCCACTGAGCTGACCTGGAGTTCCCCAGGGATGCTGAGCCAGGGAAAAGGAGCCAAGCCCAGGCTGAGGCACCACTGAAGCAGATAGAGCAGCCAGTGGCTCATCATCGACACAGAGTGTGACAGCCAGGCTGGAGCTGCCAAGTGAAGAATTGGGTCAAGTGGGGAAAAATAGGAGAGCAAAGGTAGTAAGGGTGGGATGATCTCATGGGAACACCCTCATGTGAAAGCAGTGATCCTGTGTGACACCTCCACAAGCCTCACGATCCAGCACCCGAAAGGAGCTCATGGCGTGCGGCTCTCCCACCTCCCTGCTCTCCTGCAGCCAGCCCAGCCTTCACTGACACGTGTTGAATGTGTGTTTGGTCAATAATAGATTTCCATGATGTCAACAGCTGCCAGGAGCCCAGACTGAGCCAGGCAGTGTGGAGATATTTGACCCTGCTGACAAGCAGCAAAGGGCTCCCCTCCACAGCTCTGTCCTCCCCTGGCATCATGGCCTGCAGGGGACAGGCAGGGACCTCCTGTCCATGCTGCCAGCTCCTGATCTGGAGTTAATAAAACAGCCTGATCTTATTCTGCAGAACTACACCCTGCAAGACAAGATCAGCATCCCTGTGGCTCCAGAGGCCACAGGTCAAAAATGAGCCATGAGAAAGTTGTGGGGGAGGGGGTGTGGGGGGGTGGGAAGAAGCCACCAAATTGATAAGGAGTCATCCCTCAAGCCAGGCTGGAGTCAGGCAGTGATGGCAGCTCACCATGACAACTGCCAGTGCCGAGCAACTGGGGCAGAGCCCATCCTGAGAGACCAAACCCTCCTTCTAGCCCTGGCCTCAATCCTTCTGGCACCAGGAAAAACCAGGGAAGAGGAGCATGCTCTCTGCTGCATTCCAGGGGAAGGGCTGAGATGCCTCCTCCGAGCCTGCCAGGATGCAAAGACAGTGTCTCCCTGCTCTCCCTCGCACAGCAGGACGTGACCCTTCTGCCAGACGTGGGAAATTTGGGGCCACTTAAAACAAGGTTTCACTCCTACCCTTTTGAGTGACACCTTCCAGCTGAGTAAATAAGTGCAGGAATTAGTTGCTCTGCCCCCTCAGAAGCCAAGAAACACCTTCCACTGCCCCATTAAGGCTCAAATGAAGATGTCCCAGCTGGTGGGGGGGAGAGCCGTGGGTCAGCCCATGCAAGCACCTCTCCAGATGGAGGCACAGCCCAGACACTAGGGAGCAGAGAGAGGGAAGAGCCAGTAGACTCTGCAGCCCCCAGTACCCTCTGGTTTCTCTCCCACTGGAGCAGGATGGGATCAGCAGCAGCACACAGCCATCATGTACCACCACTGAGCCCTGGTGTCACAGCAACATCCTCGGGGCATCCACATCCTGCCTGCTCAGTGCTCTGGGGACTTTCCTGCTTTCCTTGGCATTCAAGGGTCCCTCCCATCCACAAAATCCAAGCCCTGTTGATACCCTCAGTCATGCCAGGGCCTTGGCTGCACCTGCCCAGCAGCTGCACAGTCCCACAGCTCATGGAAGTGACACGGGGGTGATGCTCTTCCAGAGCTCTCCAGCTCCAACCCAATTCTCTTACTTCCCCCGGGAGAGCCACTCAGCAGCACAAGCAGAAGTTTCTCTCTGTCACCAGTAGTGAAAAATCCTCTGCTCCCAGGCAGAGGCTTGGCTCCTGGAGCCATCCCTGCTGCTCACCAACCCCTTCCCTGACTGGGGACAGCTGTCACATAGCACCTTCCTGCCACCACAGCCACACCAGCCTGCAGGCTTACAGGGATCCCAAAACTCAGCCCAGAGCACAGGACCCCATGAGTGTGGCACTTGGGAGCAATGGGTGCAGCAAGGACAGATCCTTGTGGCAGGATCCTCAGCAAACCAGGCATTATTCCCTGTGCCTGCACAGCCATCCCCATCCCACTGTCTGATCCCTGCCCACTGCTCCAGGGAAGAGCCCAGGGGTCTGGAAGTCCACTGGGGCTTCCTGCACAGCCAAAGGCAGCCCAGCTTGTCCCGTCCACCAGTCCAGGCAGGCCCATAAAGCCAGGAATGTGCCTCTTCCAGGGAAACATCAACCTTTCAAAGACATGGCTTGCACAGTCAGCAGAGTTGGGAAGGCACCAGGAGTGGAGGGAGGAAATTAATGATCCAATGGCACAGCTGGGGCTTTCAGCTCTTGCAGCAAAATCCAGCAAGGAGCACTGGCTGGACAGGAGAAGGCTGGCGAGAAAGCAGGTGCTCAGCACTCAGCACACAACATCCTCCAGTGCCATGGCACACGATGGCACCCTGGGGAGGCACTGAAGTGCTAAAGCCACCCACAGAACATCCTCCCCTTCTTCCAGGCAGACAGGGAAGGCTTCTTCCCACCTGCAGGATGTCACCTGTGCCAAATACCCTCCCACTGCCTTACCAGCACCCACCCTTGAGAAGGGCACAAATAAACAGGAGCCAAGGCCACAACGTACCCAGGCAGGGTTGGTGCCACCCTAAGGGACACCCAGTGCTCCTGTGCCAGCCTGAGTGTCCCTGTCACAAAACAGCTGGTCACAAAACCCTCCAGCCTAAGGAGGACCCAAGAAAGCCAGGCTCCCCGGGTACAACTGTCCCAGAGGGGAATGCTGCTCCTGCAGCATTCCACAGCCAGCCCACCCCACACCCAGCCCCCAGCTCAGCCTTGGGGCTCCCCTCTTTTGGCCCTGCTTCCCAGAGCCAGGCAGGGAAGTAGTGCTGAGGTTGGAAACCCAAGCAAAAGGGTCAACAGAGCTTCAAGACATCTGCCTTCCCCGGGGAAGGCTGTGGGTGATCTTGGGCAGAGAAACCTCAAATCAGGGTTTAGTGATGCCCAGGGACACCCTGGGGTGCTCTCCTGCCCCAGGACAGGGTGGTGTGGGCAGCAGGAACTCCCACTGAGCTGACTGAGAGGATGTGGGAATGCAGGAGCAGGCAGGCAGGGTTCAGGGAGGGATGCAGGCAGGGATGCGCTGGGAGCAGTACCCAGGAAGCTCCACCTCTGCCAGTTGCTTAGCGACCAGCATCCCACAGGAGCCACTGCGCCTGCATGGCCCTGCTGCAGAGCCTGGCAGCACAGGGGAGCCCGGGAACCGCCCAGGAACCGGCCCTGTGCCTGCCAGCCTCCCCTTTCCACTGGAGCACTGCGATGGCTCCATTGGGATGTGCTCCTCTGCATCCCGAGCTGCAGCCACAGCTCAGCCCCACCTCGGCTCAAAGGCCTCCCAGGAAACGGAGCAGCACCTTCAGATGAGACCCTCCCACCCCAGGTCCAGCTGCTGCCTCCAGAAACTGATAAATGCTTTGTAGGGATAGGAAAGGACACCTGGAAACACTTTCTTCACATCTGAGCCCATCTCAAGAGTGAGTCCAGCTGACTGGAATTCCAGAATGGTTTGAGTTGGAAGGGATCTTAAAAATCTCATCCAGTGCCACCCCTGTCCTGGGCAGGGACACCTTCCACTACTCCAGGGTGCTCCAAGCACTGTCCGCCCTGGCCTTGGAGACACTTCCAGAGATCTAGGGGCAGCCACAGTTTCTCTGGATGTTCCCTCACAGGGAACAATTCCCTCTCAATATCCCATCTAACTCTGTCCTCTGCCAGTGGGAAGCCATTCTCCTTGTCCTCTCCCTCCAGGCCCTTGTCCCAAGTCCCTCTCCAGTGCTCCTGGAGCCCCTCTAGGCAGTGGAAGGGGCTCTAAGGCCTCTCTGGAGGTTTCTCCAGACGGAACACCCCCAGCCAGCAGAGGCCAACATCCTTCCAAACACCTCAAAATTCATTTCCGCGGAAGAAAATGCTACAAGTTCACAGAAGATGAGCAGATCTGTGAGTGAAACAGGCAGGAGTTCAATGAAGAGAATTGCTCTTGCAAATGTCTTTTTGGGCCCTGCCTGCAATTTATGCTGCTGTTCATCTCCCTTCTGAGGGAAGACACATTATCTGGCTGGAAAGAGAAGTGGGAAACTGATGTATTAACCATGGAAAATAGACCAATTAACAGCTGGAAAACAGACCTTTGGGGGCTTCCCTAAATTATCCCCAGCACTGGTGTTTCTAGCAGAGCTCTGACCTCTCACAGATCAGAGGAAGATAGTAAACCCAAGCTTTCCCTTTGACTTGGCACCCAAAAATCTGACTGATCACCAGTGCTGCAGGAAATCAGTGTACCCACCAGCACGTGGAGGCTTCCACGAGTTTCCCACTCTGGCACTGCCCCCTTGGACCTGGCACTGCACCCTGGGTACTAAAAGAGCCCAGGAGAGCTGCAGCTGGCTGCTCCCCCAAGTCCTCAGCTCCCCTCAACCCCCAGCCACAGCACCCATACCTGTTGGCATATGGAGGTGTTGGGGCACAGCATCCCACACTGGCTCACCCACCAGCAGCAGCAAATCCTAAGGCTTTTCAGGGAAATGGAGGAGAATATCATAGGTGGGTTATTTTGGGGTTTTTTTTTAAGATACGGTAAGGAGATATTTTTTGCAACAAAATGCCTGTTGCTAGAAGGGTTTTAAACCAAAAGAAACATCCCCAAAAATCCATTCCTCCCAGAGCACAGGTTCACCAAGGCTCAGGGGGCTGATCACAGGCCTCACTAAGGCCAGGGCAGCCCACAGGAGCCCACAAGGCTGCTCTGCCAAAGCCTACGAGGGACAGCTGGCACTAGCTTCTGCCAGACACCAAGGTGCTGACACCTCTCCAAGCACTGCGCTGATCCAGGCCTGACACCACAAACAATGCCACTGCTTGGGATTTATTCCATTTGCTTTGTATCACTCCCAAAGACAAAGCTAAAACACCTTTTTTGCCCCTGTTGAGCTGCCAGTTCAGTGTGACTCAGCCCTGTGCAGCAGCAGCACCCAGAGCTCTGCTCCCACCCCCGACCCTGCTGCCCACGCTGTGCCCCCCAAACCCAGGTGTGCCACCAGCTCTGCCACTCTGTGTGAGCCCTGGCATTGATCCCTGCCCTGTTCTGCACTCTAGCAGCAGCAGAAAGCAGGGAGCTGAGTCACTGCAGCACGGCACAGCCCCAGTCCCACCTGCAGCTGCACCAACCATTCTAGGGCTGGCTCTGACACCATGCACAGAGCCCTCAGCTCCTGCTGCAGAGCTGCTCCAGCCCCTGGCCCCACCCAGCTCCCTCCAAGGCCTCACTGCATGGAGGGACCCCCATACCAGCCCCCTCCCAGGCACAAGGACCACACGGCAGCCCCCGCCCAGGCACAGGGCAGACATTTTCTGGAAAGCAAATATTGCTGCTTTTCCCTCGCTCTCCCCCAGCCCTTCCATTTTACCTCCTGGACAAACCTGAGCACAGGAGTTGTTTTTCCTTGCGGTTTAATCTCTCCCCAGCTCCCAGAGGATGTTTGCTCAGCGCCTGCAGAAGCTCAGCTACCTTTGATGTGTCTCAAATTCTACCCCCAGGCAGGTGACAAGTATTCAGGGAACTTGGACAATTAAATGACAAGAGAAGGAAGGGCTACAGGAAAAGCTTAAAAAATAATAATAAATAAATAAAGGGGAAACAAAAAGCAAACCTGAGGACAGCCTCCCCACCACACCCATGGGCAGAGCCCGAGGGAGACAGAGCCAGAGAGAACCACCAGAGCCTCCTGCTCTGAGAGGAGGGTCCCAATCCAGGCAGCTGAGCCCTACCCTGGGAACAGGGATCTCACTGTCACAGGTGGTCGGTCCCCACCACAGCAAATCTCAACACAGCAATTCTAGGAGGTGTCCAGGAGGTCCTGCACTGTACAGCAGCCCTGTCTGTCCCAGCCAGCCTAAGCTGGCCATGTGCTTTTGCTCACTAGTCCCTGTTCACCCCTTGGGGACCTGAAGGTGCTCTGTGACCAGTCCTTTCTAGAAGAGAAGAGAAGAGAAGAGAAGGCTGGACTTTCCAAGAGTCCAGGAGTTCCAAGTTCCCATCTTGGTCACCAGGGGAATGAGCTGAGTGGTGGCAAGGCACCTGCCCCCCCAGACAGCATCACCCTACTGGCAGTGGCACAAGGGACACACCTGGAGGTGCCTCTGGAACGTGGGCCCTGCTCCATGCCAGAAGCACCCACAGCCACCCAACCCTTCCCAGCCTGCCTGACCCAGGGCAGCCACAGCCACCAGGAGCCACTAAGGAGGGAGCTCACAGCACCAAGGCCTCTGGGCACACACACGGCTCACAACTGTCCCCTGCAACAGCCCCAGGGACTGTCACCAGGGCTGTCCCTGGTGGCAGCAGAAGGGTGACACAATCCTCCCAGCAGCCACATCCCACGGCTCTGTCTCCTCGGCAACCCGGGTACCTTCTCACTCAAAGCTGAGCAGGCTTGTACACAACAGCTGAATCCAGAGTAGAATTAGGGCAGCCTTCTCCTCCCCTCATCCTCCCGAATTCATCCAGCCCCAAATTTCCATCCAAAATCCATCCTGAAGCACAATGTCACAGTGAGGAATGGGAGGTGCAGCCCCCCCCACCCCTACACTGGTGGCTGTACTGGCCAACACTGGGATTTGGCCTGGGGGAAGGTGGGACCTGTGGAGCAGGTGCACTGACAACAGCATGCACATGGCAGCTGGACAGGTGACACCAGTGGCAACGAGACCCAGCCTCCCACTCCATCCAGCAAGCCCAGTGGCCTGAGGCTCTAAAAGCTTCTCCTCAGTGCAGAGCTCCCTCCAATGCCCCACCAACCCTCCAGTATCCCACCAAGTGTCCTGCCTGCTGCACAGGGGGTCCCATAATAAAGGAAAGAACAGCAAGGGCTGTGGGAAATGGGCTGGAAGAAGCCAGAGAGGTGCTGGTGGAAGATGATGCCCCAGAGCACACTTGCACCAGGGCAGGTGCTCTCCTGAACATCATCCAGCCTCTGCTGTTCCTCTGGGAGCAAGTCCTGCAGATCCTCAACCACACTGGGCCTGCTCACATGCTGCCCACAGCTCTATATCCCCTGGGCCCTGCTGTGCCAGGAAAGCTGTTCAAACACCAGTCCCAGGTGGAAAATCCTTCTCGGCAGGGATCTGAGAGCAGACAGCTCTTTCTCTGCAGCCAGCCCCACAGGGATCCCCAGTGCAGCAAGGCAGGAGCCCAGCCCAGCCCTTCCAGGCCAGGAGGGGTGAGGAGGGTGGGACACAAGGTGAGCACAGCTCTCCATCACCTGCCCAGGGCTTGGCTGAGCACAGGGCCATGGGAGCAGCAAAGCTGCATCTTCCCAGGAAAGCTCCAGCCCCTGGTGCTTGAGCACACAGCCTTGCCTGCCAAAGGAGGGGCAGGATCCTAGTGTGGCTCTGGGTAAAGGAGGCTCCAGCAGCCAGGCACAGACATGGCTGGGCACCCCAGCCTGCCCGGCCATGACTCAGCACAGGGGAAGCCCAGCTCTGAGTGTTGTGATGCACAAGAGGTTAAAGGCTCAGCCAAGGCAAGCAGGGCTTTGGCCAGCAGCCAGCCTTTCCCAAGAGTTTGAGGGAGCTGGCAGCTCCCCCAGCCTTCAGGGCCCACATTGCCACATACCACAAACCTGTTTGCTCAGCCCAAGCAGCTGGGATGGCACAGAGCAAGCCTCGTTGACCAAGGCATGTCTTGCAGTCAGGATGGGCCCCAAATCAAGAGGAAAGTGCAGCAGCAGCCCCAGGGCAGGGCAGGGCCAGGCAGGGACTGCCCTGGTACCCACAGGCTGCACTGACAGCTCCCACCGGCTGTGCGCCAGGGCTGCGCCAGGGCTGCCAGCCCTGCCAGGGTCCTGCTGTGGTGAAGGGTGGGAGGCAGGAACACAGAATAGCCTCATCCCCCCAACCACTCTGTAAAACAGCCCAATAGCTTTTCTTGGGCCAAAAGAGATCTGTGCAGTGCCCTGGGCCAATTCCTCCCATAAGGAATCCTGAGGGGGCACCTCAGCAGCTGCTCCATGCTCACCTAAGCCTTGCAGGCATTAAAAACTGCCTGTGAGCAGAGCTATGGGACTGAACCCCCCCCAGTGACACATCCCGACAGCCCCAGGGCTCTGCCTGGGGGATGGAGCAACCCTGCCAGGAGCTGGCCCTGCCCTGCTGATCCCCTGTGCAGGAATGGGGAGTGATTGTCCAAAAGGTGCCACAGCCAAGCCAGTCCAGACAGGGTGCAGGACCACCAGCACTGAAGCCATCCCTTCCCTCCCACAGGGACAGCACCAGAGCACAGCCCTGGAATGTTCTGATGCAGCAGAATTCCTTTGGGGAGGGAGACTGAGCCACATGCTGTGATGGCAGTAGCCAGTGCCCTGGGAAGCCAGTTCAGAATACACTGCCCACTGTGGAGTACCAGCAAGGCACTTGGGCTGCACTCCAGGAGCAAGGGTGCTGCAGCTCTTGTGGAACACCCCTCACCAGGGAATGCTCTTCCCCTGTCAGTGACTGGCAGAGAGCTGCTCCCATCCTTCCTCCTGCCTGCAGAGGAAGGCAGAGACCATGGGTTCAGCTGCCTTGTGCTGGGATGTGGCAGCCAGGGAAGATCAGCTGCTCGCTGGGCAAGAACAACACAGGGCCAGACACCCCGGGAAACAGTGGGCTGGAAGAGGAGAGGAGTTCAAGGAGGGGAACTGCAGAGCAAGGGAAGCCACCAAAAGGAGCCAGTCATGGCACAGGTTCAGCCCTGCCTTCTTCCCATCTTCTCTTTCCGTCCAATGGAAGGACCACTCTCCCCACCATCATCATCCTCTGCTCTGCAGCCCCACAAGGGCCCTGTCAGGGTCTAAAGTGGTGATAAAATGTCATTTTCCCCAAGGTAATGGTGATTCCTTGTGCACCACTTGGAGGAAGATGAGGTAGTTCAGTTGAAAGGGACCTACAGGCCAACTGATGGATGACCTTTAAGCAAGCTCGTCCAGAATCATCCAACCCCAGAAGCCAGGAGGTGGGATCCAGCACCAGCTGTGAGGGAGCTGCTGGAATCCAGGGACAAGAGAAGCTCATTGCACAGTCCCTGTGCCACAACCTAAGTGTCACCAGTCCTTCCTGAAGCATCTCCCTAGGCACACAGCCACTGGCCCAGGCTGTGCTGGCAAGGATCTGCTTGCCCAGACCTGCGGGAGAGCTGGGACCTACAGGGGATGGGCAAAGGCTGAGAGAGCCTGCCCAGAGTGCAGGACACAGAGCAGCTCTGCTGCAGCTGCCCCATTCCCAGCACCCATGAGATACAAGGGGCAACTGTGACACCAGAGATCCCCAGCCCTGGGCCAGAGCCCCCAGCTGCACCTGGGCCATCACAGCCACCAGCAAGGGCAAGGGGCTGGCTGGGTACCAGGGGTCACCATGGGGATGGCACATGTCCTCCTGCTCCTCATGCCACCCCAGCATGGTGCAAACAGGGATTTACACCCCATGCAGGGGCAGAGCTTCCCGGGGGCATTGCCCAGGAGCAGAACACTCCCAGGGGTACCCAGGTACAGAGCCCAGGGCACCCTGAGCCCACCCTTGGGGGACACTGAGGCCATGCAGAAGCACATGAAATCCACATTAAATCCACCACTCATGTTGGGCCTGCAGCTCTGCCTCGACCAGCTCTGGATGGATCACCCCGCTCCCAAGCTCCCGAGCACATGAAGGCAGGATGAGAATCCCTGCCCCTCTCCTGGTTCTCTCTACAGACCTGCACCCCCGGGCACGGGTGGAGTTGGCATCTTGCAAAGTTCCTGGAGGAGGAGGACTGGTGAGAAACTGGTCATAAAACATGGAGACCTGCCCTGCTGCCAGCCAGAGCCAGCTCTAGCCCCAAGCAGCAGCCATCCATCAGAGCAGCCCACCACAGCCCTCAGCAGGGACTTGGATCCCCTGCCCACATCCACACAGTCATGGAATATCCTGAGCATGAAGGGACTCACAAGGATCATCCAGTCCAACCCCTGGCCCTGCAAAAGACACCCCAAAAATCCCACCCCATGCCTGGGAGCATTTTCTGAATGTTCCTGGAGCTCTGGCAGTCTTGAGGCTGTGACCACTCCCTGAGGAGCCTGGGCAGTGTCCAGCACCCTCTGGGTGTGGAACCTCTGGATAAAGAACCTGCACCCATTGCCTTGTGTGGGCAGGAGCCAAACCTCGTGGGCAGCACGGTCTGAGCCCTGTAGTGCACACTGTCACACACTTGTCACCTGGGGAAGAGTCAGGACAGCAGGGTGCAGCTATGGAGCTCCTCATCCCAATTTTCATATAAGGACATTGTCCTCCCACCTCAGCCCAGGGTGAGGGTTTTGTTGCAGCTCTGCCCAGGCTCACCTCACTCTGCAGGTCAGAGAGCCAAAGCAGAAGCAGGACCTTGTCCCCCTGCCATCCTCAGCCCTCACCAGTTGCTGGAAGTAGCTCACACCTGGTTTCACATGGATGTCACCGTGCTGTGCAGTGGGGCTCTGGAATAAAGCAGTCCAACCAACTAGAGGCACCCTGGGATCCCTGAAGAGGCTTGGACCACAAGTCCTCAACTCTTTCAAGCATCACAGCAACTGAATTCTGCAGCTAAGACCTCTCCTGTGCTTTGCCCCTAGCTGCCCGGCCGTGCCAACCAGGACGCACCTCAGGCCGGCTGTGCCCCACCCCCTGAGCCCTGGGCAGGGATCCACAGCCAGCAAAACACCACAGCTGGTTTGCAGACATCTGCCTTCCTCAGATCCTCTACACACACGAGACCACGGGAACCCAGAGTGGGGAAAGCCAGCACTGAGCCTGAGACCCCAAACCCGCTCTGTCAGAGCACAGGCACTCGGGCAGCATTTCCAGATGCCTCACTGCCCTGGCAAAGTTGCCAGAACTGATGCCTGGAAAGGCTGACCTGAAACAGAGACTAAACTGAGCAAAAGGAATAAAATAGGTATTTATTAAAAGGATACACCTTGGGCAGTGCAAGAGCCTGGCCAGGGCCACACCCAAGTGAAATCCAAGATGGATTCTGGTCACACTTTTATAAATTTGGGTTCATCCTCACATTGGGGTCAATTGTCCAACCACAGCCCCAGGCTATGAAGTCTCAGCCCCCTGGCTTGCCCCCTTCCCTTAGCCATTGTTTATGCTTTTTGGGTACTGGCTTTCCTGGATTCTCCAGCTGGGAAGGGATTGTTTTGTCTACCCTGTGAAGAGAACTTACTAACACCTAATATGAAGTTTCAAAGCTACACACCAAGGAGCAGAGTCTGAAAAATATAAAAGCTAAAACCCAAAGCATCACTGTAGGAACCTTTCTCTTGGCAAAGGGGCTGCTGCCCAAGCCCCAGCTAAACCAGGAAGCACTCCCAACACAAAGAAAGCCCCAACAAGCCCAAGCCCAGCAGTTCAGTGTTTTGGTGGGAGCAGGCCAGATTCCCAGGGGCTCCTGGCAGACAAGCCTCTCCCTGCAGCACCCCTCTGTGCTGAGCAACCTTTTCTGAGTTGCAAAACCCACTCAACCTCATGTGGCATGTGAAAAGGAGAACAAAAGCTTTTAGGATAAACTCACGCTGCTTCCAGGGGCTGCTCTCAGCGCTCAGTTTGGGCACAATTTACAACCTGCAAAGAAGAAATCAGATTTGGTTAAAAAGAAGGGAAAAGTCCTTCCTAGAGATGATGGCAAGCACTCAGGACAGCTACAGCTGTCACCAGAGGGTGCTTGCCTGGCTCCAGTGCTGTGTTGGGATTCCATACAAATCTCCCTGCTGGAAATGGGAGCTGTGGATTGCTTTAGACGTCGCTTTGCTCTACTGATGTGCAGCCAGCCCCGCTCCTTCCTGGAGAACAGCAAATATTTACTATGGCAGCACCACAGAGTCCACACACCTCCAAGTGCCACCAGATTCCCTGGGCATGGCCTAAGGTCTCCTTTCAGCCATTTGTGCCACCCCTTTGTCACCCATGCCCATGGCTCAAGGGCAGCATCTGCTCAGCAGGGCTTTGGTTGTGGGCAGTGGAGCCAGACCCCAGAGCCAGTCCCACTCCCCAGCCATGGCAGCTGCAGCTCGGCAGGAGCAAAACCAGCAGTAGGGACAGCAGGAACAGCCCCAGCATGGACAGCATTACAGAGCCTCTTTTTACATGACAATTGCACCCTCCTTCTCCCACCTAAGGAGAGAGAAGGATCTGCCCAGCAACACCACAGTGTCACAGAGGAGGAAGCATGGTCTGGCACAGCAGGGATACCTCCCACTTTTCCAAGGGTTAATTTTCAAACATCTTTGGACAGGCAAGGCCCAGCTTCCCCCTAGGCAGAAGCAAAGCAGGCCTATGCAAAGCTCCCTCCTCTGCCATGGATTCAGCAAAATCCTTTCACACTCCACAAGCAAACATCAACTGTGTGCAGCCAGCAGCCCGCCCTGAGCAACACCAACCCACAGCAGCTTGCCCAAGAGGCGCAGAAGCGGCTCAGCTTTTCTTCTGGACCCAGCCAGAAAACCTGATGCAATAAGGCTGTGAGCTTCAGCACCTCCAAGGAAACAAACCCACCTTTGAGCTGGTGATCTGCATGAGAGATAAGGTCAAGAGGAGGGGGTCTCAGGTGCCACCTGCATGGCCCTTTCCTGTGTCTGTCCCCCAGGGGAAGCACGGATGTAACCGTGTGCTGGTTCTGGGTGCACTCCTGTACATGCCTGCCCAGTGGGCACAGATTCCTTCCCAGCCATGTGGTTTTACTGGCTCAGCTGTCCTGGGATGTGGGGAGCAGGGCCGAGTGGTCACGCAGGGCACCCCTGTGCCCAGCTCCAGTGCTGGGGATGCCCACAGCCCTGGGTCCCCCCACCCACAGGCACCATAGGGCCATTGTCACTGTCAGGGCCTGAGCACTGGAGCTGCATGTGTATCCCAGTGTGACTGTCCACAGACTCAGGGATGCCACTGGTGTGTGGGGGCTGCT